>NC_089981.1:80701812-81004842 GCF_036417845.1 Apteryx mantelli | reverse complement strand
CAAGAAAGACCAAAGAAGCAGCTTTTTTTCCAGTGTAAAGAAGAGACAACAGAGGGAGACATAGTAATAATCTTCAAATACATAAAGGGTAGCCATGAAGAGTAAGGGAATATGCTGTGCTCCAAATCCATTGCACATAAGAAAAAGTGGGATCAAAGGGTGACAATACAAGGTGGACAGTAGCATATATTTTCTGATGGTAAACCACTAAAACAGGTTACTTTGGCTAGGAAATTTCTATCTGTGGATGCTTTTAAGAAGATGTTGGATACCCATCTCTCAAGAGAAAGGCAGGTACTGTTTCTCCTGCCTTGTGGAATGGGATAAACTAGATGATGTCTACACATCCCTCCTAACCTTATTTTCTATGATTCAGGTGCCAGCAAAGTCATAGATAGAGATTTTTTTGACAATGACTGCAATGAACTTAAGGAGTGAAGGCAGGTGGTCAACAGTGCCTACAGCATGGTCCACACAGTCTAAGACGCCTTCTCAAAATTGACTATTTTCAGAAAATCCACAATAAAGACAAGCCACTAGGAGGGCAGGAACATCACTTCTAAGGGAGTGTATTTAGCCTCATAAGTCAGATCAGCTGAGCTGGTTTTCTAAATTTGGTAGGTTTTTCTAAGTGTCAGTTAACCTTCCCTCCAAAGTCTTCAAGAAAAGTAAACTTTTTAAGCAGGGGTTTGAGATGTGGCAGGTGAACGGTTGGGAGAAACTCTCAAGGACTGTGTTCACTAGATTTCCCTCATTTTATTAACATTTTCAGCCTTTAGTACCAAGCTCTACAAATTGAAACCAATTGACTTCTCAGGCCAGACTCAGTATATGCTTCTGCTGGCAGAAGACAAGGCCCCAAGCCCCAGAAGCAGAAAGCATGCCAGCTGGAGAAGCTGAAATGATAGAAAACCATATTTCTGCTCTGGAGGCTGCAGAAATCCAAGGCCAGCTCAGAGCTGGGCAACCATACCATAGGAAAGGGCAATGCCAAGTATCCAACTCATTTACTAGCACAGCCTCCATCAAGCATAACTTTACTTTCCTTCCTTTCCAGACAGAAGATAGATACAAGCACCACCCTATACCTTCTCCATCTCGTCTTGTCTTAGACTATACCAGCAGTTAACCCTAAGTGAAATCATTCCCAGGTCTTGCATTAGAATACATTTTAAAACAACATCCTTGCAGTTCAAGTCCAAGTCCTTTGCTTCCATGAGGAGTCCACATATGCATGTACATGCTCATTAAACAGATTGCATAGGCCATACAAATCCAATAGGATTCTCTTTAGTCAAAATCAATGGAGAAGACACAGCCTGTCCTGCAAAATCCATAGCAAAGTTCAAAATACCTTTCTCCAACCAAGTTCCACAAAGAAGAAGAGAGAAAGAAAATCCTTCACTGGTTACCCTCTAGCTCTCTTCCTGAGGAGACTTCTCCATTCATATTATTAGCCCCAGCCCACAACAGGCTTCTCATGGAGGAGGCAGGAGAAAAATTAATTCTTCACAGCTGGTTCTGTCCTGCAAAGCCTTGCACTCAGGACAGGCAGCTGTAGCCTTTCTAGCCAGAAAGGGAGGGTTAACTCCTACCCTGCCAAGTTTCAGATGGAGAACATCCAAAATGATCCCTTTGCCTTTAACTTTCCCAAGCAGACACATTCTGGCCTGGGTAAATCAGATACACATATACATAGATATGTATTTATACATACATACATACATACACACACACACACACACACACACACAGACAAACTGCATCCATATACCTCTGAAGTCTCTAAGGCAAGTGGATAAACCTGGTCTCTTCCTAGCTGCTAAGCTCCTCCAGGGATATTTTATGCAAAGGGTTTAACGAGCATACTTCCAAAGGATTTGCCTACAGGCATAAACCTTACACAAGTGCACAGGCAGAGCTCTAAAGCAAAAATCCCAGCCCAGAGGGCTGGGAATAAGGAGGTGTGGGATGCAGGCACTCCACCCTGCCTCATGAATGGCCGTGAGCGAGGTCCTCCCCTGCCAGAGGGACCAACGTTCTCCAGTCGTGTCCCTTGTGCAGAATGAGTAAGTGCTGACTGCAAGCTTAAACCCCGTTGCAAGCGAAGCAGGACTTTTCCCAGCCTTATTTCCCTCGCGCAGCCCCTCGTTCCCACTCGCTGCTGTCAGCAGGGGTGGCCTGAGGCAGGGGAAGGAGTCGGCGGGAGGAAGCAAGCAAGGGGGCTGCGGCAGGTCTCGGCCGGGAGCGCGCTTGCCGCCTGCCCCGGCCAGATGCGGCAGGGCCGGGCAGGGCGGCGGGGTTGGGTGACAGGCAGGCTGGGCTGCAGGTGTGGGTGTAACAGGAGACACGTTACACTTGGCAGCCCTGCGCCTCGAGCAGGCCTTGGAGAGCGCAGCTGATCGCTAATGAGTTATGGAGCCTTTGGCCGCTAACGCGTGCAGTCGGCGCCGGGGGGAAGCCGGCGGCTGCCCAGTAGCAACCCACAGGAGCAGCGTCCGAGTCCGGAGCCCTGGAAAAAACACGACCAAGAGGGGGGCAAATCCTGCAATTGCACCCTGGAAGCAAAACAGCTCAGCGACTTGTTTTAAGTGTCCAAGGCAACCCAAGAGCTGTGCAACACCTTTTGCTTTCTTCTAACTTCACCTCCCCCAAAATGCTAGCAGAAGACGCAGCCCCGGTAGGAAGGCCAGGACTACGTCCGGGTTGGACAGTCTCCCTTTCGAGCGGGTCCCCCAGGGATGGGTCTGACGCACGTTGTTCGAGCTTCGAGGGAAGGCTCCTCTTAGGCTTGCTCAGAATTCAGCTCTAGATCTGGCAACCAGGCTTGTTTAAAAGCTGTAAGTTCATATGTTAAGAAATATTTTTGCTACATTTCCTGAAAACTGTCACTATCTGTGCATAACTATAATGAAACAACTTTGCATATCTGCAGAAGAAAAGAGCGAGATTCCATGGCACTTGAGAAATAATATTAACTACAGCAAAACACAGCAAGGGAACTAATGAGTTCAGGCTGAAAACAGGGTCACAATACCAAGAGGAATAAAATGAAAATTTGCCTAAGCAGAATGAGAGAGGGCACCTGGAAATAGCTGCACCTTCCCTCTCCCTGCTCCTGCTACAGTGAAAAAAGACGTATTAAAATTGGCACCAGAATTTTTGAGTACTGTAGAATATTTGCAAAGGAGAAACCAAAGCACAAAAGGAGTATGCAGCTTGCTCAAGATAACAAAGAAATTCTGTGATACAGCAGGTAACCGAGCTTGGCTCTGCAGAGACCTAGCATATGCTGTAACTACTGGATCATCTTTCTTCTGTATTACATTTGCTTAGCTTGGTGATAAAAATGCATGTCTTCCTCCACGGGCATATTGACCGCATAACGCTGAATGCAGATTATGAGGTTTTATGTTTGTTTATGATGATACATGCAAACAAAATACCTGTCTTGCAAAATATTTTGGCTGCTCTCCATTGCAAAATAATCATTAGGCAGCCAGTCTAAGGAACTCCTTCCCTTCAGCCACCAAAAAAAAGTAATTAAAAACTAAATAGCATTTGACTGTCCATTTGGAAGCCAGAAAGAGGTGCAGCTGGGTAAGCGTATGGGCCTAGTAGAGACTGATTAGCAAAATGTAGCAACTTTAAAATATCACATCAGACCAACCTACTGGCTCTCCTTCAGCCCCCCCCCGCCTGCCCTCTGCCTTTTTCTAAAGGCTGTTATACCACAGGTTATCTCGACCAAAAAAAATGCTTGAATGCAGTTGGGAGGCACATGTTTCAAAGGGAGGACACAGTTAAAAGCAATATTCATGGCTCCACTTCAGAGAGCTCCTGTCTGAGCTGAGGAGGGATAGCAGGGAAAGTAGAGGATGCTTCCTAAAGAGCAAGCGAGGCGAATAAGGACGCCAAAGGGGTAGGCTCGGGACAGTCAGGAGATAGGAAACTGGAGCAGATTGCGGCAAGTGGGAAACGTGGGTGGAAAGGGAGAAGCAGGTCTGTAGGTGGGGAAGCAGGAAAGCAACAGCAAGGGGAGCAGGGCAGACAAGAGGATTTCGGAGCGCAGCTAGCCAGCTGGCACATATATAGCAGCTGCTGCTGTGTCAGCCTAGGAGAGTAGCTGCAGCTGCACGCTGGCCATGAATAGCAGAGGAGCAGCGTGCCGGCTGGCTGCTGGAGGGACGGGAGGCAGCCGGGCGCTGAAAGGCAAGGGGGAGGCTCGCTGAAAGGTTTTTCGGCGCAGGAGAACATGACAGCCCTTTGATTTCCGAGCTGTTTGTTCTCCAATTGTCCACTCCGCTGGATGAGCAGTACTAAAGAGTTAAAATGGGGGAAGGGGTGGGAGGGGGGAGAGAAAGAGAAGAAAAACTTAGGTCCTAAGCACTGATCTGGGCTTTGATAGCGTATCCATAGCATGCAGTTGTCTAGATGTATAGCTTTCATAGTTGTCAGCAAGGATCAAAATCACAGGGTGCTTAAACTAAGGGAAAAATCTCTGCTCCGTTACTCTCATAGTTGCTTGAACCACCACTGGAGGAGGACATGATCCTACCACTTGGCCATCTGCTCTGTGTATTGCAAATGTAACTGAGAACGCTCTATAAGCGATCCTGCGTGTACTCCGTGGCTGTGCGTGCACGCACCCTGGGCACTGCTACGTAAGTGTGGGTGCATGCACCCTGTGCGCTCCTCCACGGCATGCACCGTGCATGCTCCTCCATAGCAGTGGGTACACCCATCTCATGCGCTCCTGCGGGTGCATATGTACATGGTTGTGGGTTCTCCTGCCCCGCATGCACCTCTGTTGCTGTGGGTGCATGCACCATGCTGCTACACGGCTGAGTGCATGCCTGCATGGTTGTGAGTGCTCCCACACCATGCATTTCTCCACAGCTGTGTGTGCATGCACCCTCTGTGCTCCTACATGGCTGTGGGTGCTCCTAACCCATGTGCTCCTCCACAGCTGTGTATGCATGCACCACACACACTCCTGCATAGCTGTAGATGCCCCCATGCTGTGTCCTGCATGGCTGTGGGTGCCAGGACCATGTGCGCTCCCACATGTCTGTGAGTGTGCGCCTACATGGAGTGAGTGCTCCCAATCCGTGCACTCCTCCACTGCTGTGAGTGCACACACCCTGTGCGTCCCTCCATGGCTGTGGGTGCTCCCACCCCACCTGCTTCCTCCAGGGCCGTGGGTGCATGTTTCCCGTGTGCTGCCGCACTGCTAGTGGGTGCTCCCACCCCACCCGCTCCTCCATGGCTGTGACTACATGCTCCTCCTGTGCTGCTCCAAGGCTATGGGTGCTCCCACTCCACAGCTGTGGGTGCATGCTGTGTGCTGCTGCACAGGTGTGGGTGCTTCCACCCCACGTGCTCCCTCACAGCTGCGAGTGCTCCCACCCCAAGTGCTCCTCTGCAGCTGTGGGTGCTCCGACCCCACGTGCTTCCTCCACGGCTGTGGGTGCACGCTCCCCGTGCACTGCCGCACAGCCGCGGGTGCTCCCACCCCACGCGCTCCTCTGCAGCTGCGGGTGCTGCCACCGCACGGGAGCACCCACGGCCGTGGAGGATCTCACCCCACGAGCTCCTCCACGGCCGCGGGTGCACGCTCCCCGCGCACTCTTGCGCGGCTGCGGGTGCGCGCCCCCCCCCCCCCCGCTCCGCGCGCGCCCCGCTCGCGGCGGCCCGGGGAGGCGCCGCCGCCGCCGCCGCCGCCCTTTAAGAGCCGGAGCGGGAGCGGCGGGCGGCCCCACCCGCCGGCCGCGGGGCCGGGCCGCCCCCCTCATTAATATGAAGGCGGCGGCGGCGGTGACTAATGGGTAATGAAGCTGTCACTCCGGCACCTACTTGTTGGGTGTCCGCGGAGCCGCGGCGCGCAGAGGGCGAGCGGAGCCGGCGGCAGGCAGGGCAGCGGCGGAGCGCTCCGGGCGGCCGCGCCGGCAGCCCATGCCCTGCGCCCCCCGGCGCGCTGCGGGCGGCTCCCCCGCCGCCCATGCCGCGAGCGGCCGCCGGTCCGTGGCCGGAGGGCTCGGCGGGCTCCTGTGAGGCGGCCGCGCGGAGCCGCAGGCATGCGGGGCGCCGCCGCGCTCAGCCTGGCGCTGCTGCTGGCCGCCTGCGTGCAGGTAGGGGCGGGCGCGGAGCGGCGCGGGCGCGGGGCCGCCGCGAGCGGGCTTGGGCGCTGCCCCCTCGGCGGGGGCTGCCGCGCGGTCGCCCGCTGCCAGCGGAGCCCTTGTGGGCACCTTGCTTTTTTTTTTTTTTTTTTTTCCCCTTTTCCCCCGAGAATCCCTCCAACGCGTATTTTTTTTTAATTATTATTATAATAATTTTTTTTTGCCACTCACCTTTATGCGACTGGCGCGATTAAATTCGTAGCGGGTTGAAGTTCCCACGGCAAAACCCCCCCCGCGTGCTTCCCGTGGCGAGCCGCCCTGCCGGACCGCTGCCGCGGCCGAGGGGTTGCGAGCCGCCGTGCGCTTTCCCGAGACGCTGTAGTAATGAGGTTGTCTCCCCTTTGATTTTTATTTTTAGGTGTCCCAATCCACGGGCTATTTCGAGCTGCAGCTTAACTCGGTGAGGAATGTAAACGGAGAATTGTTCAATGGGGAATGTTGTGATGGCATGAAAAGCCCCCAGAACCTGGACTGTACCCGGGACGAGTGCGATACTTACGTGAAAGTCTGCCTAAAGGAATATCAGGCCAAGATCACTCCGATTGGACCCTGCAACTACGGATTCGGATCTACCCCCGTTCTTGGTGGAAATATCTTTTATTTGAACAGCAACAAATATTCCCATCAAGGCAAAACCCCCGAGACGGGCAGGATTGTTATACCTTTTCAGTTTGCATGGCCGGTAGGTTGAATTATTATTATTTTGTTCGTTTTGCAGTGCCTCCCCTCTCCCTCCCGCCCTTGCCCGCATAGAAAGCGAGCAGCGCTCCGGCTGCCCTGCCCGGCGGGGCTCCCGCGGCGGCGGGGCACGGCCGGCCGGGAGCGGAGCGGAGCGCTGCCCGCCCCGTCCGCCGGGGCCGCCGCCGCCCCCCCCCCCCCCCCCCCGAGCTCGCGTCTTGCAAACGGGGCGCGGACGGCGAGGTCGCCTTGCAACAGGTTGCAGCCTGCGGGCGCCGGGCGCTCGCGGGGTCTGGCGAGCAGGAGCCGGTGCGGAGGCAGGGCAGAGCCGCGCCGCCTGGCCGGGGAGGCGGCACTAATCCCGCTGGGAAGGGGGCTCGGGGCGTGTCGGCGCTTGCGGGAGCAGCGGAGGGGGAGAGACCGCAGCTGGGGAGGAGGCTGCGTGACAGGTTCGCTCATAAGGCTCCAGGTGCGGGCAAGAGGGGGCTGTGCAAAAAATAGATGAAAATGAAAAAGCGGCGATGCCCAAAGGAAGCGGGGCCGGAGGCGCGGTGCCCGGCGTGGCCGTCCCGGCAGGGGGCGCCGCGGCGCGGGGCGGCGCGCGCTGCAGGTGGGGCGCGGGGCGCGTGCCGCGGCTCGCGAAGGGCGCGAGCTGCCGCCCGCCTCGCGGGGCGCGGGCGGGGCCGCCCGGCGCGGTGTGGCGCGGCGCGCGCGCGCCCGCGGCGACCGTTGGAGCGGGGGTGGGAGGGGCGGGAGCCGCTGCTGCCGCCGCCGCCAGGCGTGTGGGCTCGGGCGGGGGCTGTGCCAGCCTCCAGGTGGGGGCCTGCCTCCCTCCTTCCTCCCCCCCAACCCAAACGGAGCGCCCGCACCTGCGTGCGCTAAGAGAGGCTTTCTCCTGCCCTCGACTCCTTAGAGGGAGGCTGGAAGCTGCCTTCCTCCCCCCCCCCCCCCCCGTCCCCAATCGCGCGCATATAAGGAGGGGAGGAAGAAAGTGTCCAAAGCCCTGCTCTGATCCTGGCAGAAACCTGATCTAGGGCTGTGCGCGGGGCGGGGGGAGAGGGAGAGTGGCAGGAGCTCTCTGCCTGTGCGTCTGCGATACTCATCCTGCCTCCGCCGCGCTCTCCCCTCCCTCCCGCCCCAGGATTTTGGGGGTTCTGCAACCCTGCAGCCGTAAGCTCAGCTTCTGTCTCCCTGCGCGCTCTCTAACTGAGCGGGCAGATCCAAAGGGAGTGCGGACAGAGCTTCGTAAACCTTTCCGGAGGGCGGGGACGTTTGCCGCTGCTTTGGGGGTGTCCTGCGGAGACGGGAGGCCGTCCCGGGGTGAGCTAGGGAGTGGCGGGCAGGAGGCAAGGCCAGGTTTCCTGCCCTGCCGCAGGCAGGTAGGAGCCTGCAGGCAGTTTAACAGCTGTTGCTATCAGCCCTTCCAAGTGGGCCACGGGGTGGAAACTGGCAAGTTCGGAGGCGCTGAGGAATGAGGATGGTGCAATGCCCTAGTTAAGGAGGGAGCAGAGTACTGGAGCTCCCTGCTACCAGGGGATCACGTTTGGCACCTCACGAGGAACAAATGAGTTGGTCCTCACCTATGTCTCAAAATAAAATACATAGCTTGCAGGATCTTTGTTATTTTGAAAATCGCTGCTGGGGATGGCTAAGGAACAACACTTTTCACTTGTATTTCACGCTTAAAGGAAACCCCTCTCATAAAACAAACTTCCTGCGCTGCCAGAGACCCTCCATACTGATGTTCATGCACCTCAAATTAAGAACTGACCTATCATTTGAAGGTATTTTTGTTAGTTAGATGGTTAATAAATTTGTATAAAAGATAAATTTCTGCTTGCATCTGACTGCCAAGTTGGAGCATATTTGATTGCCTTTGTTTGTCCTGTGGCCTGTTGAACTTGCAAAGGTTCCTGTTAACAGGTATAGTCAATACCGTAAAAACATGGTGTTTAGAACTCTGCTCTTAAGTTAAAAGATCAAAGGGAAAATTACGGTTCTTTCTCCCCTTTGTTGACTGTGTAGTATAGGCTTGGTGAAATCATAAACTTCTCTTTTTAAGCAAGAGATTTCGGTAACATTAGCATTTCAAACTTTATACCTTATCTGCATGAGGAAGTAGAGGTAACTTAAGTCACACTTTTACTTTGCCAGTTTCTAGTATTGTTACTTGAAGCAAGAGGAGAGTTTGATAATCCTTACAATGCAGGTCCTTAAGAGCAGCCGCGTTTAGTTTTCTGTGTTGGAATAAGCACATTCCTGCCTTGCAGCTGCCGGATATTGTTGTTCTGTGCTCATCAAGTCCTAAGAAAGGCCTGTTTGACCTACCTTTTGCAGGTAAATTACCACAGTGTCTCTAGCATACAATACTGTGTCTGCTGCTGTTCCTTGTATCGTTGTCCCCAGCATTTTAAAGGATAGTTTAAGTCTTTGGTGTCTGTCTTTTCACTGTTTTTTTGCAACTGTTGCAAAGCAACCTGTAATTTATTTAAACAGTGCAACTGCAGTTTAGTGGGTGGCTGGTTGATTTTTTGGAAGGTTTACTGAATACTATCCCTGCCCACCCTTGATTCTAAAAATAAATTATAGTGCAGTTGTACTGTGACTTTAAAAACAGTCCATGTATTGCAGTCTGCAGATGAACTCATGGAAAGAAGTCCCTCTTGTATGTTGTAGCTTCATCTTGAACTCTGGATGTTCAGTGTATTGATGGGGAACACGGCATTATTGCCACAACTGCATGTAAGACACACGAACTATGCAAGTAGAGGCTTAACTGTAATGCTAGTTTAACATAGCTTGCTTTTTCGTGGATTGTGTTTCAGGGTCAACTTTCAACTTCTTGAGGCAATTTTAAAGTTATTCTCAAATAGATCACTCTACCCAAATTTGTAAGCAAGAAGCAACAATACAGACATAGTCTTTTCATAAGGCTTTTTTTTTTTTTTAAATCTATAAAACAGTAGTGAGATTAACATTGCTTATTGAATGTGCTGGAAGAGATGAAAAGAAAGAGTCAAAGTGTGTCCTTTACTCATGAAACAAATTTGCCTTGATGCTGACAGTGAGCAGAGAACTGCAGCAGATTTAAATTTGAATTTCTCAATGCTGAAAATCCAACCTTAATGAAAGCCATCATTGGCATACATGGACTTCTTCCTGAACCTTATCTGAACATTGACTCCTTAACTTAAGGAGACTAACTTATTGTAATGTATAAACCACTTAAGATTTTCTTTATATTCTTTTGTTATTGCAGTGTCCTAAGCTGACAATAGCTGTAATGCAAGCATTACTTCAAAAGGTGTTTATTTGCCTCGATTTTTTTTATAATGCTTTAAAACACTTACTGAAAGCACAGTAAGTTATGTACTCAGTTGTCTTTTTAATTTTACATGATAGATACTCTGAAAGTAAGACAAGCATCTGTTCTATAAAGCTACAGTACCTGACTTCAGTGACTTCTGTAGTTTAATCTGGAGTGTCAGTTATACAGCTTATTCCTATTTCCTGTTTTGTTTTTTTAATATCATTAGTCTGATTTCCAATATGCAAGAGGAGGTTGGGATATTGCCAAAAAGTTCTTAAAATTACTACCTTGGGATAAATCAGCCACAGAAATCTGGCAGGGGGAGAAGTTGAGGAACAGCTAGAACAATACAGCTGTCTTCTTCACCCACCTACCTCAAATTTTTCCTTTGCCTCCTGCTGTAAAAATTGCAAAACCTAGCACTAGTTTAAGAGATTGTTAACAAGCAAATGTTGCAATTAAAGTTTATGCAACTTCAAAACAAAAAAGTAGAAGAATGGCAATATCTTTGAAGGATGAATTCTGGTCATTCATACAATTTAGGTTTGTAAGTCTTGAGCATTTTTTCTGACCATAAGCTTTTTATTCAGACGCTAAAGCTTCAAGTGCCTACTCCTGACCAAGTTAGGAATACTTCACACAGCAGCATTTATCAATAGCAGTTAGGTTATTAGCAGTATTTTAGATTCTGGTTTAGTAAAAAAGTGATTACTTTGAAGGCTGCTTCTGAAGACAGTGTTTTAAAGATAAATGCATTCTGTTGGATGTATTGTGTGGAACCATTTTTCATACTACTTTGCAAGATGGCATGAAATGGAGTTATCGTGTGTATGCATGTGTGTGTGTGTTTTTTTCCCTACACCCTGTTCTTTCCCTCGGGGAATTCACAGCTTTTCCCGCACTGTAAATACTAGTATGGCATCCATTACTTCAGTTAATTAGTCATATAAAGGAATTGTTCTGACTAGTTGTGGATGTTGAAATCATTTATTACAGTATGCATGATTATCTCGCCTCAACCATCTCCCCTTTGTTTTTGAGATTCTAGTGTGACGGACAATGTGGAGTGTGTTAGTACAATATACGCTGAACTCTGCAGATGAAGCTGAGGGTGCTGGGCTTTGGAGATAAGTAGTTGAACTCCAGTGATTTCACTTCACTTTCTCCTTGCTGATCATCTGGTGTTTATTTAGGACTCTGTGTACCTACCTAAGAAGGGGTACTAGGGGTGCAGGCAGACCTCACAAGTTGTTGCAGTAAAGGATCCCATCCCCACCAGAATGCAACTCATTTATTGCTTTTGTAAGCACTGATCTCAAGTTTTTCCTTTTTAGAGTGTGAGTATAGCATGTATCTCTAAATTTCTGAAGTGCTGTCAACTTTCAGGTAGTTAAAAATGTGTGAATGTATATGAATTTAATATCCAGGCTCAGTGGATTTCATTCATGTGCCATTCACATGTGCGTCTCATCCAGATGCCTGGAAATATTCAATCTTGATCTAAAAGATAAACCAGAGTATGAACTATCAAATACATAAAGCTGTTGAAAGGATGACTTGGCTGCAGCAGTAAATGTTGAATTTCTTAGAAAGCAAACAACTCTTCCCCCTGCCAAAGCCTAGGCAGCAATACTTGACCTTATAGCTTTTATTAAGTAATAGGTGGGGTGTTTTGTTTGGGATTTTTAGATGTTGCCTATTTCAATATAATCCTCTCCATCTAACTCTGATCCTTCTAACTGAAAGAACTGTATGTGTTACCAAGGCAAAGTTAGGTCCTGGAAGGCATTTAGCATTGAAGAATGTTATTTGGGATCCTTGGTTTCTTTAGGGAGCTAGACAGTTTGTGGAAAGTGTTGTCTCCTGTTTGGTTGGAAGATCCACAGTTGGTCTCCCCCCTGTCTTGACACAAAAACATTACTACTCTCTGATCAGGATCTTGATGCTTTGTAATGAAAACATCATGGATTAGATTCCTCCATGCAACCTGATAGAGTAAATATGCCATCTGTCACTTTGAATGATGATCCATCATGACAGTTGCCCTTAAACTGGGCAAGTTAGACCACATAGCACTCAAAGCAGTACTTTTATTGGATACAGCTGTATCCAATAAATGTTGTATATACCTTTCTTTTTCAAAAGATCGGAATTTCACAAATGGAGTATCTTTTAAGTGATGAACAGTGAGCTTTACCTCTGACTCATTCTTTGCTCCATTGAAACTCCCTTTAAAAGTGCATGCAGACACATGATCCAAAGGAAGACCTGAAGGCAGGGAATAAGAAGCGAGAACATCATCTCACGCCAAAATGTAAAATTCATCTGGTATAGTGATGTGTGAAATAAGTGCATTATAACCCCTCATTAGAAAGGGAAGTCAGTGTGGAAAAATAATATAGCTGATAACTGTATATTGATGAACTACTTAAATGTTTAATATCTAGTTAGCCAGCAGCCGAACTCTTCCCAAATGGAAGTCTGTGTTGATAGCACAAAGCTTCCTTTTTAATACTTTAACACCCCCCCCCCCCCATCTTACTTTTTTCTTACTGACTCTGCCAGATTGGCTTGTCAGTAGAGTCTAGGACTGATGTGGTAACTGTCATAGCAAATTGTTTCTTATTTTAACAAAACACCTGCAGTAATCCTGCAACAAAGCCTTCCCTTGCCTGTTATGATTCAGGGACAGACATACTGTGGATCAGAAAACATGACTCCTTCCTCAATTTTTGAGAAGCAGTCCAGAGAATTGTATGCTTTCACCTGCTGTGTACTGTATTTGCCTTCAAACTCATTTTTTGATTAGAAATGTGTATGATTTTGCGGGATGTTTTATTATATACGCAATATTCCCTTTAGTTTCAGGTTACACAGATGCAAAGAGTAGCTTGCAGGTTTTGTTTTGCTCCTTTTTTAAGCAAAGATAATCAGGTGATGTTTTAGGGACTGACTTCAGCAGTGCTGGATAGTGACAACTCTGCTTGACTTCAATAGCAGCTGCAGGTGTCACCTCTAAAAAAGAATCAAGGCCTTAATGGTGAGCACTTCAGAACCACTCTTTGAAAAAGGGATTTATTATTGGCGTGCTGTATGTGCCAACAACTATTTGCGGCTTGCCCGGAATAGAAAGCCTAAAGACTTAAGTTTCATGTAACTGTACAAAAACTGTCTTCTAATTTTAAGCAGAAATGTTCTTTGCACTCTTAATCTTTCATACATTCATGTCACTGAATCTGGAACTTCTTATGTCTTTTTGAAATAAATATGCTTCAGAGGACAATATTCTGCTAATTATTTAAGCTTTCATGCCTTCAAGTTCTGTGGGGTTTTGAATGTCATATATATATATGGTCAGAAAGTAAAGAACCCTTCTATTTATACTCCTTGAAAGCTTCCTTAAATAAACCCTTGCTTTTTTATTAGAAATACTGAGGCTGAACTCAAACTTGCAGACAAATAGCCTTCCCTCCCAGACACTGAGAAGGATATGGTTATACACCTTTTGTAAGCTTTCTCATCTTTATTCCAGAAGGTACTCCAGGCAGCCTGTCAGTGAGGTGCTGCATTCTTAGCCACACAGCTCGTACAGGCATTAAATCTTTGATTGAAAATGCAACAGGTATTAAAATAGTCAGGCTTACCTTTATATGAAAGGCTGTGAGTTGGAAAAGAGGGTGAGGTAGAAACAGTGTAAGTTCCCATTTACTGTAGCACTCTTTGGGCTGTTTGAAAACATTCCAAATACTGCTTTTCCAAGAAAATAGCCTGCATATAAAAGATCTGGTCTAGGCATGAGTACTTGTGGCTTTAATCTCGATCAGGTTTATCTTTAATTTGGTTGGGCTAAAACTGTAACTGGTTGCGTTTATATCAGACTTGCAACAGTTGGCCCAGTTCCTTGGAGGCATGTTCCTGTTGTAGTGTAGGCTTTCGGAGAGATCCTGTGAAAATCAAGAATATCAAAACCAGAATGAAATATATCCCATTTAGGTATTGAAAAGCCTTATGTTATAAAAGCTGTCTTCTGGGTTTCATACTACTGCTTGTGTTCCTTGTGCTAGCCCATCTCACTTTGAGTTACTGTTAGAATTCACTGTCTGTGAAACAAAAACTGCAAAAAATTAAGTTTTTGTGAAACCATATGTGATGCGAAACTACTGCATTTTTTGGATGTAAAGAACACTTGAAAAAGTTTAGTGCACCTCTTAATTTTTTTTGTCATGATTGAGTTGTCACAAAATCTTTCTTTCTTCGGTGAAGTGGATTGTACTTAGGGCAGGAGTCCTGCGAGGTAAATGATGATTTTTGACCTGTTAAATGAGTGGTTCTCTCTCAATGCTACCCCTGTGAGATAATGGCTGTATGTCCCCCTCTGTTGAGCAACAGTGCAGATTCACCATGTGTAGGTGATGCAAGAGAAACTTACCCTTTTTGTGTAGTCTGATTCCTTTACTTGTTTCCCCTTAAGTGGTGTTTTTGTGTGGGTTTGGACTCTGAAATGTATGTTATGAACATACTTGAGAAACTACTGCATTCTTATGTTCATAAAGCAACCATGATCACATCATATACCCAGCCATCTGCAGAAGCTCTAAAAGCTTCCCTCCCTTCTTTTCTGAAAACAAAGCCAATGTTTTGTGTCAACTCTACATGGGTCCTATTTGCATTGCTTGCTTTTCAGTTAGCCTACTGAGGAGACTAAAAAGGGAGGGTCACTTTCCTGCAAGTGCACCAGTTTACTTTCCTTTGGTCCGCTCCACTTCTAGTTGCTAATAATTCTCTGATCTGGAAGAATGAGTGGTGATTTGAGAGGAAAAGCTACTTCAAGGAGTGAAGAATGAGGGTATATGGACATTGCTTCTGCCTCCTTAGTGCTTAGCCAAATACTTATCCAAAAGATGATTGCTATTGTTTCTTGGCAGTAATCCTACCTTCCTCTTCCTCTTCTGATATGCCTTTGTTGGGCCTCTTGCCAGAAAACTGCTCTGGCTCCCGGTTAGTGGGTGTCTAAATTTGGTTGGTCTTTGGCCAGCAGTGACCAGTGGCAGTGCTGTCTGCCATATCCAGTTGGTGGCTTTTGAACTGCATGTTTAGCTTTTGTGCTGGGACTGTCATGCAAGTAGAATGGAGACTGGCATGTAATATGAGCCCCCTTGCCCCAGCCCCCCAGGTTGGGGAATGAACCAGTATGGGTGAGTGGGACCAGCTGTGGTCTGACTCCTTCTGAGCTTCTACCCCCAGTGGGGTGGTGGAACCCTCTCAGAGCTGCTGTCATCCCTTGCTGTATGCCCAGAGAGACCTGCAGGGAGGGAGACTGCTGCTGGAAGAGCATGTGTGACTCCAGGTTGTGTGATGACTGTCCTGCATGTAGTCTTGTGTCAGAGAGCGGCTGTCCCTGCTTTAATCAGTAGACTTCACTTACTATATGAAGAAAAATGCTGTATACGAAACTTTGTTCTGTAGCAGTCTTAGGTAGAGACTGTATATCCAGTGATGTTACGGAACAGCAATGAGGCTGGACTAGAACTGAAAGTTAAGTTTCCTTTTTAATTACCCAGATTCTTTTGGCATTTTTTTTTTAAATTGGATCTGGTGACCAGAGTTTTGCTCATAATGACATTCAATAATAGAAATCCCCTGTGTTCAACATTAGTAGATGCATTTCAGCTTCTCCCAAGACTTAAATCCCATCTAGCATTGAGATAAATGCTTGCTGTTTATGTGAAATGTCTTTACTGTTGCTTTTGGTATTCAGCCATTTTTCTTATAATTACATTCAGAGGATGTTTTACCATTATGAAACATTGGTGTTTTTTAGAAGTTGGGTATAGCTTGTGCTCATTTAGTCAACTTGATTCCTGAGGTCAGCTTTTTAGCATTGTAATTTGCCTTTATTTTGTATAGAAGGGAGAAAAACGGTGTATATCATTAGTCAGTGTCTGAAACAGTGATCAAATGAAGTTTAAAAAGCATATTTTTCATGAAGATGTCTTCTGGTAGCTAAGCATTAGGAGGACCTCTCAGCTGAAACACAGTAAGCATGGATTTTATCTGTGCTTGAAATTACTGTTTGTTCCTTAATAGTGGTTAGAATGCTGTATTAGATGGAAGGGGCATGGCATTTCAAGGCTAAATGACAATCTTAGTCTTACTTGATTAGAGCTTGCAGAGGTTGCTAAGAAACAGCCTAATAGTCCTTGAGTAACCAATTATATGCCCCTTGGACAGATGCACAGGTGCTCATTCTCTGAAGTTTTTTTTTTTTTAAATCTGAGATAAGATTGGAGCATTAGTACATAAACTGCAATCTGTTTACATCCTGCTTCAAGCTTTAAAGTCCTGATTATGTATATCTTGTTTCCAGCAGGATGTATTCTGGTATATTTTGTTCAGTGTATTACCATTTGATTAATATTACACTTAAATTTTTCTTGCAATGTCTCTTCTACCTCCAGATAGTCCTCTAGTCCTTTAGCTTTTTCTTGGCTTTCTAGGACTCTGAACATGCCTGCTAAAATAACTTTAAGCATCTAATACTTGATTTGAATAAATTTTACATTTCCCTATTTTCGGTGAGTGGGTAATATTAATATTGATGCAAACTTATGCAATTGGTAGAAAATGTCAGTTTCTGGTGGAACTAGCTTTCCTTTCTCCTAAAACAAATCTGTATATGCAAATTGTAGTGAAATGTCCTATGAGCTGTTACCTAAAATGTCAAATGGTTTTTTTCAGTTTTTTGTCAATAAATGTGTATAATTCTGTTTATAGTAGTATAAAGTTGAAACTTCTACCTTAAAACAGTCTACATTTTTTCTTAACATTAGAGAAAAGGTTCAGGATTCCAGCTGGAGAACTTAATTTCTAATGAGGGAGCTTCATACTTCCAAGGTTCAACTGATGTGCTTTAAGCAGCGAGTTCAGAGATACAGAAATAGCTCAATGATTGATCTAATCTAATAGAGACCGAAATAGAACCTTTGAGAGGTGTGCAATTTTTGCTAGTTTTCCTATTGGTTGAAGAAGATTTTAATACTTCTGGTCTGGTAACCTTTGCTGCTGCTTAATAGATTTTGGTGATAGTTCCTTCAGCTTGCACAATGTGCAGAAAGGTTTATTGTTGTGCTTGGTAGTCCTAGCTTCTTTTATAATAACATGATTTGCTTCATATCAAGACAGGGAGTTTTTACTGTGAGTAGCTGTATGTAATCAGTGAAGTCTAGAAGTCGGACAGTGTTTACTTAAACTGTTAAGAGCAAATATAGCCATCTGCCATCCCTTGATGATTGTTTTTCAGCATCTCCCAATGACAGCACCTTCTCTGGTTATAAATTGTTGTTTAAACCATTGCTTATATACAGGCCCAAAGTGTGGTAGTGTTGTATTTGGTTGTTAGAGAACTTTGTAGAACTAAATTTTGTTTCCCTGGTTGATCTACACAGACCACTGCTTTCTTCTGTTAGAAGATGGGGAAAGGAAGGAAGTAGAGAAACTTAAGTGTTTTGGACTTGTATACACATTTAATACACTAGTTGTTAAATACTTTGTGCTCCTATATTGCCTTTTGATGTTTGCCATTCAGCTTTGAGAACTTCTGGGTTGTGTGGTTTGTTGCTTGTAGACAAATTGTGTAGTCTCTTTACCTTTTATCTTTTACTGTGAAGTGATTGCTCAAATGTCGTTGGTAGCAGTTCTCAAGAGAGACTAATTTCCAAAATTCAGATCCCTTTTTTTCTAACACTTAGTGTCACTGACTTAACTACACTGTCAGAACATAATTGTCATAGGGCTTAGGAGAACAAGCTATTGCAGATCAGCTGATCTGCGCTAACGGTTCACATCTAGATCACAGCAAATGCAGGATAAATCAAATTAGTTTTAGCTGGCAGGAAAAGATCATCTGACTTGTGACAGCTTGCTGTCAGTGAGAACTTGTTTGTCCCTAAGCCCTTAGGTTGGATCTTCAAAAGATTTGGTAGTCTGCACTTCAGCTTGTAAAGGAACCTGGAGAAGATTGGACAGCTAAGGAGTCAGTGACAAATGAAATACTACCAACAAAAAAAGTGTGTGCCCTCTTCTCTTCCCCCCCCCCCCCAAAAAAAAAAAAAAAAACACAACAGACTGAAAAATACCCACTTGTACCTGGGCTATTCTTGAGTTATGAATCCAGCTTTGGACTAGCAAAGTTAGGTTTTAAATTGTTTTTATGAAAAGTTGTTCAAGTTGTCTTTACATGGCTTCGTTCTGTTCTCCATGGATACTCATCCTTACAAGAAAAGCAGTAACATTGGCACACTTAAAGTAACTAGGGGTCAACATTGAAATGAACTTGAGGAGTTGCTGAGCTAATCTATACGTTCTGTAATTTCCAGATTCATATTTGGGGGGAGGGGACAAAAAAAATAGAGAAGCACTCTTAATTCACTTGCTTAAAGTAAATTTGCAGCACAAGTGCCCAACTTTCATATTTTCTTCAAGGTGTACTTTGCTATGCCTGTTGGAAAGTTTTTCTTCCAAATGCATGTCAATTCATGTTTTTGTCTGACTTATAATTACATAAAGCTGTACCAAATCCGCTCCAGTTTACTTAAATCTGAAACATAGGATTTGATATCAAGTTCATTTATAGATGCTGCCTTAATTATTACAGTGGGACTGATTGACTCATGCTAGTTGCCCAGTGTTCAGATAGGTATCTCGGGAACTGTATACTTTGTATACTGTGATATACTCTGTTTACTGTGATATGCTCTGTTTATTGGCTGCTCTGAGCAGTAAGTTTTTACTACTAATTAAATACAGCACAGTGCTGGGTGCAAAAAACATGTGACAAAGACTTACTGTAGCCACAGAGTACTGTTCAGAAAATTCGGTCTTGCTGCTGGAATATGAACCAAGCATTTTTTTTCAGCAACATGCTTTTAAACTTTGTTAAATATATGTGGAGATGCAAGAGTTCTGTTGTGGGAAAAAAGTAGGTCGGGAGAGTACATGTTTGTGTGTGGAGTGGCTGACTCAGTCCTTTTTTCAAGTTCCTTGTGTTCCTCCTGTTTTTCACCTCAACTTATTTCTGTAAGTTTATGGAGAAGAGTGAGGGGTGGATATAGCTTTAATTGTCTGCTGTGTCCTGGTTCATATAGCTGAGAAACTTGCAAGGGAAAGTGAGCAGCTACTTATATAGCTGAAGTAAGGCTTTTTCTTTCATTTTGTTTCTCTGCCAGCCTCTTCAGTAAGCAGAGAGATCAAACCTGAGCTGGTGTTCAATTTGGGGCTTAAATGAAGGACAGCATAGGTGCATTGTCCCTTTTTCTGGATTCATGACATGTTCATTGCTGGCTGTGAGAAAGTCCATGTCTTTTGATTGGACTTACCTGCAAATATGAAGCTTGAGTTGACTTAAGTCTCTTCTGTAGCTCATGGACCGTAAAACCTTAGAGATTTGTGTTCTCTGCAGTGAAGAGGCCTATGACAATCTCTCTGCTGCTCGAGGGGAGTGCCATGGGAGAAAAGTGATATGTCTTGTAGCTGACTTGAAGCTATATGAATGTTGTCTGGCCAGTCAGCTGCTGCCAGGAGTGTGGAATAAGTAAGCCTTTGCCTCTCGTGTCCTCCTCCAAATGCGATTGATATTGCCCAAGTAGCCCAAAAGTTATTGGGACTTAGTTGAGTAGGATTGCTTGGGAGAGTTGGAGAGGATTTAGAAAAACTGCCCTTATCTGTCCTGGCCTCTCAGGCAAGACATCCAGGCTCCTTAGCTTGAATTGATGATGTGGGCATTTGCCTCTCCTGCTACCCCATAGATAGCAGTGCTACCAACAACTGACACTATTTAAAAGGGTTCAGATTAAAATACTACTCTTCGTTCTTTGGAACTTTGCATATATAGAACTTGAGGGCATATCTATTTTTTTTCTATATTTGCATGCCTTCTTAGTATGCATATTTCCAATACAAAAGAGAATGCATGCAGGTGTTCTTTGTTTAGAACAATAATTAAAGTATGTTATTACATAGTTAGTTTAATTCCCTCTTGACTTCAAGTTGAAATTATAATGATGCATGGCTTGAAGTGCCCAGAGGACACTAATATCCGTGCCACATGGAGCTTAGGCAGGAGGGAAGGAACAGTATTAATTACTAGTTCATCTTTGAATTCTAAATATTAGCATAAAACAAGTCTTGCGCTAACCATTAATGGGTCTTCGTGATTGTTACGTGCACTTCAAAAGTGACAATCTAGCTGCATTTTCATTAATGCAACAAGAAAGAGTACACATAATGGGCTTAATTTATCTTGGACTCCTTCCAGAACTTTAGGAAAGGAGTAGGACTTGGATACTTGGTTAATATCAAATTTGTCTGAAACAGTTAAAGGCTGGTAGCAAGGCTGAAAGCTTCGGCTTAAATCTAATAAGATGACTTTAACATGGTACCAAATCATCTGCAATGTACTGGATTTAGACATGCCTTTTTCTAAAAGGCTTTTTCTCCTTTCTCTAATTTCATCAATGTCTCAATCTGTACTTTGGTATTGGATTAGTTCAGTGGATTCTTGGAAACTCCCAGTGCTTGTTCCAGCTGTGGTGGAGAGGACTATATCTTAATAACTGTGAAGTCATGAAAGTGTCTATGAAAGTATCTAAGATGCAAATAGCTTAGTTACTTCCTTTTATGTGACAACCAGGCAAAATATGTCTATTGTAACTTATTCCTGTGACTTTCCTTCTAAAACAGTATTTTCTGACAGCTTAAAGGCTTCTCACTTGTCCACTGAAGTAACTGGATACTAGCAGAGAAACATCTGCTGTAATTCCTACTTTTTCCTCTTTTATTTAATTTCTCCTTTAATTTCAATTAATTTCTAATCTCAATTTAAAATCAGCATTCTCCGTAAATAAGATGGAAGGGAAAGGTATTACTGAAGCCTCTGGCATTTTTTACAAGGTTGATCTACATAGGATTAGTTTCATTTTTCTTCCCACTCTTCTGCTCTAGAACTGTCACAAAAATGAAATCCGGGGAGGTTTCACTACATTTTCCCATTTGTGAGAGATGGGTGCAATGCAAATTGTACACTTCTGTGACTACCCTCAAGTAAACGATTAGGATGTCACTTTTTTTGGTATGATTGCACTACAGCATATCAAACTGAATTGTTTTGGTAGCCTGCTGGCATTTCTACCATTTGATTTCTTCTAAGGTAAAGTAAGAAAGAAAGCTTTCTGATTCTATTTTATCCTAATTTTCTTCCCAGAAAACCTCATTGGAACAAATATGTTAATACTCATCAAGGAATATTTAAAAACAGGTTGACTTTTAATCAGACTGCCTAAAGGTCTAATATAACATACAAATAGCGTTAGCTAAATTAACTAGCACAGGGAAGGGGTGACGGCAGTAAGGATGGCTAATGTTTCATCTGAACATAGATATTTATTGCTTATTATTATTAATTATTATCATTAGCTCCTTCCTATTCTGTGCTCATCAGGTTAATTCTTATCAGCTATTGAAACAAAACCAGGCAAGAGCATGATGGTTTGCTAAGACTCCATTTTAGGGTGGATTTTACTTTGTGTAGGTGTTGTCTTTGTTTAAACAGCTGTGGAAGAACAACGTTTTTATAAGTATGAACAGAACATTGCACTGCTCTGGCATCTGTGGAAGAGATGGCAGTAGCGAGAAGTTGTCTTTTGCATGAGGCTTGTCTTCCTCATGCCTAAAGCTTCTTGTGGGATGCTAGTCCCATCTACTTGATCCAAGGATCACCTTCAAGATACAGGCAAAATCTATCAAATATTTTCTGCTGCAGATGGGAATGTCTGTGATAGGGTAGGCTTTCTTTCTGTGGAAGAAAAGATGGTACTACTGCATTGCTCAATGATACTGACTTTCTGGAAGACTTTTTCCATGATTTGTTTGCAGAAGGGGAAGGTCTTTTGTGGGTACTGAAGAAAATTTCCAGCAGTTTTTTTTTTTTTTTTCCTGCTGGACACTGTGTGAAAGTTTAAATCACAAAGTCATGGCTATCTAAAATAGGCTTACCTCTATAGGTATGGCTCCAAAAGGCCTGCGATATTTTAATCCTTGCTTCCCCACCTCTTTTCCTTTTGGACCTAAAATGTATTTGTTTGAGGTCACTGAAAACTCTGTCGGCTCAAATTCTGAAGCTGGGTGTTGTCTGAGTCCTGGACTAAGCTTAACTTCTGTCAGGTGCTATTTGAAGCAGATCCAAAGGGCTATGTAGATCTATCTACTGTTTCCCTTTATCAGGAGTATTCAGGGTAGCCAGGCAGAATATGTAGGAGCACCTGTTAGAAATCTAGGCAATTAATCTGGCTTGCTCTGAAGAGACTGGATGTTTTTCCTGTACTTTGTGTGTCAAGGATCTTGATAGGGATACCTTAAAATACTTGAAGATAGAATTTATGGATAACAATGCCACATTTGAGGTATTTAAGTCAAGTTAGGAAATTTTCTGTAGTAAGTCTGTTCTTATTTTCATTTTCTTACAGCATTAAATTACTACCATTCTTCTGTATTATTAGTTGGTATTGGCAGACTGTCACAGATGCTCGTGCTTTCACAGCTAACTTGCCCATCTTGCTACTCTAATCTTCTTCATTGGTATTTTTCCTCATAATTCTCCCATGCATCTGGAATACAGGTGTGTTAAAAGCAGTTTTGTTTTTTCTTAGAGTTTGGTTCCTGAGTGACTAAGAGGTCCTTTTTTTAACAGGGGAGGTATTTCTTGCTCTTTAGCTAGCATGAAAAACCATGTTTGTCTGGAACTGTGGTATTTAGCTGAGCAAAATATATAGACAGTGTAGAATCACTTTCTTAGTGGGCAAGTGACTAAAAAGGCACCAGCCTTCATCTCTGTTCAGCAGAGGCCAGTAATGATTCTCCTCCGCCACCCTGAGTTGAATAGCTGAAATTTTGAAGATGAATTGGCTGAATACTTCAGTTACCTTTCTGTGTAAATCTCAGTTTAATCTTCCTTGAGACAAATATTGTTTTTTCATAGTTAAAACAGATTTTTTTGTGTGAAAAGTTGCTATAAAATCAGTGTAATATTTCACCTGACACTTCTCAATCTTCTGCTGGTTAATAAATTATAAGTTTGTGTGGTATTTGTATTTCTTTTATCTTCCCTTGGACAACAGTATATTCTGCTTTGTATCACCAAGCCTAGGCTTTAATCATGCTTAAAAGTCCTTTTTCCCCAGAAGAACTTTCAGAAGCCTTTTTCGCAACTCTTTCAAGAAGCCTCTTCCAACTTTTTTCAAGACAACATTTTTCAAAAGAAAAATATTTATTCCAAACAGCAAGATCTCCCAACTAACAACATTTTTTAAGGTGTGATTTGGTATGTCTGTTTGCCTTGTTAATGATAATAGATCATTTTTTTGGGAGGTCATCCTGACCCCTTTGTGGCCTTTTCCAAATTGCAGTGCATTTTGTAGATAGATTTCAGTTTTGTTGCATCTGTTGCATACATGTCTTGGTGAGTCTGCAATTAGTTTTTTAATTATTGTTTCATGTGACATTTTAATATCTCAGAAGTGAGTAATCTTGCTTAGTTTTTATTTTATGACTTTTTCAAATGTCACAGCTTTCAAAGAGGAGTGTTGAGGTAGTAGTTATAAATCTAATTCAAAACTGCTTCTCCTGTTTTCCCTTTGTTTTTCCTCAAACATTCCTTGGTTGTGACTAATTACAACAGGATAAATACTAATGGCTTGGGCAGGCCTGCAGGATTCTACACATTTCTATTCAGTAGTCTGTTTTAATGCCAGCCATCAAAAAAAGAGAAATACTTTGCCTGAGAAGAACATCCTTACTGGTTAAAATCCAGAAGGAAACAGGTATGGAAGATTAAGACAGGGCAATTCTCCCAGGCTCTGTTTTCAAATTGGGAACTTCCTAAACTAGATGTGGCTGGTCTCTTCCAAGTATTTGTGCTAGTCTCCCCTTGAACCCACAAAGTTTTCACAACTGCATCATCCTTAGGCAGCCTGTGTAGCATCTTGCCATGCTTTGCATGAAGTGCCATCTTCTCTTGTTTAAGCATTGGTTCCTATTAGCTTAATTTGTCATGCCTTTTTTTGTTAAGGACAGGAGAATGGACCATCTGCTCCTAACCATCACCTGGACCTCTTATGACTTTGTAGACTTCTGTTATATACTCTTGTTTTCTCTCTTCCAGGCTCAGGAGTTCTGACCTACACTTTCATTCCTCATCTGAAAACCTTTTCTGTTCTTTGTTCCTTCTTCTTACTTTTCTCTGAACCTTTTAGACTTGTAATATCCCCTCCTTTGGGGGTGGGGGGGACTAGAACTGTGCGATGTTTTCCTGCACCTTGAGTTTACAGAATCATCTAATGGCATAATACTGAATGTCTTTTGTTCTCTCAGCCTCCCCTTCTAGCCAAAGTGAAATTTCCTAATTACTTCCTGAGTATTAAGCAGTCATGACTTGGATGAGAGTGGGAAGCAGATCTCTTGCTATGATGTGATCAACAAATTTGTTTTGAGCTTGTGAACACAACTCATTTATCTAGAAACAGGTTGGCTTTGGTGGGTTGTATGAACAACTGTTAATGGAATTGACAAGTCAAGACATGTTTGTATTGATAAGTCATAAAACTTGCTCAGAAGGAAGAACAAATCACAGGTGTGATTATGAGGCTCTGTGGAAGTTTACATTCAGCAAGGTTGGAAGCTTAAATGACAAGGTTCAAAATACTCATTTTGATACTTTGGTTTAGAGTACTTTTTTTTTTTAAGTTACCATGGAAAGAAATTGTGGGGAAGATAAACTGTATATGTGATGGTCTGAGAACTGTTTTTAAGATTGCCTGGAAAGTCAGTCACTAGAATGACATTATAGTTTCACTACTAATTCACCTAAGGTTATATTGTATGTTTTTAATGAGCATCACGCTTGCTCAGCCAGTTAGCAAAATAAGGTTTTCTTCCTTGTCACTGTTAATACATTAATTGGGGTTTTACAAACCAACGCTTTTGTGAATTGTGGTACACAGGAGGTACATAAAGGTGTTATGGGTGGAAGGCATTTGCCTTAATCTGCAGTAAAATTGAAGTATTTCAACAAAATAGATAAATGTGGTTAGATGATAGCTTAGACTGGTATTAAACATAAATATCTTCTCTCATTTCTTGCTGGAAAACCTCTACAGTGGCAAGTTATCACAGGGCCCATCATACTTGAGTAGCTAAGTATACACTGATGCATTTTTTTCTGGTTCTGGCATGGTTCTGTAAGTCTAAGGAAAATACATGCTTTGGAAGCCATTTCTATGGATGTTCAAATTCAAGTGTCCATGGATGATAGTTTGGACTTCAGAGTTTGAACTTGGTCTCTTCAAGTACAGGAGATTTGTATATGCTGGAATAGGGGGGAAGGGGAATGGAATAGGGTGGTGCTATTTCCTACAGATCTGGTATTTATCAGGTGGCTATAAAAAGCAGAGGCAAGAATTAGTTCTGTTCCACAAGACTAGCATTACTGCTATGCACGTAACTGTGAAAGGCACTGCTTTAAAATTGGGACTGGCTCCTCTTTTAGAATCTTTAGAGTGCATTGTGAGCTAAAGAGTAGCAGATCAGCTTTTCTTCAGAAAAGTCCTGTGAACACATCTCTTGCCACTTTTCCAAACAAGGAGCTAGTGACTGGCTTCTGGCACTGTGAAAACTGTTAGCAAGGCACATGCTTCCTCTTTACTAGAGAAGTATGCTACTGTCTGCAGCAGCCTTCAGGCAGAAGGTGCTGTCAAAGTTCAGGGCCAATACTGAGGTATTATGAAAAAATACTATGGCTTTTAACCTTGTGACAGATGACAAGTCTTAATTAGCTGAGATTTGCTTTGAGTTTGTATCTAGGGACCTAAGTTACCAGAAGCATGTGGATTTTCTTTTTTTTTTTTTCTTCTGATGGTTTAGCTTCTCGTATATAGATGCATTTACAGAGAGCTTTCTCTTTGCCATGTATATGATCTAGAGTGACTGCATTAGTGTTATCCTTCTGGGAACTCTAATCAGAGATGTATGGCATTTTGACCTCTTGTGAACTAGCTGAAAATGGGTCACTTTTTCTACAGGCCTTAGGTGAAGCTAATATATGACTTGAGATGCTTTTAGAACTCTGCAACTAAAAAGTTTTCTGCCCCATGATGTATCAAGACCACCTTCTAGAGAGAGATCCCTGTTGCATTCTGCCTCCTTCACCATCTCCAGCAGAACCAGAGTATCTTGAAATCTTCACTTGAAGATCTTCCTCCTGATATTTCATCTGGTAACATGTCACAATTAAGTAGTTAGATCACCTTAGAGAGAAGTATGCTATGTTCCTATTACAAAGCACTGGGCACTGCCAAATAGATGTAATACCCTTCTGAGTTCCTCCTTGAAGTCATTTCATCTTTGGGATGTGTGCAGCTGGTTATCTGGTCATTGGTAGGATTCTTCTACCCATTAGCTGGGTAATTTCTTTCTTTAACTGAGTCTCTACCTGGATGCTAAATTCAATATATTAACTCCAAGACTGACTGTAACTTATATTCACCTGTTGTCTTCCTTTGTTCATTTAGTCCACTGAAATGAATCTTAACAGTCCAGGCATCTTGTTCTCCCTGCCCACCACCCCCACCCACCCCTCCAGTTTTGACTTTGCTTGCTTAGTATGGGGGAGGAGTGGAATGAGGTGTTAGAGCTCCTGTAGGTGGAGATGTCAGGCTGGCTGTTTGTGGTGGCAAAAAATACCCCTGCTCCCCCCAAGAAGGTATTGCAGACTTCCTAAAGACTGTCAGGTGGGACTAATCCATAAACAGTTCCCCTCAAATAACAGTGAGTCCCAAATTTTGTGAACATCATCCTGGTTTTGTGACTTGGCCAAGAGGAGTGTAACTACAGTAATTGCTCTTACCTACAAGACTTAAACTTGCTCAACTGCTTCTGCTATCAGCTGCTGATGTTTGCAGTACTTCAACTTGGCCTTCCACAACACACTTAATAAAATATGATTGTTTGGCTCTGGTTTCCAAAGGGAAGGCTTTTGTTTAGGACTCATCATGCTAATGGTACTTCTGAAATGAAAAGTGGAGGTTTAGAGGGTGGGTGCTCTTACAGCTTTGTGTGTTGGAATGGCATTTGTCTTGAGCAGACCAGTTCTTGCCTGAGAGTGTGGCTGAAACTTCAAGGATGTTTCAAAAGCCACCCCCCCTCCCCCAACGCACCTAAGAAACAAGGTTTTGTATGAGTAAGGAACATGTATTCTTTTAGAGAAAGTCTCTGCTATGTCTTTGTTTGCTTCTCAAAGATCAACTTGCAGGGTTGTTCCATCTGTTGGCTCTTAAACTTATTTTGAAGTTAAGCCTTGGATCTCTTCAGAATCTTTCTTCACTTCTTCCTTACTCTGTTTGCAATTTTGGCTTCTTCAGAATGAAGATGTAAGAGCTTTCATAGTTGTAGAGCTTCTGGGGAAGGAAGTTGCCTTTAAGTCAGCTTTTTGCATGGTGAGCAGGGTGCATAGGAATAAAACAAGACCTAGAGCTGTATTTGCCTCACTTGTCTAGGAGGTTCTTAAAAAAGCAAATTTGGAAGTTGGCCATGCTGGTCTAGACTTGAGGGATTTGGTGTGCAAGAAACACTGATGGCTTAATACTAGTCTACTAATTTTTTTTGAACTTCTGGGGTAAGAATAATGATATGCTGTTATTATTTGACCTCTTATTTTTACAGTTAAAATGTTCAAATACAAATGTTGTATATCCTTGAACTTTTAAAGGAAATGGTACTGACTGGTGATGAGACTTTGCGTTTACTGAATGCTGGTGTGACTATGTAATAGTTCATGGAACAGGAGGATAATGTGGGCTCTGGATTTATTTAGGAGCTACACTTTTTTTCTAATTCATAGTTAATTCCCGATTTCCTCCGGGGTGTGTTTTTTGCCTATCTGTTGAAACTCCAGTCAAAACACTTTTTGGAAAATTTCAGATTAAAAATTTCTCATCTGTTAGAACACAAGTATTTTAATATACAATAGCTTTTTATGGAAATTGCAGGAAATGACATGTCAACTGTTGCTTTCAGCTCAGTCTTAATGTTTTGGAGTTTTTTAAGCTTTGAGCTGGAGAATACAAATTCTGTAACCTACTGAAAGTGCTGTCAGCAAAGTGGTCATCTTTCTTGGGATGAAAAACCTGACATAATGTGTGTCTAACTCTTCCAAAAACATGTTTTTGAATGCTGATTTGCAAATATCAAGATAATAGTTCATGAAAAGACAATCCAGTAATATTGCTTTGGTATTGTGTTTTCCCCCCTCCCCAGAGAGTAGGTCTTTGGGATTAGTACAGGAGTGTTTTGTTTAGTGTAAACAATGCGATAATGCTTTGAAGTTGCCTTTGTGAACACCTATCCTGAGAATAACACAACTGAAGCAGCATAACCAGCATAGTTTAATAGGCTTAATTTGTATCTTTCCAAACTGCTTAGTCTGTTTAGTTAACTCTGTGAAGTGGTTCTTAAAGCTATGTGTTCTTGTAGAAGTGTGCTGGAGTTTCTTTTCCAGCTGGTAACCTTAACAACTTCTGTCAATTTTTGGTTTGATAAGTGCAAATATTGTCTTGTGTTTAGATTCATCTTCCAGAAAGAATTACTCGACATCAAAGTCAATAGAAGCAAGTTATTTTCAGTGTTGCGTGTCTTCCCCCTCTCTGCCCTCCCCAAATCCATGGCCACTTTTAAAATGTCTTCAAACAGCTAGTTCTGGTTGAAATGAACAATAAATACTTCTTGGCAAAGCTTTTGTTTTTAATATATAAAAAACAACTGAAATGTTTGTCCTACTATAGTAAGTGAAGTGCTAGTCATGTATTGGTCTCTAATGCGAACTGTATGCAAGTTGGAAAAGAAGCAGGGGTGGTGGTTTGTGTATATTATACCTAAAATACTTATGAGTTTGAATTATTTTTAGCATCCTTATTAGAAAGCTAGATCTCTTTGCCAAATTTATGCAAGAACCCGAACATTTATATGACTAGATCAATAGCCTTTGTGGAAACTTTTTTCATCTTAAATATCTCTTAAGCTAACCTATGCCTATTGATTATGTTCTGAAGAGCCAAGTTTACCCTGCTGGATGACATGAGTTTAAAGAATCTAACTCTAAATAGAGCTTGGACTCTGGAAAGAGCAACGTTACTACAAGTTCTGTAATTCTTTTCTGGAAGCACAATTTAGGAAAGAAAGGCATTGTCTGGTATAAGCAGCTTATGCTATGGAAGAATTTCTTGCAGCTGGTGGTAACTGAAGTTCTGTTAGACAGTCCATGCTCAAATTCTTACGGAAGAGTACAGATATCACTAATGCAAACCAAGGTAGAACTTTTATAAAATGGCATGTCATTGTTTAAACTAAAAGTACTCTGAAAAACTTATCCCTGGGTCTTATTCAGCCTATAGCTCTTACCCTCATGCCTGATAAGCAGAGTTACAGTATGGATCACTATATGGTTATTGAAATTTCCACTAACAAATGTTGATAGTTGAGTCACAGCTGTAAAGGTCTCAGTGTAGTATATCATAAACATGTTCAGGTGGATGCGTCTTTGAACATTTTCAGCTTGTTTTAGTTCTTTTGATTCTTATATTTCATTTTAAAACAGGTCTAATATGAAACTTCTTACTTCGAGAAGCAAAAGCTTTTTGAACTGGAAGATAGGGAGCTGCTTCCTGTTTTGAGGTGTAATAATTGTAACACGACAATCCCTTGCCCTACCGCAGAAAGGAATTCTCTTTAAAGTTACTGACTAGCTGGTAGTGAGGAAGAGAACACAAGCTGGGTTGGTAATTCTTTTTGGTCTGTCTCCTCTACAGATAGAATAGCCATTTGGGTCAGTTAACTTTCTGGATGCATTCTGAACATGCTTATGTTCATTCAGGGTCTTTAAAGGGTGACTTGTGTAACTCTCAGTAGAAAGCAGGAAGTCATGTAAGTGAGAACTGTCCTAGCTGAAATCATTTTTTTCAAGTAAATGTGCATTTGACTATCAATACGGTTTTATTACAACTTGAATAACATCACCAATGTCTTACAATGTAACAAGAAACCCTCACAAAATGTAACACTTCATGTATAAATAGCCAGGTGCCTGCATTATGAGCCTGTTAGTCCGGAGCTGGATATGGGGAAACTGAGAATATGGGATGCTAGCAAGTGAAAGAATTTAATAGTCTGGGTCTTGTCTTTATCATGTATGCTCTCTCTGTGCTTTATACACAGACGGGTAGCTGCTAACTGTCACCAGTGGAAGGCTAAAAGCAAATATTTGAAAACAGGCTTGCACAACATGCATCTTGTAGAGCCGCGTCCCTGCCTTGCCAGCCACCAGGAGGCAGCACAAGCTGTGGGGAATGCAGAGGTCAATTATTTGGCTGCGTAATTTGCTGTATATGCCAGAAATTCAGTTGTTCTGCATATTGGAAGAAGAGTTGTGTGCCAGAATCATAGTTGTTTGTAATGTAGTATTAAGTTTCTGTAAGGTGGTGGTAGAATATTTTATTCAACTTCATAGAGTATGCCAGTTTAGGTGTTCAGATTTGCCACTTGAGCTTTAAGATTCCTTATTTTTAGCATCTTAAAACCAATAGAATGCCTCCTATCTCCACTCACAGCTTAAAGTGCATACATGCTGAAACATTGTTGTGTGGAGCTCCCTTTACCCACAAAAACTTCCTACCATTCTAGGCAAAGATACAAATCTGCTTTCTAGTTGATTGAAGAGAAGGCACAGTTGTCTAGTCTGTTGCTTGAGACGGTGAGTCCACCTTCATTTTTACTGCCTTAGAATTTGTAGACAATTGGATACAATGGCCAATTTGCAGTCAGAAAGACTAACACTTTTATAAAATGAGTAAGTGGACATCTGGAAGCATTTGATCACTCTTTTGTACTTCTAATACAAATGAGTGGAACACAGGAAAAATTCTGAGGGAGATGTTACAAGATTAGTTGTAAAAAGCAGGGAGGTGAATTAATAGAACTTCGATCATGCACCAATTCGCAGAATTCTGCATAGAATATTATCTTTAATTTAGCCCCCAAAACAATAGATTTGCAATTGCCAGAAGACAACATTGGGGTAATACCATACGGTTGTACTACTTTTCTGATACTATTCACTTTATTATTCAAGTAGCAGTTGAAAAGAGGTACCAGGTAGTGTTTTCACAATACAGTAGGATCCTGTCCAGCTTCCCAAGATGCTCAAATCTGGGGGGAAGAGGGGAGTGGAATGTGAAGCTACTGAAATGCTCCTATACCATTTGTTTAAACAAATGTGTAATGTGAATTGTGCTATGTTGACATACCTCCAAAGTAGAGGACTCTGTCTTCTCAGCTGATCTTTCTTGTTAGCTGGCCTTTTCCAAAGGCAGTTCTGGCTTAAGTATGCCTCTGCCCAGTGTAGTCACTATTGATCTTTTTTTTTTTTTTTTTTTCCTCTCCTCACCCTTTAGCTTGAGTGTGACATAACTACCACTAAATCTTTACCCATTTTTCAATGGCGGGAAATAGCCTTTCTTAATCCAAGTGTCTTAAGCTGAAAGTACACAAGAAACACATGTTTCAATGCTATAGTTTATGGTTTATATACTAATGTAAGTATGCAATGGAAAAATAAGTGCATGTACACAAGTGCATTTCTGAATAGATTCTGATGCTTTGCTGTAGTCATGAAGGACCTCAGACAGGCTGCTCCCCCCCCCCCCCCCGGTTGTAAAGTAGGGGGATTTTGGTGTTATGAACTCTCCTGTGTTGGAAGGGTGTGTACAAAGCACTTGCGAGCTATCACAAAATAAAAATGTGCATCTCTTGACATGATGGTGAAATAGTCCTAAATACCCTACCAGAAATAGCTGAATTTCTACAGAATGCTGTTCCTAAGAGGGTGCTCTCCATTTCTTCACTGGACTTCCCCAGGTCCCTGTGACTCTGTAGCTTGCTAGCCTGTGAATTCTGCACACACTAAGGCTTGGTTCTGCATTATTTAATGAGCTTCAGTTTTTGGTGTGGCTTGCCTCTAAGCATTAGGATGTACATAGGGTTTGAGGATAGTGCTACAATAACTGTTTTGGTTCTTGGTTGTTTTTGTTCTTGGTTTTAAATGTATGTGAGAATCTCAATTTTGACTTGGACAAGTTGGAAAATATTGAAGCTGAAGTGCTTGACAGCTACTTCTGTTGAACTTAAAATAGCTAAACATCACATCTATGCATAAGGTAACTTTTTTCTGAAGAAGCTTTCTATTTGAATGTCAACATCTATCCTACATATTGTCATAAAGCCAACAAAGCTGCCTGATGCAAGGTTTTTCATAGGCTTTAGTGAAGTAAAGACTTCAGACAGTTTTGAAATGATTTGGAGAAAACATGAAGTCATGCTTTTTGTTTTCCTTCAGGTAAAGGATACAACCAAGCCTGAGTTCTTTAAAAAGTATCTGTTTCTGCCTTAACTTTTTCGGGTCTGTTCTTGACATTTCTCCTTTTGTGAGAAAAGTCTAAACTGTTACTAGATACAGGGGGGATTTGTTGTTTACTAGAAAATCTTATATCTAAACTGATCTGTTGTGTACATTTCCTAAAAGGTGGCTTTATGTTTTTTATTTTTTATCATTCTTTGGTTGTTTAAGTCTTAAATACCCTAGCTATTTCTCATAGTTCAGAGACTTTCACTTCAGAAATAACAGTAACAGTTTTGAATAAAAAACTTCTGTGGTTAAGTAAAGCTGAGAAATATGTGTGGGAGAATAATAATAATAATTCAGTCCTTTGAGAGGGAGGGGTGGGGGCAACATGTTTTTCGTTTGCTGTTAGTCTGCTTTGCCCCACAATTTTTAATGCTTTATACTTTTGAGAAGATGCCTTCAAGGGCTTTCACATGACAGCAAAGCAGTGAAGTCTTAAACTGCTTTGAGTTGGCTTTCTCATACCAGCAATATCTGCTTGTTTCAAGTGTCTGTAACGTTAATTGGTGTCTTGTTTCTTTTCAGAGATCATTCACATTAATAATAGAAGCATGGGATTGGGATAACGATACAAAAGCTGGTGAGTATTTATGTAGAACTTGCAGATTTTACTTTTTCTGTGTTGTATGTCCACGGTTTAGGAAGAGCAATGATATCTTACTGAAATTGGACAGCCTACCAAATCAGTCTAGATGCAAGTGTGCTAGCAAAGTAAAGGGCATGTACAAATCCAAACAGGGAGTATTGGATTAGGAAATGTGATAAATTATTATTGATAGGTGAAAGAATGGACAATAGCAAGTGAAGATTTTAATATGTGACTTCTAATAATTAAGTTCTAAACAATGTTTAAACCTATCTTGAGCACTATGCTTTTGCTAAGGGGATGTTGTCTATGCTGTAGAATTGCCCTTGAAATTTTCTTTAGTTTACCTATAGCTGGCTTCTGGGATAATTGTAATAAGCATTCTTACTCCCCATAAAGAAACTGTGTTTGTTTTTATCATGAAAGTATTGTAAACAATGGTAAGATTCCTTCTTCAATTGTTTCTTCTCTAGTATTGAAAATTATCTCATGCTTTTGTGTAGATACTAATGCTCTGTATCAGAGCAGGGCTATCGATGTTCTGAAGGAAAAGCAAGAATACAGTATAAATACTTTAAAATCATATGAAGGTGTTGGTTGCCATATTGTTGGTAATATAGGACTTGAACATACTCTTTGGTAATGGTTTACAAACTGGTTTCTCAACATAATCAGTGCTTGGCTTTAAGTAAAATTCAACCTTTGGTTGTTGCTAATGAAGGATTATTTAATTTCACCTGGGATCAATTTAGAGGATGATAACTGGGCATTAAGGTAGTGAAGATTTATGCCCCAAATCATCCTTTTTTTTTTTTTAACTTCCATTTCCTGCTCCTTCACTACCTCGTTGACCATCTTTATCAAGATGCATCAAGCAGGAAAAAAATGGCAATGCTAAAATATTTCACAGAACATTAAGGCTGTATTAGAGCTTCAAGGTCCTTTGAAAATTGGGATCAGTCTTACTTGCATCTTTCCTGACAGATTTGCCTAACATACTCTTGCTTCCAGTAATAGACAAAGCAGCGATGCATTTGTAGTTTATGCCCCTCAGCCCTCCCTCTGTTAGAATTAAGCTTCTCTTGTCTTGTTGCTCAACAGTTAAGTCTTTTCTGATAGATATGTTTTCTTCACATCTCTGGTAATTCATATTGCTGCAAACCTAGCTGGTCCACAGCCTTCTTGAGTGGTAGTTCCCAAACCCGGACATAGTATTCAAAATAAGATCTTTTGTGCTGAGTGAGTAAGCCTGAATAAGTTTAGCTATACTACATAGCAGTAGATTGGAGACTTCCTGCAGTGGCATGGAGTAGAAAGGGCTGAACCTGAAGAGCTTATCCTGCAAAAAAGGAGATGTCTGTGTATTTAGCTGCTCAATTTTGTTTTTAATAAAATACTTGATAAACAATGCTCTTCTAATTTGCTATGCTTACATCCTAGAATCTGCAGAATCCTCTTGCAAATTTATAGCTTTAAAATCCGAATTTCTTTTTAAATAAGCTTGACAAGGGAAGGATCACTTTAGGTTTGTGTGAAGCTTTCTCCTGTGCTTTTTAAGTTTTTTAAAATCAGTTTTGTTAGAATAATCTTACTTGCATTGACGTAGGGCTTTTTTTCCTGAACTTTAGAACAACATGATAAAAAAAAATAATGCTTTTTGGAAGCCCAGTGGGCTGTGTCCTTCAATTAACAGTTTCCATGAACTAAAGAAGTCTCTATCAGTCTCGGATTACAATCTGTTATGTGGGTGGTGGGGTTTTTTTGTTTTCTTTTTTTTAAGAGCACTCTTGACAGGGAGGCCTGCAATAGGTTTTTCCCAAGTGAATCTTTGACAGGATGCAAGGACACTTTGTTGTGCTTCTTCAAGGAGTGCTGAACTCAGTCCTGTGCCAAACAGGAGAAATGAGTATGTCAGAGTAGAAAAGGGACTATATGGCATCCTTTTCAGAGGAGAAGGCACTATCTGTGTCTTGGAGGGGTGAAGAGAATAGCTGTGGAAAGCTGAACTCCCCAATTTGTCTTGCTTCTGTTGCCACTGTAAGAAAGTTTAATCAAAGTAATTGCCAGTCTGTTTATAAACTCATTAACTGGTTCCAAAGTCAGGTTTTGCTTTCCTTTAATGGGGATCAGTGTGGTACAAAATACGTGCAAGTTCTCTGGTTGCTTTTGGACTTGCTAGTAAGCATTAAAAAAAAGGGGGGGGGGTGTTGTGACCAACTTGAGAGTAAGACTGTTCTGAAACCTCCATCTCTGTATGTGTACTAGCATCCTATTTTCTTCCTTGCATCTATCGAAAGCAAGGTAATAGTTCTCAGATCAGATCTGTGAAGTACCTATCTCTTAAGAACAGTGTCAATTTTCTCCTGTATTTGTCTCCAAGTACAAAAAGTAAGAGGGGGGTTTAAGACTGATTTCTAAACTCCTCCTGTGCTTTCTCCCTCCTCCGCAGCAGAGTTGGCAGGACACACAACTGAGCCATCAGCTTGAAGGGAAGCTTGTGGCAGTATAATGTTACCAGTTGTTTGTTTTGTGAGGGTGGAGGAGGGGGAAGGAGACTGGCTTAGATACAAAATCACTGTAAAGGGCCTGTTCTCTGTCATCTGTCACAATAGTTCATACTACTTTCCAGGTAAGTCATTTGACTTGGCAGACTTTTAGTCATATAGCAGAGGTCTTGGCACTGTCTCACCCAGTGCTGCCATTAGGAAGCAAGCTGGTATTTTCATGTATAAAGTAACTTTCCCTTTGGCTATTTGTCTGCTGCAGGGATGCTGTGATCATTGCCACCTTTCATGTTAGTCTGTAGGAGGCTAATCTCTGGCCTTAAGATGGTTTCTTGAAAGATGTTAAATACAGTGTACTTCCTGAGATAAGCACCTGCTATCTACTTGGACGTGAAGTTCATATGCTACTGTGTGTGTCACCTTGCAAATAGCTATCAGCATTGCCTTTTGTATTGCCCTGTAAAAAGCTTTTTATGAATGTCTGACCTGTACAAAAACTTACTGAGCTGATGAACGGTGTACTTATTCAAATAAATAACCTGAAGGCTGCATCCAGGAGCTATTAAAATGCTTCAGATGCAAATTCCTCTCCCAAAGATGAGATGTGCTGGGAAGTTTAACTTAAGAAATGCTTAGCCATCATCTGCTTTCTGCTTTTCTGGAGAGGCTTATAGAAAAATTTTTAATAATCAGGGCAAAGAAGCCTTATAGCTTCTGAAGGAAGGAAAGAAAAAAGGTACTGTGTGCTGCCTTTTTTATTTATTACCAATTATTAGATGAATTCAGTCGTCTTGCTCATTGCCTTTGAGTGCTAAAAGTAGCATTGTGTGAGTTGCAAAGGTGAATTTTGATGGTAAACCAGATGCAGGGAGCAAACTTGTTTCATGGAGAGTTGAGTGCAAGAGAGAGTGATTATCTTTAACACTTTGACATTGTGGGGGATGAAGGAGGAACCTTGACAAACATGTTCCTCGCTACAATTACAGATATCTATGGAGGATGAACCTTGTATTTGGGATTAAACTTGAAGTAAAGCAGAATCTTTTATTCTAATACTAATTCTGGTGTTAAGAATCTAGTATTAGAAACTAGATGGCTGAGACTTGATATTCCTGGTGCCTTTTGTGGTTCAGGGTAAATTTGTCTTGCTTATATAGGCTATTAACTCCTCCTTTTACTGACACAAGCTAGAGGAAGAGTTCTGAAGAATTGGAATACATTCTTTCCAGAGGAGTTTGTCAAGATAAAGTTTGAGCAATAACTGTTGGGTTATTTCCTCCCTTCTCCACCTCAGGTATCAGGATGACTGTTCTGCATAAGTATATTTGCAATAGCTGTAATGCTTATTTCTATTGTTTAACTGGGTCTGATGAATCTGCATTAGCCTTGAGATGTTTGATAAGACTTTTATTATATAAGCCACTCCTTTAATCTCAGGACTTGTTCTTCAGTCCACCTGATGCACTTTGAGGAAACCCTCTGGGGTGTTTAGCAGCGACTGTCACAGCCTTTTTCATAAGCCTGTGTTGCTTGTATCTGGAAAATGGTTCTACAATGCACATTTGTTCAAATTCCTTGACCATCCCATGATTCAGCATTTTTCCATTAGTTTTTCACCAAGATTTTCAGGTCAATAATCAGTAGAGTAGAATCAGATTACAAAAGGATGTTGAATCTAATCATGAAGCTCTTAAAGGTGTCTGGTGATACAATCGGTATCCTGTTCAGTTAAAAATGAAATGCAGGCAGATTTCTCTAGCTTTCAGACTTCTTGTCTACTCTGCTACTGACCATGTGCTGCTGGATGACAGAAAAGTTAACATATAAGAGTTATGGGTTAAAGAACAGGAGTAGAGACTTTAATGTGTATGTCTAGCCATAAATTGTGTTATGCAAACTAGGCAAGCATAAATTGCAGCCTCTGCATAGATATTACCACTTAATAGTAAAGCAGAGAAATGCTCTGAGTTCTTTAATATTAGTAAGCGGAGAACTTTTCAATGCTAAATGAAAACTCAGCCTTTTGTTCAATATTCTTTAATTTTGAGAGGAAAACACAGTAGCAGCAAGCTTGAAATATGATGTTAAGAAATGAAATGCATTGTAGAGCCCACAATATTTCTGTAGCTCTCACTTTCCTTTGTTGGAATAACTGAAAATGGACACTTGAATACTCTTATGTACTGAAGGAGATGCAGCTTTGGTAGCAGATGCACAGGATACCTCTGTGCTGTCTCTAACTTTTCTAGATATGAAACAGTCAGTTTTCAGTTTTATCTTCCAAAACTGTTAGGTTAATGAGATCTAGAAAGTAAACACATACAATGTACTTGCTGAAATCTGTTATGATAATCTAGTATCACTTCCTACCAGTTTGGCCTATGTTATATCATTAATAATCTGAAGTTGAGACTTTATCTCACTGCCATTGCAGCCCCTTGCTGTGTGCAAGTCTTTGGTGCTTTGTTTCTTTCAACAGGCATTTTTAAGAGTGGTTAGTATCTAAAGAAAATGGATGCTGAAGCTGTTAGCTGGCAATATGATAGCTATTTCTTAAATGGGTATGAGATCAATGCATGCAGTTGGAGTTTCTGTACCCTTTTGTTGCCCTAAATAGCACTTGGAGTTCCAGCTGCAGAGTCACCTGGAAGAGCACTTTTGGTAGGATGTTACAATGTTTGAATAGTGGCTTGAGAATTCTTGTTTGAGAATTCTCATCACTGAGATCACTCACTGTCTACCCTTACATTTACTGTGCTTTGCTTATTCTTAACGCTTATTCAAGTACTTGTATAATCCCATTGTGATGACTATAATTGTCTCTGATCTCCTAGTACTGAACCTTCTATATCAAGAATAAAATACATATGAACACAATTGGATAGTCACAAAAACGGCAGTGTTTTATGTTGTCACTTCTGTAATCTTGTATCCTGGAATCCTTTAGTCTCTTGTGACTGCTAAGTAAATGCTCTGTGTACATTGGGTTTCAACTGAGTCTGCCAGTAGCTGTGCTGCTGCCTTCTGTGAGGGCAAGGCAGGAAGGTCCTTAGAGTATACTGCAACAGTGATTGTAGTTAGCAGTAGTTCCACTGGGGGTAAGGATAAGCAGAATACAGAGCTGGGAATGAGCCCTGGACAATCCTGTGCTCACTTGTATTTGGTATTTTGTCTGAGAAGAAATATACTAAATAACAAGCCTTTGATCAACTACTTTGTCTGAAGATGTCTTGCCTTTAACTTTGGAGACAGTAAGAAAATGGTGAATAAGATGGTTTATGTACATAATTAAGCCTATTTAAGCATTTACTATTGCATAGTAATTTTGCAACAAATTAATTGAGTTTAACTATGTGCTTTTTGCTTTTTCTAAAGCATACTTGCACCAGAGAACTCCTATACTAATATTTTAACTACTAGATTTTGCAGATTTTGCAATTTTATGGGAACAAAAAGGAGGCAAAAAGAGCCTCAGATCAAGATAAATCTGTTGGTTGTCAGCATATGGGTGTGGTACATTTGGCTGCCTTGAAAAATAAACTATTTCCTATGGATTATGTTCCAGGGTTTTTTTCATATTTCCTTTGGGACACTTTTAAATTGGCCTTCCTGTAATGAACTTTGCAAGGCAGAGGAAAATTCAGTTATACAGTAGATCTTTATCATCTTAACATTTTCTTTACTATGTTTTCCTCTTAACCAGTTGAGTGCTTTTGATTTGAATTGACATGTTCTTGCATGGTGTCAAACTTAGTATCAAAACCTGTTGAAATTACTTTTTTCTTTTTCTTTTTTTAAAGGTGAAGACTTGTTAATTGAACGAGTGGCATATGCTGGCATGATCAATCCAGAAGATCGATGGAAGACACTACAGTTTAATGGCCCTGTTGCCCATTTTGAAGTACAAATAAGAGTGAAATGTGATGAAAATTACTACAGTTCTCTGTGCAATAAATTTTGTGGCCCTCGAGATGATTTTGTTGGTCACTATACGTGTGACCAAAATGGAAACAAAGCCTGCATGGAAGGATGGATGGGAGAAGAATGTAAACAAGGTAGTATTGTTTGCTTCATTTTAGATTAGCTCTGGTATTAATATAATAGGTATAGCACTGCTGTCAGTATTTCTGTAGTGTTGGTGCTGTGGCACCAAATTTAATTTTAACACATACAGATATCTTGCTTTAAACACAAGACTTTGTCAAAGCATAGTTATAGCTGAACCTTTTTTATATTGTTACGTCATCTTATAGTAAGTCTGGAAAGTGATGTTTAAACAGCTAAATGTTCCACCAACACAGAACAAATTCATCCTCTGTTAAGAGTGAAACCCAGGGCAGAACACAATATTCTTCCTGATGAACACAATTGGTAATAAGCAACAAATTTGGGAACTGAAATAGTGAAACGTCCTTCTACTAATTAACTTTATTCAAGGCTGTTGTTGCTTCAAATCAAAATGATGTATTGTGGCTACTGGTGTAAGATTTTATTGAGCAATTACAATATCAGTAATTCCCTAGATATTTTTTTAATCCTGTAGAAATGCCCTTGTAACACTACTTAAAAATGAAAAGTTGTTTAATGTATGCAACGCTGAAAGCTTTTTGATAACTATTAATGCAAACAGAAGTTCAAGTGCAGTGTTCTTTTAATGTACCAGTAATCTCCAATCAAATCTCTTTATATTTTGTCTTCAGTCTCCCTGTGAGTAATTAACGCTAAAATTACTTGATATACTCTTCTCTGTATTGAGGGTTTCTTGTTTTTGTTTCGTTTCTTTTCCTCTTCAATAAAAAGCCTGTTAATGACAAGGGAAAACATTTTAGGGCTTAGTCAAGCTTTTGTATCTTTTGAAGCTTGAGATTTCTGTCTTAATATCAGTCTAATCAGTTAAAAAACTACACCTGAGAAATACTTCATTGACAGTCTTGCTGCAGTAACTTACTTGGTAGCACCTCTTTTCAATGAGAAGTTACCTTAAGTTATTTTTATAAGCAGCGTAATGGGGGGGGTTTGCAAAATAGCAAGTAAGAAGCTATGACTATTAGAGCATGCTGAAAGACAGTTAGCTATGCACAAGCAATGTATAGATTACTCCACAAAAGTCCTAGTTTTGAAGAGTTTCAGATGTTTGCTGTACTAACGGATACCTAGCTGCCTAAACCAACTGAAGTCTAATCCTGTTTCTATTTACAGCTGTATGTAAACAAGGATGTAATTTGCTCCATGGGGGTTGCAGTACACCTGGGGAATGCAAGTAAGTCTGCATGCTTTAATTTTTTTTTACTTTCTTTTTAAATGAGTGCTGATCTTTCTAGTGTTTTCCATATGTGTTGCTACTTTTAAAAGGTCTCCTTTAAAATGGAAGAAAGTAATCTACATAAAACATGTATGGAAGTAGATATAAAGTATATTTCACATGTGAGACAATTGCGTATACTTCATACTGTTTCATAATCCTCTTCTACTTTCTTGCTTTATATAATGGAACAGATTTGCTTCATGTAATCCAAAATTAAGCCTTTACCAAATGAGAACAATCACCTTTTTTCAAAATCCTGAAGTGCTGAGAATAGTGTTTTTTAAAATCTTGCTTATGTTTTCTCTATATTCTATTTGTCTACCTTAAAAAAGGGAACTTTTTTTTATTTCAGGAGTGGGCTGTTGTGAATAGGAAATACTTACTGTTATAGGGCATCCAATATGCATAATATCAAAATATAATAAAGTAAACTTGAAAATGTTTTCATGGAGTAGCCTTCCCAATAGCAATGGAGGTAACAGTAGTAACCCCAGCCTAAACGTTCCTCCAAGTGAATGTTTTGGGGACTTTCTTCCAGTCCCTAAGTATGAGAGACAGAATGAAATGTTCCTTTAACTCTGAAGTTGAAGTAGTCTCTGTGGTAGCAGAGACTTCCTTGTAGAAGTTCTGGTTTCTAACACATCAGGTCTAGGGGAAATGATGTTATTTCTGTGCTGGCTCTTGAAGAAATGGGACAGGTCTACTTGCAAATATGTGCAAGTTTGACCCTTGTGGAAGTCCTTTTTTGTTTGTGTGGGTTTTTTTGTTAATTTTAAGCATCAACATAAGAGTGGATTTGTACAGTGGTTTCTTAATAAGTTGTATTGAATCTACTCTCCTTGTGAAACTTGTCTGGCTGTCAGAACCCCTAAGAGTTGACAAATATCCTTTGACAAGTCAAGTTGTGACAGTTTAAAGCAGTTCTACATCATCTTTTTACTGGATACTACTACTGCCATCACAGGAATGGCAGAAGTGGTATGCAGGTCACTTAGCTCAGAGCCCAGCTGAAGAAGCTCAGTTTCGTTTGAAACACTGATTTGTGAGCTGTGGCGGCTGGGATGCAAACAAGTCCTGTTCTGCTGGAGAGTCAGAAGTTTCCAATGGCAAATAATGGAAAGGAAATCTTAAATCATTACATCAGAGTGTTTTGGTTTTTTTTAATGGCCCTGAAACTTCAGATGTTGCTAACCTGTAGAAGATGTAGTATTTTGTAGCGCTCAAATCTGACTGAAAACTCTTCTGTTAATTTCAGTATATGAATAACTGGTAAAGCATGTGCAGTTTCATGTCTAAAGAGCTGTAAAACCTCCCTTAAAATCTTTTAAAGGGAGATTCTTATCTAAACCTTGACTTCCCTTTTCTAAGAGATAGAAATTTTTTTAATGATTTTTTTGGGGAACTTTTCAGATCATTAAATACTTGCTTATGGTTTTAAGTACTGTATGCACGTATTGCTGACAGTGATTTTTAGGTTGCAAGTAGAGATTGTGATTGAGAGCTGGACAAGTATTCCTTTCTTTGAGTCTTCCAGTAATACATTTTTCCCCTTGAGAATCTACTCTGCTAAATTTTGGTTCATGTAGGGGTTTCTGGAGTCCTGTTGATATCAAAGGATTGTCCTAGATGCCCATGGATGTGTGCTTTTGGAATTCAAGGAGGTTTTGAATTGGAGGAAAGAATAAGTGGCTTAATGTTCCAGATGGATTTTATGCTGCATGCCTTATCTCTTGAACAGCTGAGTCCTGAAGTCATAGTTCAGCAGTCAGCAAGTCTAAGGAAAAGACTGGTCTTTTTGTATGAGATATTCTGGATTCCACTATTCCAAAGGCTCTCAGCTATCTCTTTAAATGTGGCTTGTTAGCTTGAGCTTGGATGGTGATGGTACAGATATCTTTAGGTTGCATCCTGTAACAGATATTAGGTTATATTAGAAATGGAGCTTTTAGCCCAAATGGCCAATATTTTCTGAAGAAAAATGATGCGGAACTAAAATTAAGCAAGGCTTACAGGCATGACCTTTATTCTCAGCAGTATGAGGGAAGCTTTTATTTAGAATAACTGCTGTTTGGTGCTACTGAATTATAATCCAGATCCCTTCACCCTGGTTTTTGGACAGTTGCTGCTGTCATTTGACAAGTGGAAGCAATGCCCCCTTTTTAATTCAGAAGGAAAATGAAAATATGAGGAAAAATATGGGTGTGAGATGTATGGAAATCTACTGGTGCCAGTAGCCTACTCGATTGCCCAACTCTGCAATTGCATTTATACATAGAAAAGTTGGAAAACTGTTTCCATCTTTAACTTGTATGAACATGCAGATAAGCAGTGGTTCTGAGGCTGCAGCCTGACTCTGGTAGCCAGGATCTACCCTCTATGCACTGACGTTTCAGACTAATTTAGAGCTGTTTTGGGATTAAATGCTCTACCAGAAGCAGAGCGTAACCTTAACTAAATGACTGCAGACTGCTAATAACTGATATGCCATTAGCTGTAACTGGAACCTCATCTGTTGGGCAAACTCATGTGCCTCTTGTTTTGAGGAAGCTATGGTAGTGTGAAACTTGTGCTGTTTTTTTTTTTTGTTGTTGAGTTTTTATGGTAGAAATGAAAAATAAATAGGGGATTTCAAGACAACCTGATTTAGGAAATTATTTTTGTGGTATTGCTGCATCTAGGTGATAGAATTTTTTTATTATGGTGGAAGAAGGTCAGAAGAAGGAATAATAAAATTCTAATAATAAACAAAATTACATCCTGAGAGGGAAGAAGCAGCCTGGATGAATCTTGCAAAGATGGGAAATTGATGTCTGTGTGGTGCTTAAAATATTTTTTTTAATTTAAAAAAAAAACCCTATATCCAAATCCAGGCTTGAATCCCTGTAGTCTTTTTAGCCAGAAGTGGCACACGCAGTGGTCTTGTTGATTAACTTCAGCCCAGAAAGATAGTCAAAGAAGCGCTACTAAGCTGTACTGAGTGGTGCTTTTTGGTATGTTTTGGCGTCTTTTGAGCTACTTCATTAAACTCCATTGGGCTATAAAGAGCAGGATGAAGGTTGATCTGATGTCTTATATAAATGGCTTAGGCTCAGTCATCTTATGAAATTATCACAGTGAGCATAGAGAAGGCCACAAGTGACCATCTCCTTCCTTGATTAAAACTGCGGACTGGGTATGTTTGGTACCACTCTTAAGTTGTCAGTAGGCTTAATCACTTGATCTTTTGCTTCGGTATGATCCACAGTGGGATGGGTATGGCAGAAGTGCACATATGCCTTGTATCTGTGGTACACTGTTGCATTCTTTCCAGGATGGTGGTGTTTTGAAAAGTCTGTCTACTTTTCATTTTGTCTTTGCTTGAATTTCTCCCAAAATGAAATAAAGGGGCCAAATTCCTAACGCTGCTCAACTTGTTCATCTACATCTCTATGGACCTATGGTAAGATCTAGGTTACCTCCTGGGAAATGCAAGATTTGTTTCACACAAGTGTGATGCAATTTCTCGAGAATGTGTAGACTAACTGAAGTGGGTTAGAAATAGGATTGTTAACAGTCTTCTAATGTGAATTTGTGCAAACTAAACAAAGCCATCATGCAGTTTTTAGACTTCTGAAATAAATCGATTATTTAATCTCTGTTCTGTTTTGAACCACCTTACTCTAGAATCACTTTTGAACTACTGGGGACAAAATTTTGGTTTTACAGTGTTGACAATTTTGTAACTTTCATTTTATTGCTTATCTTAGGCTAATGCTTAAACCTTAAAAATAGTTTTTTTCCTCCTGCTCTGAACCAGGCTTCTTAAACTCCCTATTCAGTATTTCTTGTGTAGTTCTTGTATTCCAGTTCAACCCTGCTTGCAAGGCTGAATTCTTTTATCTGGTAGTGTCTGCAAGTGCTGTAGGCCTCATCCCAGATGTTCTTACACTTATCTGTCAATCTAAGGGCAGGAACAGGCTCAACTATTTTTCAGTACTTTCTAACAGAGTTGCAAGGACAAAAGTCTGTCGCAAAATGCGCTTACAACTATCTGGGTTGGTTAGGAGTAATAGTGTTCCAGAAATTTTTCATATTCTTCTACTGTTAAAGAGAAAACTTTCATAGTTTTCCCTTTGAGTAGGAGATCAACCAGTATACCTTGTGCTTCTGTCTTCATGACAGTTGGGTGGATAACACTGTTAACACCAGTATCAGGGAACTCTGTTTAAAGTTCAAAAAAAAGGGAGAGAGAGGAAAGAGGATTCTTGTAAACTCATTTAGGTGTAGAGGGAGATCTGGTGAGGGCTCTCAAAGTGTAAGTAGGTGTATTGCCTTTGGAAGACTGTATGGGACTAACAAAAGATTTTAGAGAACTGAAAAAAGGAGGAAATGTAATGCTTGCTTCTAAAAATAGAGTAGGGGATAAGGTAAAAAAACAGGGAACTACCATACTAGCTAGTTCAGAATCAAATCCCAGAAGAATTTTGAAACAAATATTCCATTTCTAAACATCTAGAAGATGCTCACAGATGAATTACTGACTAACCAGGACTTGTCAAGAGCAGATCTAAAATGACATGGCTTCCTTTCACAGTTGCTCCAGAATGGATAGTCATTGGTGAGAAGCTGCATAAGCTGATCTGAACAGTGAACGGGAAGAGGCTTTTGTCTGAGCAGTATACTATCTCCTGTCACATCTGGTCATTTCAATTCTTGCTATCTTGGACTAGCTGTGATCCTTAAAGAGCTTAGGGCTATTGTTTGGCCCTTCAGGAGTATACTTGATACCAGTATCTGCACATCTTCTCCCATGTCCTCTTTTGCACAAAATAATCTTATCACAGCTTCCAGTTTCAAAGAGTTTGCAAAACAACTGTATTTGTTGTGTGCCTCAGCATATAAACTGTCTATTGCCTATTATCATGCCCAGTATGATCATCTTATCCCTCTCTTGTCTTGGTGGAAAGCCACCTGAGATTATTGACAAATATTTTGCTAGTAGACAAGTTGAACAAAAATGAATCCAACATTTTATTTCCTTATTGGTCAAGGAACTGAGGCACAGAATGTGGATGAGTAGTGGGCAAAAAGGCAGAGAACGTATCCTAACAGACGCTTCTTTCAGGAGAATGTGAATTGCTGCATAGAAAATAAAAACAAGTAGTATCTTAACCTGTGTTTATACAAGAGAGTAGTGCAGACAGATAAGAACTGTAGATCAAAAACGGTTGGTGTTGACAACCTGATGTCCACACTAAAAACACTTCAGGATTTTTTAGTTTTAGACTAGCTCTAGTCTGATCCAGTGGAATGAATGCCTGTTTGTAGCTGGAAGACATTAGGTGTGCTCTTGGCATTGCATCATCTTAGGTTAGCTTAGCTTAACCTAAAAGGAATCCAGTTCCTGTGCTCCAGAACAGCTCTGTGAAGTCAACCAGTGCACCATAAACAGGAATAATCAGGCAGTTTACTTCAAAAGCATGCTCCTGTTCTGAACTAACGCAATGTAGACACACCCTAGAGCTGCAAGTTAACAAGCAACCTTTACCCACATGTTCTAGGTAAACAATGTTGAACCATCCCTCCAAATCATCTCCTCCACAAAACTCAAAATAGGGTGAGTACTGGAGCAAGAATTGTAGCTTTCAGTGGCTTCCTTTATTAGAGCAGAAACAAGTTTGTAGGGAGAGGTTTGTGTCTAGCAAGAATTTTGGGCAGTGGGAGAAAGCAGACAAGCTTTCAGGTAATTGAATGATTTGAGTTCATTAATGAGCATCTTTTTTTCTTCCTATTCACCAAATGGCTATTTCAAAGGTAGGAAAGTGGAGAAAGCGTTTCTGTGACCTTATATAGCTATAATATTGAATTTGGATGCTTGGAATCCTTGGATCGCCTTCTAACAGTTGGACCCTCTTGCTGCCTGCTATGCAACAATTAAACTCTTAAAAGATTAAACAGACTTTCTTATAGCTATTTTAAGTAAATGGTTAATATAAAGCTATTGTTCTGGCCTATGCAACACCATCCTGTGCACGTCATCAGAAAATTTAGTGGTTTTCCATTTAAGACAGCTATTTCTCCCCCACCCCTGAATGATGCATTTTGCTTCTGTTCTTAATGTCACTGTATTGCTTCATTTTCCTGTGTTGAGTGTTTTGGCTACAGCTTGTAATTGAAGTCTAAGCAGAAGAAGCTCCCTCCAAGAAAGCCTGCTTAAAAATTAGATGGGTAAATAGCATAGCACAATGATATTTACTTCTGCCTTAGGATGTACAAGATCTGCAGTAAGGCATAGGCTGTGGTAGTTAAAGACCAGTACCACCTTGCCTATTTCCTTCCTAGGATTTTTTTTTTATTATTCTTAGGCTTAATGTTTTGACTCAGACTTCAGGAGTAGTTTTGATTTCCTTCAGACTTTTGGTGGTTTAGGTGTCTACTTGTGCATTAATTGCCAGCAAAACTTTGTATCTAGAACAGAATTTATTTAGGTATCCTCTAGCACTTTTGCATACTATGAGCATTTTGTTAAGGTTAGCCTGATTAGATGAGTGGTTAGAAGAGACCTATGATACATAGTGCCTCAGATGAACTTTCTGCACAGAAAGTTCAGTATTCCAAAATAACAGGAAGTGATTGAACTGGAAGAATACACCATGTGTGAAGGCTGTGTAAAACAGCTGAATTAATAAAAGTTGTCCATTAAGAGCACTATAATTTCTTGGTATGTAACTGGTGTCTTCCTTTTGGATAATAAGGAGTTAATCATGAAAAGTGTTGAGGGACCCTAATTTTCACACCATCAGGAACTGAGTACACTTCTTCTCCTTTCCAGATCACTTCCATAACTGTCATTGTAGGATTTATCATACAATCATGGAGATTGAAAAGGACCTACAGAGGTCATTTAGTCCCACCTCCTACCCAAAGTAGGTCTAGTTAGACCAGATTGCTTGGGGCCTTATGCTTATATACACTAATAACGTACCAGTTTATGCACAGCAGCGTAGGAACCTTTGAATTCTTTGGCTATCTGATTTTAAAAGCCAAATTTAAGCCTAGCTTTCACTATATAACTTAACACAAACATCCTTTTAGGAAAGCAAGAATCAATGTTGTCTTTCCTTAATTTATACCTGTTCTAGAAGAGCATAGAGAATGCGAAGTCCTTTAAAATAATTTTGTTCATGTAGAACTATACCAGTTCCACTTTAATAGTATTCAACTATCAATGCCCTAGGAAAAGCAAGAAAAAGAAGCCTTCTGATATTTTTTCTTCCCTTTTTGCTCCCTGACACTCCTGCCTCTGAATACCTATGTATTATTGGACTGTCCATAATGACAGGGGCTTCTGTAGGATTTCTTGATATTGGATTTACTTCTTTATAAACACATTGATGTTCACTTCCATAGCTATAGAAGCTTCTTCCTTCTCTTGGCATTTAGCTGTTTCAAGCTACACTTGCTTATTGCAACCAAGTACACACTATGAATTATTGCAGTTTATCTAATTGTTGATGTAAACAGTGGTCTCTTCCTGCACAGTTTCAGTTTCTGTAATCTCAAAACTGAAATGTTATCTAGAAGCTTTGCTAATGTTAATTCTATGCCATCTCCTCTGCACCCAGCCTTGTATTGAAATTCTAGGTTTTTATTGCCATCAGATTCTCTCCTTCAAAGAGAATGGAAAGCTATGAAGCATGTCTGTAGAATTATTAGGATCTTTTCTTCAAGTTCTTCAGCTGAAAATGACTAGTAATTGTTCCTCTATTCCTACTGCACTCCCTTTATTTTAATCCTGACCTGAAGGGACACTTTGGTCTGAGAGCAGATGCCTGCCTAAACTTTGACTTTGTCAGGAAGTTACTAACTGTAATAACCTATTTATGGTAGCTTCTTTTGTACTGCTAATAACCCAGTAAAGGCTAAGATTAAGCCATCTCTGATTTTGTTTTGCATTTGTGGTTCTAAAGATGAGTTAGAGGCAATGAAGTCGGTAGAGGGGAAGGACAAAGGAAGTAGAATCTTGATTCCTATAAGAATTTTCTTTGTTCGTGAACAATGGGAATCCTTCATATGAATGCTCTAAATTTGGCTTTCTTATTTTTCAGATCTGAAAAATCTGGGATTGTAGAAACTTCCAACAAATTATTCCCAGCGAGGGGGAGGGGGAAGTAACTGTAGTTCACCATTAGCTGCAATAGCAGTTTCCTTTTGGCTTTTATGCAAGCAGTCATTACTTGAAAAGGCATTCTGTTTTTTCTAAATGTTCCCTTTGTGCCTGCACCTTCTGAGCTTCTCATATTGGATCATTAACCCTTTTTTCCTCTTGCATTTTGACGTGATTTTTCTTATAAGCTATAAAATGCATATTTCTAAATTGGTTTCACTTTGATCACATCTTACTCTTAGGAGTGAGCTGAGATCCATGTAAACATTATCTTTCAAGAAGGAAGTGGAATTAAAGCTGTTCTAGCACCTGCTAATGTAGGATGCGACCAGACTTCCTGTTCAGGAGGAAATCCTAATTTACTCTTCCTTGTAAACTGAAGGCTGATCAGCTTACCACATAGTAACCTTTTGACTTGTAAACACTGTGTTCCTCTGGTTGGACTGCTTTTAGTCTCTAGAAATGATTTCCCTAGGGCTATTGGTAACTTTACTTTAAGTGTAAACTTTGTTTCCATTGAATATCATGAAAACACAGTAACCCCTTCCTGCTAAACTAATTTTAACACATGTTCAAGCATTCAAGTAGGTGCTAAAATGCCTTTAAGTTTTGAGCAGATATCTGCATTGCTTTCTTTACACTCTTAATCAACAATGCAGTTTTAAAGAAACTTGTTACCATTTGATATGGAAAACAAATCGAGTTATTGTGATTAACTGCTTTGTGATGCAAGCTTTTCAGCCCTTGAAAATGCTTGTTATATGTGGGTGGGGAATTAGCTTTGGCTAGAATAGTCATGGTGAATCACTGGCATTAGTGTGAAGCTTGGCATGGATGGAGATTTGGGCTGGGGCCAGTAACAGTGAGTTACAGTGCTTTTTAATGTTTAATACCAGCCCCTGAAAAGATTCTCTGTCCCTGAGAAGGAAGGAAGAGATCACATTTAGCAGGAGCAGTATTTGTTTCCCCTTACTGCTAAATAGAGCAAGAGAAGGCTGCTGCTAGAGTAGACATGTTCTGCAGGCTCCTGACAACGTCACTTATATAAGCAGTCATAGGCCCCTGAACTATGTACACAGTTGAGGCTGTGCTATCTGGATCCCAGCTCTGAGATTTTGAATAAGGGGGAGATAGGGGGACTAAGAATTCAGAGTAGCTTATGTAGAAAATCTTGTTGCAAGCCCTGTGTCTAGATTCCTTCTGCCTAAGTGAAGAGCAGAAATTTAAATAAGGGATTTTTCAATTTTGATATTGTGCTGTCAGCATAAGCTCTTCTTTTCTGGGAATTGATGCTGCTTACCAAAAGAGTGGAAATGGATTAATTCACAAGGAATCAGGATTCCTAGTTTATATTCTGTTTTTTCCTTTCTTCTCTCCCCACAGACTTCAGAATTTAGTGTCTTGTCTTTTTAACTGTATTCAAGGTATGCTAGTTATATAATATCAACATTCTTTTAACAAGTACAGTTTCCTTTCTAATGCTTCTTTTCAAGGCATTTGGGCTCATATCTCCTTAGCATGCGTGCGTCCAGCCCCTATTCAATGCATTTTCATGCATCTCTGCTAGTATCACTCTTAAATTCTTAATAAGAGATGCTCTTAAAAGAACAAACAGAACCTCTTTTTTTTTCTTTGATCTGATGGTAGCCTAACAAAGCAAGCTCGTTTACTATTTTTGGTTAAAATGTGTGTATGAAACATATAGTCCTTTTATTTTTCTGTTAACTTCACAGACTTTAATGCTTTTCCTGTAGCATACACAGATGCTTTTGTCAGCAGATTCTGGGGGCTGTTGCAGATAATGTAATCTAAAGATACTGGTCTCTGAAGAAATCTTGTGACACAATATCAACTCTGTTTAAAACAAGTGAATTATTAATGGCTTTTGTTTCTGTTCTCTCCTCCTTTCATCCAAAGAACTTTTTCCCCCCCCCCACAAATGTCACTAAAGAACACTGAGAATATAATAGACAATCTCTAAAAAGGATTCTTAAAACTACTCTTGAGAAAATTGACAAGACAGCTGCATCTTTGGCTATCCTGGTCTTCCAAGAATTCTAGTACTCTAGAACAAATTGGCTAATCTCTTGAAAGCTCATAGAAAAAAGCTAAGGTGCTTGATTCAGTAAGTCTCTAATTTCCTTTTGAAAAGTAGGGTTGTTTTTTTTGTGTGTGTGTTTAATGCCAATCACCTTTCTTGTCCTAGTGCGAGGTGATTGTTTATGTGAGGATTGAACTTTTGTGAAAGGATGACTTATATATGTAGAGTTCTTGTAACATGTAGTGCTTGGTGTGGTTTTGTTGCCATGGTGTGTAACACAGTTAAGCAAGATGAGTTCCAGTAAGAATATTCAACAGGACTAGTATGTCCCTTCTAAATGGGAGAAATAAAATAAGAGTTTGGTATCTGTTGCACATTGAACGGTTGACCTTGTTCTTAAGAATGGTAAGTATAGCATTCTAAATACCTGTAATGCTGATAATTAAGCATCATGTTGCTAACTTTTAACATGTGAACTTACATCTTAGGTGTCATTATGGTTGGCAAGGACAGTTCTGTGATGAGTGTGTCCGCTACCCAGGCTGTGCTCATGGGAGCTGTAATGAACCATGGCAGTGTAATTGCGAAACCAACTGGGGTGGCCTGCTCTGTAACAAAGGTACTTAACATTAATTTACAGGAAAAATGAATAAAGTCGCATGATTAACTGATAATTCATTAACCATTTTTTCCTGCTAGTGTGCAATTACTTGAGTATCTCTGTCCCTAATTCTCTTATGGCAGCTGGTGCTTAAACATCGTAAGTATAAGAAGTTTAAGACGAGGCTTGGAATGATCCTGACCCTTCTAACTCAAGCAGTTGTCTCTTGTTCATTCTTGCCTGTTCTGTGGACGATAACAAGAGGGCAAGCTAGCTAACGGAATATGGGGATGTTATGGGTGAATGATGTTAAAGGCAGAAGAGCATTTGTATGTCTGACTAAGAATTGAAGTGATAACACTGAGATTTTTTTCCCTGTCAATTGACATTTCTTTTCTCTGCCCAGATCTGAATTACTGTGGGAATCACCATCCCTGCCTAAATGGAGGAACCTGTATGAATACTGAACCAGATGAATATCGCTGTGCTTGCCCTGATGGCTATTCTGGAAAGAACTGTGAAATTGGTACTTCTGGATGTTGCATGTATCTTGTGAAATGGGAAACTATTTCAGGCTGGGCTTTGCTCTAGACTGGTGGCTTTTTTTATATGCTTGTTGTTGCACTTTTGTGGAGTGGAGAGGATTGTTTTCTTCTTTCCTAAAGCTCTCTTGGCTTCTGAGAATTGAGATGTCAAAAATGATGGCATGCAATGTATCCATTCTCTTCACAAATTGATCTTTATTTTTGTGTGTGAGTGGAGCTATGCCAGCTCTGTTTCCTGCTTCTCCTGTTTGCTATCTTAAGTTGTCTAGTCAAAAAGCCGCTGATGACAACAGAAATGCTACCACTGTCTCCCTTGTATTTAAATTGGGCCAGGAATGTTTTTCCTTCAGTTTCTTCAGTTCTCTAACCCAAATGTGCAATTGAGATAGTCTCCTGGAAATGGGACACAGCTGCACCTTTCTGTGATACCTTTCTGACTGCTACCTGTTTCCTTATCTTCTGCTGACTTGCATGTAAACGTGCACTTGTAGCATCCTCTTATATTAGCTGAAGACTAAGGAAGGTAATTGTAATAGACCCTACAGGCATTTTCGCCTAATTTTTAGCTGCATATGTGTTAACTTTTCCTTTTTGATTTACAAACTTCATTTTAAAGTCAGCTTTTAATATGGGACTTGTGATACATTTGAATTAATGATGCAAATGTTAACAGTCATGGAAATGTGCTCAAGCTCTCTTATAGAGTCACCTTGAGCATAGTTTAAACAGTCAACTGAAAATGTGGCCTCTCTGCTTGTGTTGCCAAAATGGAGGAAAGCATTTAAACTATACTTCTGTTGAAGTATGCCTTCCTGACTACAGTCTAACAGATGCGTGTCTATCCAACACAGCAGCATGGGAGAACTGCTTCCTGTCTCACCATTATAAAAATAGTGTATGGCTTTTTTAATGTATACCTATGTAGTTGTGTTATATATAAGATCCAAGTCTTTATGTAATTGAGATTTTTTTTGTATTTGAAGACTTTTCTTGACCCTTCTGCCCCTAATTAGAGATAAAGGGGCAAGTGTATAATAATCCATCTTTTCCATTTCCTTTAGAAAAGGATGTGATGTTTGGAGGGGAATGGAAACTTTGAATGTCCTTGTTCACCTTAGGATATCTTTCAGTTTTTTTTTTTTTCCCCACCCATAGTATTCAGTTGGGTATTCTGCAATCTTGCTCCTTGTTACTTTTTTTTTTAAATGTAGTATTTCTAGTCTTACTCTGAATTTTACTTAATAATCATAAGTGTGGATGGAAGACCCCCTTTTTTTTTTCTTCTACTTATCTGTTTGGGCTCTAAGTTCACTAAACTGCATTATCTGTAGAGCATTTCACGTTTGTCAGGGTGTAGATCTTATTTGAACTTCTATAAAGTGCTGTATGATATTGATGATACTATCAAAGTTTGAATTCTGCTTCAGTTGGTATAATATGCTGCAAACTTCTGGCTAAAATGGATGAAACATTGTCCTAGCTTGCCCATAAAGTTGTGATGAAACAACTTGTCTCTCTAGATGAGGAGGCGGGGATAAAGTGAGCCACACATTTGACAAGTTCTATTATGAATGTTAGCCAAAGATTGCTTTATGATCAGTTTTCATCACTATTATCTAACATTCAAGACAATGTAAATTCAATTTACAGGCTAGATAACATCCCTGAAAGAAAGGTTCCAAAATAAAAATTCTAGCAACAATTGAAGTTTTACATAGTAAAACTTAAAGCCTCGAACTTCTGCAGGTCTTACAGCCCTACATGGAGTGTCCCTGGGCAGTATAGCTTATAAAATGCAAGCAACTCTATTTGCTGTTTCCAAGGAACAGTATTAGAATTCAGCTAAACAGACCTTTGTTACTTAAATTGCTACTGCTATTCAAGACCTTTCGTACGGCAAATCTCTTTCCTCTGGCTGAAGAGAGGAGGAGGAGGGGAAGAAGAGAGAGGCAGGGGGGAAAAAGTGCTGGCATCCGAACTTCTGTGCAGGCACCTCTTCACTCCTCATGCTTGTGGTCACTTTTTATCAGAACTCATTTCCTTACCATGTAAGTTCCCCTTATTTGATGTTGGAAGAATATTTACCAAGAATTTCTTTCCCTCTTTTCTTTCTCCAGCGGAGCACGCTTGTGTATCTAATCCCTGTGCTAATGGTGGAATTTGTCATGAAATTTCATCAGGCTTCAAGTGTCATTGCCCACCAGGGTGGAGTGGACCAACATGTGCAATTGGTGGGTATGCATTGACTGATGACTCTGACCACTTGGGTTGGGAGGGCTGATACAGCTTGCTTTTAATCATGCTCTGTGGTTATGGAATTGGTAATCTTCTGCACTATCTGGATTTTAACAGTTGTGTTGGGAGACTGAAAAGATTAATGGTACTGTGCGGCCTGTGGTATTAAAAGCAGCATCTATTTGATGCGGTTTAGATCTAAAGGTTAGCAAAAGCCTAATTAGATCATGTTACCTACTTCAAGCTTTTGTTAGACCTATATAAAGAAATATTCCCTATGTTGCCAAAGCTTATAGTACAATTTTTAACTACTTAGCTGGACTAAAGCAAAGTACATTGTGGATTCATTTTAAGAAATGTAAACATGAAAGGTTCTCTGCTTCTCAAAGTAGTTGAAGAGTATTTTTCAGTTATATGTTTAAAGTCTCTGGTTAGGAAGACAGGAGAACAGTCCAAACATCTGTATGGATGGATATAATATTTCAACTGCTAGTAGGTACCTGGGTTGGGTTTGCATCTTGTCTGTGATTTAGAACAGAGGACTCTTATTCTTTTTTCCACAGCAACTATCTCCAGAAAATTATTGCTTAAAGTTATTTGCATTATCATCTAGGAACATGGCTTTCAATGAATGTGTTAATTGTTGGAAGATTTATTGAATCTTCTTGCTTATTTGCAAATAGAAAATTGCAAAATTTTTCTTTCTCCCTAATTATATTTTAAAGATGTGAGAAGAGTCTAAAAATTAGGTCAGAAATTTTATTCTGTTAATAAGCTTATTAGAACCTCCCCCTCCATCTCAAAATGACTTAAGCCAAATTTTGGACCATGTTATGGAAGGCACATTCTGACTTCACAGATATTGATGAATGCGCATCTAACCCTTGTGCTCGAGGAGGGACCTGTATTGACGGTATTAATGCATTTGAGTGTATATGTCCACAGCAGTGGATTGGAGCAACGTGTCAGCTTGGTAAGTAATTGCTTTCTGTAGTTTGAAAACCATTGGAGACTTATTCCAAAGTAATGAATAATTCTACTTAGTGTATCTCGGTCATGACAGTTATTGAAGTAAACATCTAAGGTGTGTGTTGCTATTGGTGTCTTACGTCATCTTTAATAGAGCTTAAAAACTGAAGTGTATCTGTAACCATAAAAGTGCCAACTTAAACTTATTTATAATAGTTCTTCTAGAGTGCTTGATAACTTTTTCTATTCCAACATACAGCATTGGTGATGGTAGCTCCTACTTAATGGTGGCAGTACAGTAACTGACTTTATACTTGGAATAACCATCAGCTTATGGAAGCAAGGGAGGGATTTGTCCTGACTAACATTACCTTTTGGGTTTTGGCAAAGGGGAAAAGTAAGATAACATGCATGTGCAGCTAATAGACAACTGTGCATTGAAAACCAATGGTATGTAAGGGTTTTAGTGGCCTACCAAAACATAATATGAGCTTCTGATGCTTGGATTGCATGGAAACTTTGCGTGGTGCTGGGGTAATCTGTTTCTGGGTTTGTTCTTTATTCTCTTCTTTCTTTTATCTTCTTTCACAGATGCTAATGAGTGTGAGGGGAAACCCTGTGTTAATGCTTACTCTTGCAAAAATCTCATTGGTGGATATTACTGTGACTGCATTCCAGGATGGACAGGAGTAAATTGTCATATCAGTTAGTATTTCTTTAGTATGTATGCTAATCATAGGATATGTTTTTTTTCTTTTAAAAAAAAAAACCCAAGTATGATGAATGATAATATAGATTCTTGCACAAGGAAAAAATACTTACTGTCAGGATTTTCTTAACTTTCAGCAAAGTAAATATAAAATACTGTGTGAAGATTTATTTAGAGGTGCAATTGGTGTTAAAATGGACTTACTCTGGTAACACTTGTAATTCTTTCCCTGGAGCAGAACTACTCATCCCAGACTCTATCTTTTTACCTAAAACATTAGATGTGAAAGTAGCTGATACTATTTGATGTAACTTCTATTCCACTGAGTTCCAAATTCTTTAAAATGAGAATTGCTTAAGAAATCAAATTTCCTTGTTTTCCACTGAACTTTCTATAAAAATCCTTTCTGAAAATCATTTGTTCTGCCTTTTATTCTGCAGGCATTAATCTTTTGCTATAAATTCTAATGCCTTCTGTATTTTATCCATAGATATTAATGACTGTCATGGACAATGTCAGCATGGAGGGACTTGTAAGGTAACTCTTTTCAATTATATTTTGTGTGGAAGTTAAACTTTGCAACCTCATTTAACCAACCTGTAATTGCAAATTATAGAATTCATAACTAGTCAGAACAAAGTAAAATATGTTAAGTCTAGTGCTGCACTTCTAGGCTCTTGCTACCTTTCTTAAAAATAACTTTATGTAGTGCTACTGCTGTTCATTCATAAATGCAGAACATGGAAATACTTCAAATTCTTGTGTACATGTTTTATATAATAAACATGTCTTCCCACTTTTGCTTTTTCTTTCCCTCCTGTGCAGGATGAAGTGAATGGTTACCATTGCTTATGCCCTCGTGGTTTCACAGGAAAAAACTGTGAGAGGGAAACAAATGAGTGTGAAAGCAATCCATGCCAAAATGGAGGACGTTGCAAAGACCTGGTGAATGGATTCACTTGCCTCTGTTCACAGGGCTTCTCAGGAGTCTTCTGTGAGGTGAGGGCAGTGGTGTGACATTACTACAATAGCTTTCGTGGATGGAGTTCTGGAAAGAAACATGTCTCTGGTTTAAATTAGAGTAACCCAAAGCTAAAGCTGGCTACCATAGCTGTTACTTGACACTCTGAATAAGCAAATTTGTTATACAGTGGTGTCATAGCACCTGTAACATTTAAAGCTGCAGCCTAATGTACTGTAAATTATTGTGCATAGGTGTTGGATCTCCTAAATGTTTTAAAGCTGCAAGTATCTCTTAAGCTTGAAACATTTTCCTTTGAAATTTTTAGGACCTGTGTCCTTTTGTTACACCAAAATGTGTTAGGCCTTCATCCTACTAACTCTGAAGTATATAATTGAATTAACTTTCAAGTAATAGCACTGCTCTTGGTAGGAACATCCACATAATTAAAGACAGGTGGATGTGTAAGTATTGACTCTCAGAACTTTCAATTTGAGATCACCGCAGAAGCGTGTAGTGTTGTTACTTAACTAAGAATTCGGATCTGAAATACTGAAGTGCTGGTGATAATTTGTATTTAAAATACTTCAAGGTAATGAAGATCTGCCCCTATCTAAGGAGGACATTAGACTTTTCTATTCAGTGTAAGATGATATTGCCTTAAATACGCAGTTTGCAGCTTTTATTTTTGTGACAGCCAAATTCACCTAAGTGTTATAACTAGCAAGACAACATCATCTGGGAACATTGAATTAGAATTTTGTGTTGGATTTCCTCCAGAATTTTTCATGGCGTAATTCAGTTGTAAAGCATCTGTATTGTTAAAGAAACAATGATCTACTTTTATTTAAAACTAAAAAAGTTTGCAGATAATGACCAGTTAATAAGCTGGTACAGTAGCTCATAGATCATATGCCATTTCTACATAAGGATCATAGCTTGAAAGCTTTACTCCTGTCTGGAACCTACCATACTGTATAATTAAAGTTTTAGCTAATCTGTTTGAAAGAGGAGGAGGGGGGAAGGAGGAGTTGGCTGCTTGCCTTTTGTATTGCAGGAAATATCTACCATTGATTCCAGATGCTAAAATACCAGCTACTGGACTTGCACTGGGAAGGGAAAATTTACACTAATGGAAGGAAACAAATGGAGACATCTGATAGAGGAGATCTGAGAATCTTTTTCAGACTTTAATTATTTTTTGTAATCTACTTTAAATGTTCCGTATGACAGAGCAATATAGTTTGCAGAAAATCTCTCTGCAGGTGGAATTGTACTTGCTGCACTGAATTCAGACAAAAGTTTATTTGTGTGCCTTCTGTTTTGGTTAGTTTTTAATTTTTTTATCCTTTTTATCTATAGAGCTATTAAACATCCTCATCAAATTCACTGTTGGACTTTATTTTATAATACTCTGTAAGGTTGAGAAGGTCCTCCTTCCTCACAAGGAGGATAGTGGAAAAGATTCACTTAGCAGGCTGGGAGGGAAACAGTCCTTAAGAATAATAATTTGTAGAAAAGGTACTGTGATGTAATAAATATAACTTTTGAGGCTGCTTTGAGGATTTTGAAGCTGATTTAGGGCATCACCAGTCAGTGATCTTCTATGGCTTAGATTTCTATGTCAGTTTAAGACATAGAAGAAGCTGCATTGCTTTCTTGCAAGGATGTGTCTGTATTAAAGGTTGTATTATGAAAACTAGGTTTAAGTTTTGCTTTTGAATTGGAGGGCAAGAAGTGTTCAAATGACATCTGTATTGGGGGGTGGGGATGTGTGCGTGTGTGCATAAGTGTAAACTGGCATACCAGTGGTACTGGTAAGGGTTAAGGCCCTGACCTATTTGGTCTAACCAGACCTGCTTTGAGCAGGAAGTGGGACTAGCTGACTTCTGGAGGTCCCTTCCAAATTGTGTGGTTCTGTGATAAATCCTGTGTGTTTGTTAGGATGGGAGGAGAAATAAATTGCCCTAGAGAATAGCTTTTTAAGGTTGTATGTATGTCAGAATCTTGCAGGTGTGACATTGGCAAGTGCACCAGTAACTAACTCACCTCATAGCACTTTGTATGTAGGTGTGAAGGAAAGAGGAATGATCCCAAATAGTCACAGTACAGTATCTTCTCATGTTTTTTGAAAAGTTATTGCAAATGTGCTTATTCAGCCTTCTGCAAAAAAGGGATATCTCTATAATGGTATCAGAAATGCTTTGTATTAGGATTGACTAAAGTAGCTTGATGTTTATATCTGCATTGCAAAATGGAATGCAATACAGACAATTCATAAAAGTACTTTAAACTTGGGTTTCCTTGTAAATTAGTTTCATCTTTGTCTATGGCAACATAGATAAAGCTGATTACTCCTGGGAAATCAAGCAGCTGCTGCTAACTGTGGTCTTTCTTACAGATGGATATTGATTTCTGTGAACCTAACCCTTGCCAGAATGGGGCTAAATGCTATGATCTGGGAGGAGATTATTACTGTGCCTGCCCTGATGACTATGATGGAAAGAATTGTTCGCATCTCAAGGACCACTGCAAGAACAATTCTTGTAAAGGTACCTGCTCTTGTCCACAAAGTTGTCTTAATGTATTGGCGGTACCTTAAAAATGAGAGCACAATAGTATATTTGGTAATAGCATAATGTAGAAACACTTTATTTGCTTAAACCTTGTGAAGTAGCGTGGGGCAGTGGGAAAATATGCTTGTAATACTCCTTATTTATAAAGGGGGAGACGGTGAATTATAGTTAATATAAAAACTTTCAGGTTGTAAGCAGTCTTAATCTTTGTGTAACTTCTTTTAAAACTGTAAACTGATTGGTGATGCAGATCGTTAGTACAATTGATGGTATACTTCTCATTCTTAGTAATAGACAGCTGTACAATAGAAGTCTTCACTAATGCTACCCAAGGAGGAATCCGTTTCATTTCATCTAACGTTTGTGGGCCTCATGGACAGTGTATTAGTCAACCAGGAGGGAATTTTACCTGTGCCTGTGAAAGAGGTTTTACTGGAATATACTGTCATGAAAGTAAGTGGGAATTTCTTTCAAATGATTTTGCTAATCTAAGCCTTCCTTAAGAAACTTTGTTTTGAAATGTTAAAACATAAAATATGACATTAGGATTTTAATGAAGGTGCATAGAGCACTGTTTGCAGCTTAATGGTTCAAGTCCAGTTTCTTCTGGTAACAGTTGTGTCTTTGTAGTAGTTCGCTTTTCTCTGTGAAAGACTTCAGTCCAAACTTAAGTGGAAATGTGTCTTATACCCACCACCTCTGTGGGCAGTCTTCTCACAAGAAGCCATGGATTCCTCCAACATGAGAATGGTAAACAAGGGACAGACATGTTGACAGCACAACTTAGGAGCATATGCATTGCTGCTTCAGGTGTTTTTTGAACATTGGCTATTTTTCTCAGACAAACTTAATGTTCTGGTTTGTTTTGATATGTGAGAGAATACATCTAGAACCCTTACCAATGTTGAAAACAGATGTTATGAGCTGTTCTTATGTATGTGCAAGTGGAGTATAGCTTTATGGTGTTGGTCCTAGAGACTTAAATCTAAAACACTCATATGCATGGATGAAGACAGCCTCGAGCAATTGTATTGACTTTTTTATTGTTGTAGATATCAATGATTGTCTTGGGAAGCCTTGCAAGAATGGTGGAACATGCATTGATGAGGTTGATTCATTTAGGTGTTTCTGCTCAAGTGGCTGGGAAGGAGAGTTGTGTGATACAAGTGAGTACTGCTAAGCATTTCCATGCTGAATGTTACAGCTTTGCAGCAGCAGTTGACGATGGTTGATACAAGGTTAATAATGGCGTAGAGTTTCTCTGTTCCATAGGAACCTTTTATCCAGTGTTGTGTGCCAAGTATTTTCAAGGGTTTTGGACAGCAGCTCCAAAGGGTTCAATTACTTTAAAAGGAGGAAAACCTGATTGTTTGCAATAGTACAGGATATTTCTCGGGGGAAGAAAACTTTCTCCTGAGGAGAGGTGAAAGTGACAGATTCTGTTAGAAAGATTCGTTATACTCCTTTTATCACTATAAGCGTAGGTACCTTTTAGCACTTAATGTACATAAAAGCTTGTTCTTTGCCTGGTCCAGTAATACCAATACCAGTAGCTGCTTTTTTTTTTGCCAGTGTGTGTGGTGGGTTGTTTTTTCTTTTTCTTTCTTCTTTTTTTTTTCTTAAAACTAGTTCAAGCTATAATGTGCTTCCACCTTATCAAAGAAATTATAAATCTAATGTCTAATTCAATGGTAAAAAACTGCAAGTTTGAAGTTTTATTTAATAAATATCATGGGGACTTAGAGCAGCTTGTATTCTGGGTTCAGTGGGAGCAGGCTTTTACTCTTGCTACCCTGGCTTGAGACTTTTTAGGCCTTGGTTAAGACAAAGTAGTGTGCTAGGCCAGTTTACAGTCAGGTTACCTCAAAGGGAACTGTAGTTAATGCTTTACTAAATGTGACTTTCTACTCTGAATGAAGCTGCTTCTAAACCATGAGGGCAAGGTCTTACTGAGATTTATTACAGGATTTATACCAAATGAGATGTGAAATAAAGGCTAAGAAACCTTTGGTAGGCTTCACTGTCAAAAGAGGTTTCTGTGTGGTCTGGATGAAGTTTAGTCTGAAATACTTACGTTCTGTCTATTAAAACTTCTGTCATAAGTGAAAAGAATTTTCTGCCTCTGTTCTAAAATTCATGTGTATACATAGGTAAAGCTATCTAAAGGCGTTAATTCTTTGTATTTTGAGACATAAAGCAGGAAAGGGAACCTTAACTATCTCATGCGGATATCCTAGATTGAGGCTCCTTTCAAGGACATTGTGGGTCCTACTTCAAAGCAAATACTAAAAAGCTTTCTCTGAAGTTCCTAATGTAGTTCTTTATTAGGAAAGATTAAACTACTTTGGCTCACTTAAGTACTTATACTGCTAATTTCTGAATGATATTTTTCTCTTAAGCTATTAGAAAAGCTTTCATAATTCCCCCTGTTCAAAAATCAGTTTTTCTTTTTCATTGCTTGTATGAAGGTAGTAACCTCTTAACAATTTGGAACTCACTCTTTCTAAACACAATGCAATTTTTCTTTCCTCTTTAGTATAAAGAAATATTTTATACTCTTTCATGGTCTTGGCAAGGCTAGATCATTTAATCAAATAATCCTTTTTCTAGATTTCAATGACTGTTCTCCTAACCCATGTCACAATGGTGGCCGATGCATTGATTTGGTGAATGACTTCTATTGTGAGTGTAAGAATGACTGGAAAGGCAAAACTTGCCATTCACGTAAGTGTTCTTTTACTTTGATCTTTAGTTTACCCAAGGATTTGTTTTCTTTCTCCTCATGAGACTGGAGTTCCTGAAATTTAAAATTAAACAATTGCAGTGAAAAAATAGGCATACTTTCATTACCTCTGAGTTTCCCAGCAACAAAATTAAACATTTTAAAATAAATATTCTTGGACAAATTAGAGTGGGATAATGTCTTAAGAGATGCTCTTAACTTCAGCTGTTTTGGTTTGTTTACAGTAACAGAGCACATGGAACTGTGTTTCTAGTGCTGTTGCATTTAAGTATAAAGTCTTCTTTCAGTTAAAAGTAATTTTGTGACAAAGTATTTTTATTCTTTATTCTTACTTTTTATTTTATTCTTTTATTTCTATTGGTCCAGACTTGCTGTATTTTAATTATTACTGTATTGTGATGTGTAGGTGAATACCAGTGTGATGCAAATACTTGCAGCAATGGTGGAACTTGCTATGATGATGGAGATACATTCCGCTGTTCGTGTCTTCCAGAATGGATAGGAAGTACTTGCAACATTGGTAAGCTTCTGAGTTGCCCACAGAAAAAAACAGGACCAAGCAGAGAAGAGTTAAGATAATACTTAACCATTTGGTTGATGGGCAAGCCTGTCTCCTCTGGCTAGTTCAAAGCCATTCCCGTTGGCTGGTGACTGAAGTTTTGAGTATGTTCTTCCACTGTCTAGAAAAATGTCTGAGTAATCAGCCACCAACAGCATTCATATCCTGGGCGGGTGGTTTGTCACCTAAGACTAGACAGTGATTCTTAGAAAGCTGTTCTCCTTAGGCTGCTTACATAGTCTTTTCTATAGCTCCTCTGAAGGCTGGTTTGGAATGCTTACGCTCCTGCACTGACTTGTGTACTAGTCTGTAGACACCCTGTATGAAGGTTTTCAGGGAAGTTAGTCCTCAGCTTTGCTTTAAAGGTCATAATATGAGTAATTTTGTGACCAAGGGAGCAATATGTGCAGACATACCCAGGAAAAATGAAATGAAGAGGAAGAAGTTGTTCTTTCTAAGTGATTGCATGCTACTGTAGGGAACTACTCTTGATATTCTGGAGATTGAATGAATTGAAGACTTCAATCTCCGTGATACATTTTTTATGAATATTAAACTTACATTAGGACCAAGAAGTTGGATGAAGGTAACTCAGTATAGGTTTTCTACTTGTTAGATATAATTACAGCTTTTAATTAAAATCTGCGTTTTTAAATGCCAGCATCTTATTGTGCGATGTGCCTCATGACCTGTGTGACTTGCTACCAGAGTAGGAAATGAGAAATACTTGAAGGATGTTTATACAGATGGGGGGAAAATGGGTAATGATTGAACCATGAAGGCTTATTTAAAAAAAGTGTGGGGGAGAAGATGATAGTGAAGGTAGGAATAGGAAAGAGATTATCGTACATAAGATTCTTTTAGAATCTTTCAACTTTCCTGTAAATCATAAGGTGCTGAATAAAACTGTTCAGGATAGCAATATTGGCCTATCCAGATGAAACTGGAAATCTTTTTGTTTTCTTTGTTTTAAAACAAAGCTAAAAACAGCAGCTGTATTCCAAACCCTTGCATGAATGGTGGAACATGTGTTGGCAGTGGAGATTCCTTTTCTTGTATCTGCAAAGAAGGATGGGAAGGACGCACATGCACACAGAGTAAGCCTTTTCTCCTTTCTTCCCCTGCATTCCCCTGGGATATTAGGAGTGTCTGGCTCAGAGCAGTTAACTGAAACAAAGCAAGTTTATAGAGTTCACGTGCCAAAAATATCTGAATCAGGGTGGGAGGTAGGTAAAGAAGATGACGCTTGTCTAATGAATGAAGAAATTGTGTGTCTGTCTCTCTTTTTTCTTTTCTTTTCTTTTTTTTTTGCCCAGTCACTGCCAAAATAAGCCTTCAGCTTCCTATAGAAAAACAATCTTTGGGAACGCATTTTTGTGAGGATTGTTTTGCTCGGCATATTAATTTTGGTAATGAAAAGTATGTGGAAAGGAAGGCAGTAGTTTGTATTCTGTCACTTACAGCTGTTTTCTCTGAGGATAGCAGTTAACTACTTTGACATACCATCGCAATGAATTGATTAGGTGGAGTAAAGCCTGCATTTGTGTTTTTTTTTCCAAGGAATAACATGTAGAAAATCTACATCTTAGCTCCATTTTTACTTTAAATCTACTCTGAAATTACTCTTGTATTGTTGTATGCCGTAACTAGCTTTTAAAGCCTTTTAAAACTGACTATACTAGTGTAAATGCTAACAAATAATTCAGATGTTTTTATAATGGGAAAGATTTGCTTAAGAAATCTGGCTGTGTAGCCGTTCACATACATGTGAAATACCAAAGAGATGGTGATCCTTTAAAAAGCTTTTAGAGCCTGGTTGAATTGGCCACCAGCAATGCCGCTGATATCTTGTTTTATTTCTCTGTTGTGTTGCCATCATGCCACATTTCAGTCTGTCTTGTTGATATCTCAAAACATACAGAAGCTGTTAAAATAAAATTCTGCGTTTGTCACTTTGTTCATAACATTTAAGGTATCTCTGTGGTCTGTTAAGTCTAACTGAATTTTTGCTGCAAGTGTATGTGGGGGCAAAAGAACAGTCTATTTTGTATTAATGTTCTTTGCTTTCATTTATAATGTGAGAGATGGGTTTGACATGATATACAGTAGAAAACAAATATGCCAAACAAGTTGCAGTAGTTTGTATTCTTCCTCTTTTTACAGATACCAATGACTGCAATCCTCATCCGTGGTAAGTATGAGAACCTCAGTTCTCTAACTATTGTGAAAACAAAAATGAGCATAGTAAAAGCAATTTCCATTACAAATTAGAACTGATTCTACCCTGGAAGCAACTGAAGCCAGCCTTTGTAAAAATAACTTTAAACAGTTGTTTTAGTTTTTAGGTATGCCTTATTTGTTCTTTGACAGCGAAGAAGATCACAAAACACAGTCCTGAGTTGATGAATACATGTACAGATAAAGTATTATTTTAGAGTGTAGTTGTAATGCCAGAACTGTCTGCTGAATTATTATAGTATGCAATTAAACTCAGGATAACATTTCAAATACCTACAACTGAGTTTTAGAATGAAAAATGTGAGAAATAATTGAAAACTTACTTTACAATAGATAAATTTAGATGAATATGAAAACACTCAGATCAAATACTCTAAGTAAATATGTTTTAAAATAAATTTTTTGAAAGATGCAATAAATACTATGTTAAATAAAAGTTTATATTTATGACTGAAGAGGAAAAATACTGATATATGGATTAAGTAAACATCTGCCTTATCTTTCCCTGTTGCTGACTTCTGATGCAATAACCTGTACCTCATGATTTCAAAAAAATTTGCAAAACCTCATCTTTTCTTTGTATATGCTGCACAGTGCTGCTTTATTTCCCCGAGTTCTGTTAACATACTTCCCACCCTCCCCACACACACGCATTTTTGTAGGATGTTGCTGTTTTAACAGGTGATTTACTAAGCAATATTATTTATCTAACAGTATGCTTTCCCTGTTGGTAGGAATAGATCATCCCTCTAAACAGCAGCAGAAGGTTTAATTAACAAAGCTTTAATTAGGGAGATCAATGAAACAATGCAGATGGCTTATTAAGTAGACTTGTATTATGAATTATCAGGGACTTTTTAATTCTGTATTGTTGAATAGTGAGAAAGTACCCTGAATAGGGACAATAGAAATTTGCATTTGAACAGGCTGTGTGAGAGACCTATGGTTTTTGCTCATCTTTAGACTTGTGAATCTACCCTGAGAAAGCTTGTTGTAATGATAGGTTTATTATTTTTACAGTTACAATGGAGGCATCTGTGTTGATGGTGTGAATTGGTTTCGATGTGAATGTGCGCCTGGGTTTGCTGGTCCTGACTGCAGAATTAGTAAGTACCTGTATGGGTAAAGAACTAAAAGGCTGTACCATTCTGACGCAAAAATCACAAAGAACACCCTTTGACCCTTTATGCATTAGGTCAGCTGAATTCCAAATAATGAAGCAGAATCCAACTGAATATTCAGGCGCTGATTCTCACCTTGTAAATAATGGGACCTTTGTTTGTTCCTTTCTTCATTTCATTAAATGCAACCAGAATGATTTGGCTTAAATTGTACTCAAAGTCTCAGTTGCTGGATTTTGTCAGACACTTCTGAAGGTTCTGGGCTACTAGCTTCATAACAGCTCATTATGTTTTAGGTATTTTCTCGGTAAGCAACTTTTTGTGTGTTAAAGATGACTTGTTTTGTTAGACTTTTTTCGTAACATTAGAAATAGAAATCCACTGAGACATTAATGAAAACGAACATGAGGAGTGTAGTGCTGGCATGTTATTTAGTGGCTCACCACGTTTTGCAAGTCTTTCAAAGCTATAAAACCAACCTATTTACACTTCAAGTAGCTTGAAAGACAGAGAAACTGAAAAGAAGGAAAAGGACCATAAGATTGCATTTGAATGTTGTGGAGAAGTTTGGGTGGTTTATATTGGGTGGTGGGTTTGGGGTTTTGTTCTGTTTGGAGGGGATTCCCCCTCCCTCCCCCTGTTTACAATGGAACATTACCCTATATGTTTGAATATGATGTACTCCATTTTTACACAGCTTGTCTACTTCTTTGGTAGATCAGACTGAGATTTTGTGGCCTCAAGGCTGTTGGGCCTGGGCCTTCAACTCCAGCAATAGTGTAGTGCTTTTAGGTTGAGATTCCATGCTCATTCTGACAGACAGTAAATGAGCTGACACATCTAGTCAGATGTTGTCCATAGTACTTACAGCAGTAGCTTTGGTTTAGTCATCTCTGGGTGTTGAACCAGGGATTGCAGATAATAATGTATGTTAAACCAACATAGCTTGAAGAGAGGAGGAAGGAGTGATTAAACCCTGTAGTAGCTTAGATACTTCTCTGTTTGCTTAAAACTTCATCTGAAAGTGATTTTGAAGGACGATAGAACAGAACCAAAAGCTCTTCCACAACCATTTGGTTTCCATTGGCTACTCAGATAATGATCACACTATTACTACTTGCATGTTTATTTTCAAAAAAACAAACAAAAAAAAACAACTGTGCAACACAGAAGATGAGCTGATTTTGTGTATCAGCCAAGAATCTGCATTTAAAGGCCTTTCTGAAGGCCTGAGGTGGGTGTTGGTTTTCAGTGCAGGGGAACCTTTTAAAAGATGTTTTGGGAGAGGACAGTTATGGTTGAAAAGGAAACAGTGCCTGTGGCTCACAGCTTGGCAGGCTGGTTTCTGTTGCATGTATTGGTAGACTGTTACATATATTAGCGTTGACCACTTCCCCAAGATAACAAGTAATGCTTCACTATGCATCTGGACTAGATGATCATCATAGACTAGATGATCTCCAGAGGTCCCTTCCAACCTCAGCCATTCTGTAATCTCAATGCACATTGCTTTCTTGCCTTTTTTGGTGAATTTCTCTGGCTAAGCTTCTGAACTTTTTCTTAAGGTTGATTTTTAAGAGGCTTTTGTGCTAAGTCCGTATGTACTAAATGAAATCTACTCACTATTTGAAACTCATTAAGAGAAGTTGCATCAAATATTTGTAACAGAGATTAAACCATACTCTTCCTGTTCCTTATGGTGGCTTTTATTGCAGTAGAAATCTTTTTTTGAGTAATGCTAAGTCAATTCATTGCTCAGTACTTGCACCATGATAACTTCCCTAAGGAATATGCTTTTCTGGGAAGCCTAAACAGCTGAGATTAGGACTGAAGTCCCACATCCTGTTTTAGCACTGGCTGAATGTGGAGAAGACATTAGCACCTTAAGCTATTCAATACCTCTGCTCTGTGAGTCAACATAACTGCTTCTTTGATCAACAGAACTTCAGTTAGGGGTGCAATTATGAGAAATCTGTTAGAGGTTACTCCTGCAGTGGTAGTACCATCTAATATGGAGATTAATACTGAAGCCAAACTCTTGCATGTCAGGAAAGCAAGTATTGCCAGATTACATCTCAGTAAATGTCTAAGTACAAACAATGTTCTATATCTTTGCCATTGAGTTTAACCTATTTCCTGTCTAGATATTGATGAATGCCAGTCTTCCCCTTGTGGATATGGTGCCACTTGTATAGATGAAATAAATGGATACCGCTGCACTTGTCCCCCTGGAAGAGCTGGTCCTAGGTGCCAAGAAGGTATTTCTGTATTTCCTATCAACCTTTACCCAAAAAACAATTGGGTACGGTGTAGCCAGTATAGAGCTGATATACAGTAGTCTGTGTAAGGAGCAGTAAGCTGTAGTCTTCTAAGTTTGTGTAGCTTCAGTAACTCCAGAAGGTGAAGTGTCTGCATGTGTTTTTTTTCCTTAGTGATTGGAATTGGAAAGCCTTGCTGGCTTAAGGGAATAACCTTTCCTCATGGCAGCAGGTGGGATCAAGAATGCAACAACTGCCACTGTTTGGATGGCCGTATTGACTGCACCAGGGTAGGCATTTTGACCAATTTTTCTTAAATGCTTCTATCTGAAATGTACTAGCGGTTCTTCATGCACAAGTTTCTTTGTTTCTGCTCCTTCTCTGTTTTTGCATAGGTCACCCCTGAACTGCCTTTGTTTGATTAAAAAAAAAAAAAAAAAAAAATCCAGTGACTTCCTGCAAAAATGCTTGCAGAATTGTCTTTATAATTGTAAGCTAATGTTCCTCTCTCTACCTTCTAGAACAAGCTGTCTAGAGGCAGAGAGGCACTTTTGGCAGAAAAGTAAATATGAATTGGAATGGAGGAATAATTCTTGAAAGGATAAATAAATCATTCTAACAATTTTACGAACAGTTTTAGGGCTTCTAATTCTGTGGAACACTAATTCCAAGGAAAAGGACATGTAGGAAGAAAATACTTTTTATTCAGTTGATAATACATGCCTTTTTGTATTGTCTTTCAGTAGGTTTATGAATTGACAAATTACAACCTCTGTATGTGCAATATGGAATATGTACTGGTGGTTGTGATTTATAAAACATAAGACTAGTGTAAGTGCAACTTGAATAAGCTAGTGTATTGTATTTGAAGCCTTTCAGTCCCTGCTGTGATGAGGCTTTTGTATGTAGCATTTCTTAGTGTATTTGTGGCACCTGTGCAGCTTAATGTCACAGCTGGAAAGAGACAAAATCACTTCTGCTCACAAGTTGTAGGGGTGTGAGTGGTTCCAGATGAGCACTAATAACTTACAACATTGTCCCACCCTGTAGTCTGCTACATGCCTCATTGGAAGCACGAATTTAAAAACCTCTGGATCTCACTGTCCAGCCAACCTTCGTGGCACTTTGTTTACCTAGGTGTGTCCTGTAGGCAAAGAAAGAACTAAATCTTGCACTTAGATACGCTATTTTTAGGTTCTTTATAGTGTCATGAATTTGAAGTTTGAGATGCCTTCATGTTTTTTTCAAACAGAACGTGATGGTAGCTAGATTCTCAGAAATTTAGAACTTTTGATTGTAAAGGGGGGGGGACTAGGGATGTGTGCAGGAGGGCAACATGCAGCTCTGAGGTCATCAGAAGCGGTGCTGTAAATATAGCTTATTAGAGTGTATGGTGTTTGGCTTGGTACATAACAGAAAAAATATGGTTTCTTACTGGCAATGGTGCTTTAAGAAATCCATATTTTCCTAAACTTTAATGTCTGTATATAGAATCTACAGAGGTGCATCATAAAATGGAGCTGTGTTTGGAAGCCTGCGGTACCTCAGTAACCTGGGGGTATTGGTATACTGTTTTCTTTTGGAAGCAAGTGTGGTTGAGGTGACAGTGCTTATCACCTATGTGTCGCTCTTAACATCCTTGGCACTCTGTGGCAAGGAGCTTTAGCACATCTCAGTATAAATATCTAAGCGATGTGAATCATTGTGGAGGTGTTTCTCTTTTTAGCTTATAAAAGAAGCCTAAATGACTATCTTAAAATAGATGTTTGAACTTTATAGCTCAAAGTTAGGTGGGATGAAATCTGTAAGCCCTTCAGGCGGTATCTCCTGTCACCAGTGTCTCGAGTAATCTGTGCTCAGTTTACTTTTCTGTCAACGCAAATGTCCTCATTTTGTAAAAGAGCAACTCCTGCTACTAAAGTGACAGCACTGCAGAAATGTGTGTTTTTTTGCAGTAAGTTGATCATGAATCTCTTATGTGAATTGCTTGTTTTGATTTGATGCATAAAAACAATTAACTGTAACAATATTCTGTTCTTTAATTTCTAGGTGTGGTGTGGGAAGAAACCTTGTCTGTTACAAAAACACTGGGATAATGCAAATAACCGGTGTCCCATGGGTCAAGAATGCCAGGAGAAGTATATGAAATGTTTTCAGCCACCATGCACTGACTGGGGAGAATGCAGTGCCTCTGAACCTCTGCCTGCCAATATCAAGTGTCTGCCTAATTCTGGATACTTGGACAATGATTGTGCTAGAATTACTTTAATTTTTAATGGAGACAAAGTTCCCCAGGTGAGAACAGAAATTAATAATGAAGTATGGCAATATATGTAGGGCTATATTCCATGTCAGGGCATGGAAGATTAATACTTCTAACAGTGACTTTGTTGTGTCAGCAACTTGAAAGTCCAGTAATTAAATTTCTGCTGCTATAAGTTGCCCTATGTCTAAAAGGCAAGGCAAAATTAAGATTTGTGTTGAATATTATGTTTTTTTCAAATCTTGTATTTATTAACTGAATTATTTCTAACTGTTCAAGATCAGGTCAAGATGCTCTTGAACTGTGCTAGTATAGTTGTTCAAACCCACTCCCTCCCACTTGATTCCAAAACCTTGTTTCTCATTTTTTTTGCCCTCTTCCTGCCCTCTTTGCGCTCTTCATCAGGTCTCAGTAGCTGCAAAAATTCTAAAGCTGTGTGCTTTTAGATACTATTTTTGACTTAAATTAAAGTCATGCAATTTCCCTTGCTTCTAACAGGGCACTACAACTGAAAATATTTGCTCTGAAATTCGCTATTTACCAGCTACTAGAATTGTTTCTAGGGACAGAACTTTGATAATATTATGTGATCTATCATACTCCACAGAGAATGCAGTGGAAGTTGCTATTGTAAGTATGAAATTTGTACTAATATATACAGGAAAATGTTTCCCATTACTTTGAGCATGGGAAGAGGTTGTTTAAAACTGTTTCACTTTAATGTAGATACTGTAATCTGTCCTTCATTCTGACTGTGAAGTGATTTTTTTTTTTTTTTGATCTCATGGAATTTCCTAAGTTGCTAGATAGCTTTGTGAACTATGAGTTTTACTGATGACTGAAGGCTACCATCATCTTACTGATAAATCACTTCAGAAACTAATTCCATCCAAATTAGTGAACAGGTGCCTATCTGTTCTGTCAGAAATCTTGGGCTATTGGCCTTCTCTGTATAGAGATAAGGCTGCGGGTGGTCGGATCGAATCTTGTCAGCATAAAGAAGTTTGGCTGCTGTGCATCCACTACGGCTGCTTTAGGACATTCAGTAAACACACAAAAGCCTAAGTGGGAAGTTGAAGAGGATGCAAGTCAGATGGCAGTAACCATTGCCCTACAAAGCTAAAGACTTGCTTTAGAGGCATTTATAGCCCAGTCAGTCAATGCTTGTGAATTGCTTAATTTTCAAGCAAGGAGTTAATTTGCATGGTAAAATGTCTATCTAGGCAGAAGCTGGACTGTCTTTGCTTACCAGTACCATAAAGAACATGCTGAGCCATGATGCAAGGAGCAGAGTGTATGATTTAAATATAGCAGACTGTTAATAGTCCAAGCTTGTATCTAGATAATCTGCATGTCTTGAAGTGCTTCAAACTATGACTAAGTTTAGCTCAGTAGTGTAAGTAACATGGAAGTCAGCTGCCTTTTATTTGAGGTATGCTACATTAGCAAGTAGGCGTGTTGCCCACTAAGTCTGACACTATGTGCAGTGCAGATTGAACCAGTATGCTATTACTACAGTAAACTTTTAGGGTACTATTTGTAACTAACTGTCAGGTAAACTCAACCTACAGAGCTCAGTTAAGATGTAACTGGATTTAAAAAGTAGAATTCCACAGTGAGGTGATGGCAATAATTCTTTTTTTCCCCTTCCCTCCACTCCCTTTAGTCTTTTGTCCCACATCAAGATGAGCAAGATAATAGTCTCATACAGAATGCTGCTAATACAATAGTAAATGCGATCACCAAGCGGCAAAACAGCACTGTTATGTTGGCAGTAACTGAAGTCAAAGTAGAGACCATAGTTGTTGGGAATTCATCATCAGGTAAGATTCCCAATACATTCATTCTCTGTTTTTTAAGCATGTACTGTGCTCCTACTGTCAGTTTCTTGTCTGTCTTAATATGTCTTGCTGGGTAAGTGGTAGATCAGGTTGTTAATTTTAACTCTTTAATTGCTATCTCTAACTGAACAGAAAGTGGCTTAAAAGCAAGAACCTGTACTTGTGTGCTAGTCTGAATTTAAACATCATAACATCCCTACCTACCCTCCTACACTATTTTGACTCTGATTTCCAACCACATTCTCTAGTCTAAGCATACCTTTAACAGGTTAAGGAGTTCCTATCATTAATGCATTGCTCACATCCTTTCTGATTCTCCCAAATTAACTTTATGCAAGCCCCAGTCCTTGATGCTGCTGAAAATATGATAGGGGAGGAGGCAGGCACATAGCGTGACACCTAGTCTCTTTAAAAGTGCTCATGTATTATCTACCTTAATAAGAGTTAAAGGTGTCTGGTATCTTCTAATATTTGGCCAGGGTGAAATCACTTTTCTCTCCTCTTACCATGAGTTTCTCACTAGTGCACAGCTGGCTTAACTATAATGTGTATTCCCCTTAATGAGGGTATGGTGTGATTGGGGAGACTTTTATCTCTAAATACTGTCTCTCTAAGACATATGCCAGAATGAACAGTTGAAGATTTTGCATACTTGTATTCCTTGCTCATTGTCTTGCCTGGGGGAGGCAGGAGAAGGTCTTGTGGATGACCCCTGGTAGGCTCCTGCTCAAATAAGAAGCCCTACAGTGGAAGCCTTACAATGGTAGGAGACTTTCCAATTTTTTTTTTCCTGGACCTTCCCAACATAACCTTTTGGAAGGTCTTTCACCCATAGTCCAAACAATGAGCAGATTGCCTGGTTCTACTTCCCTTGCCTTTCACTTCTAGGGAATGCCTTTAATCTGCTACAGCCTTGGCAAATATACTGTTTCCTCAGCCCCCCTGAGAAAGGAATGCACCAGCTTTGTTCTTGTATTGAACAAAAATTGCACAGATGATAGAATTGAGCCAATGTTTTGATATACTTCAACCTCTCTTTTTTCTGGCTCTGCATTAAATCCTGGGAGAAGAGGAATGAGATTACTTTGCTTCCCACCTCAGTAAGACTCCAAAAGACACTCTAAGGAAGTGAAAAGACTTATTAATCTCATAGCTAATGCCAGAAAATGTTAGGTTTCAAGACTCCTTTCAATAGGGATGACCAGTATTGAGCAGATGCTCCTGTTTTTTTAACTGGAGTCATTATGAAGAAGTAAACTATGATCTGGATTTTCATGGTCTTTGATTGGTTTCTTTTATTTTTAGCCTTTAATTAGCTCTCAAATATAACACAATGTTGGTGCAACCCCTGTGTCTGTGATGAGAATCTGAATCTGATTTTTCTGGGATGGTCAAGTCCCTAGAGAGATCACTTCGTATAGGTCCCAAACTAAAGAAGTGTCTACATGGCCAGCTCCTTGTAGAACCAACTCCTTGTAGAAGAATCTTGCAAATTTGGATCCACAGTCATTTGATTAAATAGTGGGTATGGTTGCCATGAGAATGCAAGTTGTGCATCCTAATCTTGGAGAGGCTGCTATGAAAAGCTGCTCTTTCCTTAAAGCATTTTTTTTCCCCCAAATTCATAGTTTAATATCAAACTGTTCCTGAAAAATGAGGAGAGGCTAGCAGTTATTTCTAGGAATACTGTCCTTCCTCAATCTGCTAAAATACAATTTTAGATCCCTTAAGACCAACCATGTTCCCAGTTGATTCACCCTTCTTTACTCAGAAGGAAGTGTTTGAGAATGTTAGATACTGCGTACACAAAACTCACACAAGAATATGTTCAGAGGCACTTTAAAGTTGGAATGAATCACCAAGGTACTGAAGCAGTTACAGTCATTTTTGTACAGCAGGTTATTCTGCAAGCAGTTGACTTAAAACTACAGAGGGAATTTACATTTGGATTAGAGGCTAGAATGCTAGGTTGACAGCATTTGTCTGTGGAACTTAGAGCAATCCTTTTGACCCTGCAAAAAAGCAAAGCATCTTGTGTTTTATTTCCTCTTACCATGTGCAACTTCAAAGAGTGGGAAAACAGGCTGTTTTTCTGTCCTAGCAGTAGAGCCATTGCAAAAGAAGTAGAAGCAAATGTCCAGTGTGCATAACTTCCCAGGAATTATTGGTTAGAAATCTAGGCTGGTGTGGCTGAGAAAGCACTAGTGGGGCTTGTGTGATAGAGAAACATGGAGAAAAGCAATTGCCTCAACTCCATTTGTTTTTTCATTTAGCAGTGAAGAGTAGTGTATATAGTGACAGAATTTTGTTTTACCAAATAATTTAGCGCAAGACATTAAACTAACAATTTTACTCTGAAGTAAAACTGGAAAGCCCTAAGGAGTGCCTGTTGGATTCGGTTAAGTGTCACAATATTGATACTAAAAACAATTAAGGTAAGAGGTAGGTGATGCATACATGTCCGGACTTGACAGAAGAGGATTTTTCTGTGTGATAGTAAATGCAGCATGTGTTTCTGGTGCAGATACCAGTACTTATTCCAGAGGGACAGTAGTCCTTCTAGCCTGCCTCCTAAAAGGACAAGTGTGTTTGTGTTTTGAAGAGTCATTACTGAGGTTTTGTGGATCAGCTTGGCTTAAATGCTTCAAAAGGAGATGCTGTTTATTTAATCATTTTCTCCATTGGGGGGGAAAAAAAGAAATCATTGCAGATGTAGTGTTTTCCCTGCTTAATGATAGGGGGAAAAATGCTAACTTAGCTTAAAATAGTAAAAAGCATTTCTAGACAGATTAGTGCACTGTGATAACAGTGTAGCAATGATGCTTTATTTTCTTTTCTTCTAAAAATCCTTTCAGGGTTAACCTAGACTTACACATGGATACTTTTCTCGCAGCTGTCCAGTCTATATATCTAGTTCCATTAACACAAGAATTGTTTTTTTCATTTGCCCTCTAGATTATTTGGTTCCAATTCTTTGTGCAGTGTTCAGCATTGTGTGGCTGACTTGTATAATCATCTGTGTGTGGTGGACTCGGAAGAGAAGAAAAGAGAGAGAAAGAAGTCGTCCTCCTAGAGAAGAGGGTGCCAATAACCAGTGGGCACCTTTAAATCCCATAAGAAATCCTATAGACAGATCTTATAGTAACAAAGACATTCGTTATGAATGCAAAAACTTCATATCTCCTCAAAAAAGAACTTGTGATGCAGTAGAGGAGTATGTAGAGTATGAGGAAGAGGAGGATGAAGATGAGGAAAGAGATGAGGAAATGGACAAATTCCTCTCTCACAAACTCACAAAGCCTTTGCCAACAAAGGCATCTGACACATCAGAGAGCAGTCCAGTAAAGAAATCCCATCAAACAGGCAAAATGGACAACAGATCTGTAAAAAATGTGAATGCATCAAACTTTGAAGGCAGTAGAGACTAATCCATATTTGGAATGTAGGCACACTGCGCCTACCGTTACTGGGGAGGGGAAAAATTGACATCTCCACTTTGCATCAAGGACTAAAAATATCTGGAGTCAAATGTTCATAGTTTCTTTATTTTGCGTAAAAAAAAATTAAATAAAAATAATAATAAATAAAATTTATTTTGTTTCTTTAGCCTTGTATAAATTATTCAATGACTGTCAGATGAAAAAAATGAGTAATCTTTGATAGTTGCTATTTTTGTAAAGTTTACTTATACACTCGCTGTGTGGCAGAGGAGAGGTTGTATTTTCAATATGTGTAAAGTTTATTACAAAAGACTGTACACTGTTTACAGAATGTATTTCTTTTTATTACTTGCTCTAATTTAATGGTGGCTTTAAAACCTCCTGGTTGAGGAAATTGTGTGAACTTTAAGCTGTTTTCTTGACTTTAAATCTATTAATGGCAGCTCACTGCACTTGTTACGTTAGTAGCTTCTGTAAGATTTTTTTCCAAATTTGCCTTACACACTTTGTAATAGGAACAAAAAAATTATAGAGATCTTTCAACTGTGGTTTAAAAGTGGCCTTTTTATTTCTGTTTTAATTACTTTAGAATTGCAGTATTGAAGCATGTGACAAGTGCCTTGAGATTAAACTTTTTCTATAGCAACTGTCAAAGACTGCCATATCAATATAGTTAAATTGTGAGAACTCTAGGTTCCCCAACTGACACAGTTTATTTTCTAATAGTGAAAGTGCTTTTCTGTAAATATGTACATATTAAATGAATCACTCTGTATATTTGATTTAATAACTTAAATATTTTGGTCTTTTTTTTTTACATGTCATTCCTTTTAATTTATGTTGCAGAAAAGGAGGTTTTATGGCAGTTTATAAGACTTTTTTTGGTATTATGTCCAGATTAGAAAATGATGTTAATACAATCAATGTTAGGAATCTGTTGGTCACTTGTATTTACATAGGAACATAACCACTTACATGTAAATAGATCAGAAATGTTTGTTTATCCCCAATGTTCAGCCCATCTCAAGAACACTAATGGGTGCATCTACTGTACAGTACCAACATAGCGAGGCATTGTTTTTTCTTTTGTGAATATGTTAATTACATGTGGTATTACTTTTTTGCGTTTAAATACAGGCCTAATGAAGGGAACAATATTTTCCTCAATCTCGTTTCTGTTGTGCTTTATTCATCTTTCATTCTAAAGGAGGAAAAAAAAAAAAAAAAGGGCTGGCAAGCTGAGAAGATGGGAGTACCTCATTAGAAATGATTATTTGTAATGGAAGATGGAAGACTTAAGGGTTTTTGTGTTTTGGGGATTTTTTTTTTTTTAAGGCTTTATTACTGCTATTAACTGGGCAAACTAAGTTTATTTTAATTACTGAAGAAGCATAACACTACATACACCTAGTTAACCCTACCAGTGAGAAGAGAGGATGTTTGAGAGCATAAACTCTGGCCCATGAACAATGTAAACATGAATGTTTTGAAACCAGTTATTTTATACATGAACACAGGAATTGCTTTGCAGGATCTTCTGTTTTAGTACATTTTTGTTTGACATGTTCTTAAAAAAAACTTTCAGAAAAAACTATTTATTAAAGCATTTTATAATGATGTTTGTTTGTAACTTTTTTACTTGTGCTAAATATTCAAAACTTATTTTGATAACCTGGTTAGGAGTTAGTTTAGAAAAGGGTACTATCCTTCTCATGTTCCCCAGTATAATCCTAAGTATTTAAACCAAAAACACTTTTTTTCTGCTACTCTTGTAACTTTTTGTACTGTAATGCTGCTGTCTTCCATAATCTAATAAAATGATTCCCTCATTGTGTGTAAGATACTTCAGATTGTGTCTGTTTTCTAAGTACCTGAAGATCTGATGAGACAAGATGAACAAGGAGTGAAAGTCCTGATTTAAATACCCAGTGCTTCCTGTAACCATAGCCCATGGCCTTCATCTAAGTGTCAATACTTCTTGAGCCAACTTAGCAGCATTGTCCTTTGCCCACTTACTGCACTAGTGACTGAGGGAAGGCAGCATCCCACATAGTCTAGAGGCATTGGCACCTTTAGTACTTAAACTGGGAGGCTCTCTGCCCCACCTCTCTTGTGAAGTACAAGGGCTGTTTTTAGCTGGCGGTTATTGACTGTGTGTAGTATGTGCTGTTTTTGAAATCACATTCATCCCAGCTGTTGAGCAGTGACTTGTCTAGCAGTGTCATTTTGCTTCTTGGGTGGTAAGAGGGTGGTGTCAAGCATAAAGGGACTGTAAGTACTCTTGCTAAATAGAGTTGGATTTTGCTTTTTTAAAATAATCTCTCCTCCTTTCTGCAGCTATTTGGGCCTTATACTTGTCACTTGACATGCTCCAATTTCAGTTTGGTGTGTCTATACCTTTCTCTTATGGTGATTTATATGACTTTTATGGAATGTTTTCTGTAGTAAAAGGTGAGCTCTTCTATAATTTAATGCAGAATGTGAGAGTTTAATTTTTCTGGTAGCTGCCAACTACTAAAGCTGAATCCTAGAGCCTGTCAGCCAGAATTTTTATTCTAGTCCTCATACAGTTAGTGCATTATCATTTTCCTTGGGGTATTAGCTTGTCTTTATCTTGATAAGTAAGAGCTTTTTCTAAGTCAGTTCCCAAAATCAAATTCTATTGCTGTCTTTGATTTGTATTTCAAATATCTGTCTGCTTCTGCCCTTGAAGAAAGGCTGATGGGGGTGGGAAAATCCAAAGCTAAGACAAGGAACCAGCACTTTTAAAAAGATAACTTCCCAAAATTAACTCCATGGTGCCTTGGAAAAACCTACTGGCTGTTATTAGCTCCTCAGCAAGAGTAGGATAAAAATATATATACTTTCTATAAGATTGGTCTCCCAGCCTGGAGTGTTTGTGAGTACCTGCTGCAGAAAGGAATTTCTGATACTTGCTACATACTTCAAAATATCTGGGAGAGGATGCCTCTTGGTGGAGGTTTTGCATAAATACAAATAATGTAGTGGGTGTTACTGCTGTATGAAAAAGGTGTGTTTTTTGGTTTTTGTTTGTTTGTTTATGAGACTGGCTCACTAGGCTTGAAGACATTAGTTCTGCTTCAAATAACTGAAATAATATGCAAAGTCAGTGGGTAATAATTTGATGTTAATACCTGTAGTTAGCTCGTCACCCAATGTTCTAAACAAAAAGGCTCAGCATGTTACTCCATGTGGTGTTCTCAGATGGCTGATACGGCCCTCACAAAACTGTGTGGCCAAATACTTCGAGCAGAGCATAATCAGCCCTGTCAAAGACCTGTTCCTGTGCGGACTGATGACAGAATTCCTCTGGCTAACCAGCCTGAGTAAGTGTTGCACTTGATAGTGCTGTTCACCCACCAAAAACAAAAGAATTATTCCATCCTACCTTCATGTGGTGACCAGGCCAAGTTACGTAAACCAAGATGTGTAATAAGATGATCAGAAGGGAGAAGAGCAGGATGAACAGAAAATAAATTTTTCTTTGACTTACACAGTTATCTATGATCTCTTTTATACAGATCTTATTTCTATGCTGCTTTTACACTTGCATCTATCCCCCTTTCTCTGCGCCTTATTCTGTAGTTTTATTTTCTTCTGACTTTTACATAAAATGTTGAATTCATACACATCCAAGTTCTTGCTGGTGCAGATATTTGCATATGTGCTAAGCATAACATTACTTTCTGAAGTGTAGCTGTTAAAAGAACTGTCATGAGGAAATCTTGTATTGCCAAGCTTAACTTACTTTCCTAAGGGTTCTTGGAAGGAGATCTTAATAAGTGGGGCTCTTCTTTGGGATTTTCTGAGAAACGTAAGTAAATAGTTCTGAGTTCATTTTTCTGCTCCAGTGCACTTTTTAAGGTTCTGTGCTAACCTGAAACACGTGGTGAGCTTGATTCTTTTGGCCATTTGCCGTTGTCTGTTTTGTTCTCCAGTAGACCAGGTAATTAGTCCTCTTGAGATCAAGATGTGCTTGGATGGAAAGTTCATACAGCAAAATAACTCAACCTGGAAGTTGAAAGGCATTTCAATAAACTGCCTTGAAAGCTGCAGAGGACATTGTAACACTGGTTGTGAGGCTGTTTGGACAACGAGAGATTATGGGTAGCATGGCGTTAACTTGCACAGGAATTTGGATTGTTCTAGTTTGGTTCCCCAAACGTGTATGCACAGTCATTGCTCTGGATTGCTGGTGGATTATAATGGTCCTTGGTGTGCTACCAGAGAACAGATGAGCCTGAAGAGCTTTCAGGCATGGTGATCTGACAGTAGCCTGTGAATCTTTTTAGGGAGCTAGGCCTCCTACTGGAAGGGAAGCTAGTTATGACCTTTCTATTAGACTTATTTGGGGGGGAGGAGGGTAGTGGTTTGCTTTGCTTTTTCCTTTTCTCCCTTCTCAGCAGCAGTGCAATGGGAGTGAATCATTCATTCTTGGTAGGAATCTCAGACTTGCTTTGTGTAGTGCTGCAACCTAGTCCTGTTCTAACTAGCCTCGTCCTTATTTTATCACAGATCTAGAAATACAGAAAGGGCTTGTAAAACAGCAAAGGAACAAAGGGTCACCTTGGGAATGAGAAGTGACTTAATCCTTCCACGTTCATCCCTTTTATAGAAATACTGTGTGGATAAGAATGGGTGTTATAAAGAATGTATTTTTTTTTTGCTTTTTACAAGTGATTTCTTTCAATATAACAGGGACTTAAAGCACAAAAATCTGTTGTTTCCCTCTCTTGCCCTTCAAATTCACTTGTTTTGATTACAATCATAAGTTTATAAATGAAAGCGTCATAGGTAATTATCTTGAATAGGATGTCTTTTTCTGCAAGTGTCATTAAGTTTCATGGCCCAATAGGTCAGTTTCTGCCTGGTGAAGAACGAGTTTAGTACAATCTGGATGTATTCATAGCACCGAGTCTGTTTTACAAATAATTTTAGTCAGACTGAACAGTGGTCCAGTTCTCCTGTTGCTTGCAATATGGTGGAGGGGTGAGGGGAGGAGGCCTCAAAGGAACAACCCAGGATATTTGAGGAAACTCGGCAGAATTTGCACAAGGCATGCGGTTTCCCAAATGATTGAACAATGCTCTCTGATGCCTCCTGAAGCCAATAACAAGTCCCACAGTTCGTACTGACAACCGGTTCCTACAACTGTGAAGAGTGGAGCACATCCTTCTCAAAAGGTACTTTGCAATACCTTTATGAAAGAAGTATGTAAGTCAGCTGTCTTGAGTGAAAAATGATCTGGTCTTTTATGAGATCAAGTGGCAAACTTTTCAGCTTTTTTTCTCTAGAGTGATCTTAAAATAATTGCTTCAAAGTTTTCTTGGTGAGGAAAAAAATCATGGAAACCTTAAGTAGGCTGAGTTTAGGAGGCCTTATATCCTCTCCATATTACTCTTTGTAACCACAGAGAGACATGAAAAATGACATTTGCTTTTCTGAAAACCAAACTAAGCTTTCCAGTGCTGGGCAAGGCAGAACCATTGCTTCACAGGTGTAAATATGACAATCCTGTAAACATGCAAGGCCATGACTAGGGAGCCATGCTCAGTTTTCTTACCTTGGGTTCCCAAGAGAGACTGTCTCTTTCAAATGTTCTATAAAAAAAAAAAAAAAAATGCAAATCCTTCTGCCCTGTTGGGTAGGGAAAGACTTGTTAACTTGCTGATCTTTCTCAGCTGCTATCCTATCTCTTCTCCCACCCATCTGAAGGAGGCTTGGGTTGAAGGGGACTTCTCCATGTGGCAGATTTGCTATGTCGATAGGCTGCGTATTAAAGAAGCTGGGAGCTGTGGAGCAGGTTTGGAAACTGCTGTGGCAGCGGCATGCGTAAGGCCCTTTGAAGGCCAAGCCATGCGTCTGCAGGCATAGCTCTGGGCATAACCCCACCTACTAGTTAACAGAGCCCTACCTGTTGGTTGAAATTAGTTATAAGAACAACTGTACTGGCTCAGATCAAAGGTCCATCTAGTTTAGTATCCTGTCTCCCGCAGCGGCCAGTAGAAGATGCTTAGGGAAAGAACAAGAACACAGCAAATTCAGCCTGAGCCCTTCTCATCCCCTTCCAGCTTCTGGCAATCGGTGGTTTAGGGGCTTCCTAAGCCAGAGGTTGTGCTTAATAGCCACATCTTCTCCATGGCGTCATCTCATCTCTTTTATGTTTTAGGCCTCCACAACATCCTGTGGCAATGAGTTCCACAATTGAAAAATGAGTGGTGTGGAAAAAATACTTCCTTCAATTTATTATGAACCTGTTCCCTGATAATGTGTTGTGAATATAGCGAGCAGTTGTTCTCTGCCCACCTTCTCCACAACATTTGGGATTTACAGCACAGTCAGCCCTCCCTCCCCAGGTCTTTCGCAGGGTTCAGAGTCCCAGTCTGTTCAGTCTCCGTTTGTAGAGATGCTGCTCTCTACCTCCAGCCATTTTTCTTGTAAACGCCCCATGCCTTTTCAAACTCTGCTCTACCTCTTTAGAGACAAGATGCCCAGAATTGAGCAGTATCCGATATGTGGGCACCCCACACAGACCAGCACTGTTCTCCACTTTATTTGGACTTTTTCTTAATAATCCCTGGTAGGATGTTTACCTTGTGACCCTCTGTGGCCTTTCAGATGATTTTTACAGAGCTCTGCTCCTCACTGACTCCCAGATCTGTTTCTTGGGTGGTACTAACCAATCTGCCTTTGTTTGTCTCCTATCTGCATACTACATCTGGCCAAGTTTCCTCAACCTCTGTGCAAGTGTTGGGGTGAGAAGGAGTAGAACATCCCCAGCAGCAGAACAAAGACAAGGTACTAGTGCAAGGCCTCAGCAACCCTAAGAGCTTCAGAAAAGGCTATTTCAGGGACCAGAAAATAGCTGGGGCAGGAGGTCGTTCACTATAACCCTTTGTACTTGCAGGATCCGTGGGGAAATGAGACAGCAGAGGTAGAGGAAAATCTCCATGTTGGAAAGGCAAAGCTCACTTTGGCATGCTGCACCCCTGACCTGGTGTCCCTGTTCTCCAGCCCTTCACAGCCCTCTCCCAGCTCCTCAGAGCCTCCTCCAGCTCTGCTGCCCAAGTGCTGTGCAAGAAGTCACAGCTGACAGTCTCCTTCAAAGATGTTGTGTCCACAGTCCCCATGCTCTCCAAGTTCAGCACAGGTGCCTTCAAGCATAAAAAAACATGTTTGTGTGGAGACGCGCTGCACCACCAGCATTCATGGCTTGCCATTGGAGGAGGAGAGGATATGCATGATTTCAGTGAGAAAAAAGAAGGGTTGCCTGTGTGCCCGCCCCAGCAAAAATAAGGTTGTTCGAAGAGGGAAGAGAAGATTCTGAGCAATTTCTCTACCCCATTTTCAGGCAGAGTGCAGTGGCTCCTGTTAATGACTGTGCTGTCTGTTATTAAAAGTTTGCCTGCTTCTAAGAACTGCTACAGACAGCTCGTTATTTTAGGAACAAAGGATATACTCCAACAGGGCTCTCCTAGGTCCTAGTACCTGCCAGTGCTGTCAAAGGCAGCAACATTCACAACTCTGTTCAGAAATGGCTCAAGCTCAAAATTATAATTTCATATATTTAGTGGTTGTTTTATATAATATTATGAACATTATATAGTTTATAAATGTTATAGCTGTTATGGGGTAGAGGGTGAGTGTTTCCCCTTTTCTTCCCTTGTTAGATGCAGTCCTCCCCAGAACCTGGCCTAACTACAGATTAGCAAATTCAGGGTCAGTTTGTACCTGTTTCTCTTTTTGCCACGTGGTTTAACTAGTTTTCTTCTTTGGGGCTCACTTTGGTGATGTATGTCTCTGTGGCTGAGCTATACTCTAGTCTTCCATGCATTACTTACGAAGAGGTGTTAATGGGCATGAGAAAGGGCTTTATGGAGCTGAACCCAAGTCAGGTTGCGAAGGAGACTTCCAAGCCTCCCCTTGCTCTGGCCAAGGTTCGCGTGCCTGGCCTGGCCCGCCTTCTCCCCCAGGGCTTCAGGGATGAAACTCCCACCGCGTTCTCCCCGGCCAGGGCTGGCACCGCTTCAGGGCGCTGAAGAGTTCAAATGCTACAGCATTTTCTATCTCCCATTCCAAAAAGTGAATGAAAAGGGTAAGGGCAACAGCTTTTTTGACAGGAGCCAAAATAAAGCACTGCTGGGACTGAACGTTTGGGCAAGTTAAACGGTGACTGCAGATCAGCAGTCTCTCCTTTCTCTGTTCCTCTCTCCCCCCTCCCCCTTTTTTAAGGAAATAACAGCCAAAAAGAACAGCTGTAGCTGCAGCAAACAGCTCAGCTCTCTTGATGCTGCCTAGAGCATGCGTTGTGAAGCACAGCAGCACTGCCCGGTCCTCCTCGGACTCCAGTGGGCTCCTGCGGGGCATCTGGAAGCAAAGCTCAGCCCTGTCGGGGCCCCCGGCGCAGCTGCGCAGGGACGACCCTCGCACATCCAGGCATTCCTCGCACACAGCCCACAAGACGCCACCAACGTGCCTGATCTGCGCGGAGGTGTTCTGACAGCCCGCTGACATTGCTTTCAATACAGATAAACCGGCGAGGTTATCTCAAGTGCAGCAATATCCTCCAAAAAAGTGAGGAGGAGAACCTACTTTGCACTGTGTCACCATGGATAAAAACCTGTCAATGAGCAGCAGTGCTGGCGGTGGTGGGATCAGAGGCCCAACACCTTCTACGGGCATCAAGCTGGAGCAGGCTGCACAGCTTGAGTGGATGGGTCCCGTAGTGAAATGCAGCGGAGCGACTACATGGCCAACATTTTCCAGCCTGCGTGTTTAAATTTTGCTCTATATTTAGTTCCCTAAATGAGTGCTTTGATTTGCAGTGTTTCCAAGCACCTGCTGCTTCCATTGGCTCTGGTGGTCTATATGGGTCCCAGCAATTCTCAGAGTTAAGCTGCTCTATCTACATGCCTAAATTTGGGTACTTGGGTTGGGAGCTGCGGGTGCTATATTCTGCTTGGGTTTGTGTTTCTCCTGTGGGGTATAGTGCTAAACTGGGGTTTGTGGGCAAAGTGTTTTCAAAACATGGGCTGCTTTGATCAGCCAGTTCTCATTCAGGCTTATCTGTGGCCATTATTAATTATTTATTAGAGCAGCGAATGATTAAAACTTCTGGAAATAAAAACTGAAAGAAGACGGACTACTTTTTCCCAGCAGCAGGTGCTTGATGCATGCGCAGCTCCACCACTTAGGCCAATCTCTCTTGCAGTGGGAATGTTATTCACAGTCTGTCCCCTGCGGACCCGAGACACACTGGGGGAGCAGTGAAAGTGCTGAGCTCTAAATCTGAATGCAACCATCCCACTGTCAGAAAATGCAGCTGATGGTGACACCTCCGTGGGGTACAGCTACCAGCAGAGACAGCACTTGCTTTTTAAGGAATCCCAGTCTGGAACAGGGCATAAACAGTTCTGCCTTTCATGCTCCTTTCCGGTGCAGGTAATTTATGTATGTAGGTGAGCACTGGCAACCCTGTCCATATTTCTGTCCCTTTGTCATATCCTGTTGTTGCTTTTCAGAGAAAAATACCAGCAGACATTCAAGGTTACTTCCTTGGCATGGTCTGTGTGTTTTCAGCCTGATTGTATCTGCACTACTTAGACATTTCCTGACATGCTCTGTCTCCCCTGCTCTTGCATCACAGCATGAGCATTAACTTTGCATGCTTTACTGCAACAGACCTTTCTTTCCTGACCATGGCCTTGATTATCTTTCAGAGGCTTGTTTCCAGCCATGTTCCCTCCTTTCTGCTACTCCCACTTACCCAGATTGCTCCTCAGATACTTTCTCGTGGTGCTTGATAGACACTGGATATTGAGACAGGTCTTCACCCAGAGCAGGAGATGCACATTGAATGTGGCAAGGATTGAATGCCCACGCAAAAACAAGAGCTGGAAAGGGTCCTAAAATCTCTTGCTTCAAGGCCAATGACATCTCAAAGGTGGTTTTAACAAGTGACTCTCACTGGTTGCTTGCTTCAAAGCTGCCTCCAGAAGATATTCCTCTGTTTTGCTTCAGCACCTGGGTGAGATAGAGCAAAGACCGGGTTAGACCGAGTGTCCTTGCATGCTTGGTTGGCTGATCTGATGCTGGTTCTAGTTTTTCTAATCCAGCCATTAAGAAGTGTGGTTCAAGTTTGTGGTTCCTCATTGCTCCAGGATGCTTCTGCCTTGAAATTCATTAAAGAGGTTAGAGCCCGTACCCGTCTCCATTCCCAGGCTGGTGCTTCAACAGCGTGGTCCAGCCCCCAGTGCAAGCTGTATGTTCTGCGTGATGTTGCAGATGAAAGATATTGTTTGTTTACAAGCTTTCATCAATTAGAACTCATTTGCTGCTCACACACTATATTTAAAAGCTCGTGTTTAAATTAGAGCTGGTGATTTAGGAGTGCCTGTTTTGTTTCTTTCCCAGATATATATGATAACTCCTCCACCTGCTAAAAATCTGTTACTAATATTTGCAGTCAAGTTTTTTTTTGTCTTGTTTTGCCAGGATGGCCAGAGGCCTGTAAGTGTTTATTTAAACTGTAGCTGTTTATTTCTCATGAATTTCCCTGTCTGCAAATCCATTGGGGATCACCCGGGAAAATGCTTTGTGGTCAAGCTGGGTTTGACAAAAATAGTTCGAAACTTTCAGTTCTGGTATTTCGGCAGCCTGGGGTCTCCACTCCCTTCAGCGCTCCTCTCCTAATGTGACTTTCCAGCATGCAGCACACCATGCCCCAGACCCGCAGGAGGGAGAAGCTCGCGTCCCGGTGTGGCTGTGCAGGCTGGTGTCAGCAGGGGCAGAGCTAGGTCGCAGCTCCCTTCTGGCAGACGTACAGCCAGACGCGTGCCCTCTCTGCCTCCACCTCTCGTTTTGTCAGAATTTGTCAGTTTGGTGCAATTCTGCTTGTTGGACATTTCTCCCAGGAGCTGGGGGAGTATTGCATACGTTGCTGTGTGCACGGAGGGCAAAAAGTCCACATGCGCCGCATTGAGCTGTGCTCCCCTGTCCTCAGCCGCGGCACAGCAAAATGCCCGTGCTGCAGGCGATCCGTGGTTTAGGTAGCCTTTTAGTCTCAATTGTTGCAGGTCAGCTAAGTTAGGAAAAAAACCTGAATTGAGTTTTTTTGCTAGTTTCTCAAGTTAGGGTTTTTACAACTTTCCTGTCATGTTCTTTCCATTCTGTTTTTCCTTCATTATGCTTTTTTGCTAATTTGTTACAAACTAATCACTTGATGTCAGTGTGTATATTTCTTAGAAGATCAGCTCACTCAGAAGATCAGATGTACCCATAGGAGGATTATTTTAGTCTTTTAAAAAAGATATTGAGGAGATTCCAAAGCGCTTGCCATAAAAATCATCATGTGTTTGTGTGTATTTATTTTGTTTAGCCTTCCTGTGCATGAGCCTTGTGAGACCTTCTTAGCCAATTTCCAGTTTAAACTTAGGAAACTCCGAGTAAGCCCAGGATGACAAGACAAGCTGACTTGCTGTAAAAGTGAATTGATCTAACAGACTCCAGAGAGGAGGAGCACAGCCAGCATGCTGTGTTGGTGGTCACGCTATTGCTGGTCAGTTCTGCTACATGGCGCTCTGTCAGCTGAAAGTCTGGCTGTATGAACAAAACACTCAGGTCTGACAACTAGGCTTTGAATTTTGTCAGTCAGTTCTTCTAACTAAACTCATTCTGCCACAGTCTTGTTTGTGACCTTTTCCCTTTTAATATTTTTCTGTTCATCTACTGAATTTTTATGACACTGAATGTTTGCATAGACCAAGATGGATATTCCACTGAGCTAAAAACTGGGATCCTGATAGAAATCTTCCCCTGTAGATGTTTGACTGGATCATGGCATTTCTTTCTTCCATGCCCATGGATGTCCCCTATACTTTATGTCACAGCCAAGACTCAAATGCTGTCCTCCACTACTTACTGCTATCCTGTGGAAGTCAGCAGAATCATTCTGGATTTTCTACAGTGTCCATAAGAAATTTTTTTGTTCCTTTGTAATTTTTAGAACAACTCTAATGACTTTGGGGATGCAGTCAGGAAACATAATCTTTAGTAAGACAAAAACAATAAAGTTGAGTCCTTGTTGTATCTTCCATACTATTTCCATCTCCAGTGTATTTCCTTTCTCTCATATTGCTTCTCTCCAGAGTCACACTCTGCCAGAGATAACTAGGTGGCAGTGAGTGAAGAAAGGAACGGCATTGTCTACAGCTTTGAACCATGAATAGCCCTTGGAAAAACAGCACCAGAAAAAGATAGGAGTTCACGTTGATAAAGTGGGTTGCCAAGTGACAAAAGGCTTAATCCTGTTTCACTGAAGTCAGTGGTAAACTCCCACGGACATCACTTTGCCTTATCATTTCTCCCAACCCATCTGGGGGACCTTCCACCACCACAGTGCCAAAAACCCAGCCTGACAGAGCCTGGGCAGAGCACGGCCATGGCTGTTTCTGTCAGGAGGCAAGACATGCTCAGCTTGCACCCCAAACCAGGTGGGCGCATGTCAGTGCCAAGCTGGAAGTCCTTATACTGCAGCTGCGTGTTGTTCAGGCCAGGTAGATAAGTACCGATGAGAAGCAAGGTGGATTAGCTGAGGTTCAGCATCGTGCTAATATTATGCAGAGTCTTTTTGTCTCCGTGTAGTTGAAGTGAGTCCATATATGTACATATATATATTTATGTATGTCAGGGCCAAATTAGCCCCCAGTTTGTAAGGTTGCAAAAAACCCACTGGACAGCATCTGCTGCTGTTTACTTGTACCCATTAATGAAGACTGAGGCCATTAGCTCTGTTAATATCAAAACTGATCCCCAATTCTGTCTCCATCTACAAAAAACAATAGCACTGACAGCAAAAAACACACCTGACTTTGTCCAGGCTCCGGCATGTTCCTCAGACGACACAACAGTCCAAGTCCAAACTAACTGTTCACCTCTGTGGGACTATAACCTGATCTGCATCTATGGGTTCGCCAGGTGACAGAAGGAGACAAAGCAATTTAAGGCTGTTCCAATAGCTGCCTGTTTTCATACCATCCTTTTCTGCTTGCTTGGACCATATGACATTAAACATTCAACAGCCCTGCAGCATGGTCACTTACTGCTGTCACTTAGACCATTTGTCAAAGCCCTGTGTAATGTCAGCCGACAAAGGGAAACCATTTTATTTTGGTGCCTCCAAGGGGGCTGGATGAATAGCTGAACTGCAATAGCCTAATGGATTTTGAGGGGGGGGGAAACGGGACGGGACGCAGTAACAATTCACTCTGAGGCGTTGGGGGAAATGTTGTTCCAGAGATGAGGAGTGTGAGATGGAGTAACAATGGCTCCAGTTTACATTGTGCTTTACAGGCTCTATGATCTGCTGCCAAGATCAACCCGGGAGAGAGGAACTGAAAAATAACACGAATAGTGTGGCAAGAGAGATACCCTACAGCATATCCTGCTCGCTCTGAGTTTGCCTTTGAGTAAAGAGTGAAATATTGATGCTATTGTGATGAAGTGAGACTTAAAAATAGAAGGAAAAATTGCTTTTTTTTTTCCAAGGGGACATTAATTGTTTTTAAGTTGTGCTACTTCTAATTTGAGTCTAGAAGGAAAACACTTCAAGGCATTGAAAGGACTAGAAAACATTTCACTCATCAGCTCTGATGTGAGGGCTGCACCTTATCGCCATTGCCATAGTGCTGCTGCTGCTCTGGTTACTCTCCCCGATGGGTTTTACGCTGCTCCCCATGTTACAGGCCATGCAGGCTAGGTAACTTTCCTTGATATCCTTTCAAAGGAGGCCTGGTTTAGACCATGAGTCCTGCAAAAAACTAGCAGGCAGGCTTAGCTTTGGGCCTGGGTTAGCAGTCCTGGTTACATCTGTGTGTTGTGCGGGAGGAAATGGAGGGCTGGTGCCAGGGACTTTCTGCACGGGAGATGAAGTTGTCTTCCATTCAAACGATGCCAAAGATAGAAATTGTTCTGTCTTGCAGTAACAAAATCCTGGAACTGAACTGGGTTCCATGAGTTACAAAGCTCCTATTGCTTGTAGTGTTTTAACCTGGGTTTTTTTTGGTATCATGGTGATCAGAGGGTTGTGGCTAGTGTGGTTGGCTGGTACAGTTTACAGGTGTCTGAGCTTACACAGAATTGCATTTACATGAGCGTGGGATGAAGCAGACCTTCATCAGATCCAGTCACAGCAACGTGGACGTTGTTTATTTGACACGTTCAGAAACAACATGCCTCCTCAGCGTTAGGCTCCTGCCTGGGCCCCACAAGCTGCCTGCTGACGTGTTGCCTCTCAGGGCTCGGCGATGCCTCTGCGAGCGCACAAAATCCTTCCTCCCCGCCTCCGAGTTTCTCTGAGAGGAGAGAGGCCGGTCTGGGACGTGGCAGTCTCTCCTGCACTGCTGTTCCTCAGGTGTCCTCAGTAGACCTTTCAGAAGTTGGGGGGTCTCTCTCCCACTCTCGGCAGCAAAGTCTCCCCCAGGCGGTTTCTACACCTTGGAGATGCTCGATGGTTATCACAGGAGGCCAGGCCCCTGCGCCAGCTGCAGTGCGGGAAGAGGAGCAGGGCCTACCCCTCGGTCTGTAGGGAGACCAAGGGAGCTAACGTTGCCTTTGCTGTGGGACACAGCCATGGACGGCTCTCCCAGCGCTCCCGGAGGCAGCCGCCGGTCCCCGGGGATGTGCTGCTACCCTTTGATGAGTGACTGCTGCCACACACGGGGACAGAGCTGCTCCCGTACAAGGAGAAAGCTCCATTGATTTGAATAAATATAGCACGTTACATTTTTGTCTGAGTTTACCAAATTCAGCCCTTTCCCACTGGTAAGCTGTGAGAACCAGAAGGTCCGTAGCTTTTATGACCAGAAGGAATTTCTAAATCTGGATTAACCCAGATACCGGATCACTGAGCTCAATAACTCAAACTCAGTAGCTTGTTTCGCTAAAGTCTACATTGCTCTGAAGACACCAAGAAATGGACTACCTATTTCTCTTAGGAGTTTCTCCTAGTAATTTATCACTATCATTGTTCAGTTGTGTGCTTTCCTTCTGTTTAAATATGTTTGAACCTAACTCTCTAACACCACTGCTACTTATATCTTTGGTAATGTTAAAGATCCCATTAGTACTGAATATTTTCATGCCCTGAAAGCATGTATATAGTATAATAAAGTTGTCTCTCAGTCCTCTTTTCTAAAACTAAGGAGAAACCGAGCTTCTAAAGAGACTGCCCATAATGTATGCCCTCCTCTCCATCCTTGTATTGCTCCTGCGCCTCTTACACCCATCACAGATAATTTATATCCCTGTCATTCAGCATGGAAAATCTGGTCTTCCACAAACAGTTTCCAAAGTTGAGGATGTTTCATTTTTCTTTGGCCTTGTGACAAAACCAGGTGCTGTGGGATGAGTTTAATTAAAGACCCCTCTGTGGCTGAGATCCTCTCGCCAACAGGTACTGGGAAATCACCTCCACTGACGGCAGCTGCCGCAGAACAAGCGGTCGATTGTTTCCAGGGGACAAGTGGAAAGATCCAGGGCTGGAGCTTGCACAAGCGCATGGCTGTTTAAGAAGCTTAGATCCATGGTCCTGTTCAAAAGCCTGTTCCTGCAGAAGATTAAATCAGCAAAAGGAAGTGAATAAAGGATAAACAACAGATTTTAAAAGAAAGAATAACAACCTCCTATCAATGTGAAGCCTGACAAAAAATCCAAATGCTGTTTAGAGATGGCACAGCATGATAAAGGTGATGAAAACACAATATGAGGGCAGAGAGGCAGCTCAGGGCCCAGTACAGCACTGGACACGCCGGTCAGCATTCCAGCTGGGATCCCCGGCCAGCCAGGCTAGATGGGACATGTCTGATGATAATGCTGGGAGGAATACTCCAAGGAGGTGGTCACTGGTATTTTGACGGAGAGGTATCAACTCAACAGCTGAAAGAAGAGCAGATTCAACTGATTAGAATACGAGCAGTTCTAATGTCCTTGGAAAGAAAAGGAAAAACCCACCAATAGCACCCGAATGCCGGAGGAAAATGAGGCACTGTGCAAAATCTGGATTATTCATGCCAGGTTTTAGCAATTCTTTTAGACCGCAGGGCCCCAAAGCATTTAGAGAAGTGCTCAGTCCATCCTTAGTCCACAGTGCCCATAAGCCCATGCCAAGCTGTGAGCATGTGGGAGAGCTAAAGCTGAAAATGAGCTTTACAGTGCTTTGCTGGCTAGGGTCAAACCACCGAACCCAGGCCCAAATCACAGCAAAACAATGTACACTGGAGTTGCCCCCAAAGGCCAAGGTCCAGAGTGAGGAAGCTCAGGGAGGTAGGACCTTGCCTGCCAGAGCTGCTCACTGGAGAAAGAGGTCTCCTTTCAACAGTGCATTTTTTAGCTGGAGGGAGCTCAAAGACCAAAGAAAGTCTCCCATGCACCCCTCTCTCTCTGTGCGGCCCATGATGTGCAGTGTGGATGGCCAGCCCTCTTCCCAGGTCAAAGCCCAAGAGCTGCCTTAATCCCACCGTGCTGGCCCTTGACTTTGCCCTGGGTTGGAGAAGAGCCAGGAGCACCTGTGGTTTACACCGGGGCAAGGCAGAAAAGCCCACTAGCCCCCTGGCTAGGTAGTGCCAGGCCAGGTACCAGTTAGGACAGAAAAATCAAGAAGTTGAAAGGGACTTCAGCCCCAGTCGGAGCTCAAGTCTTGACCAAACATACAAAGTAGGTCTCGCCTCAGGTTTTGGATATAAGAAACCAGGAAAATATCACAGTGGATCTGTACTGTGAGCCACACTTCTGGAACTGTCTTTTCTTCTACAGAAACCACTGTCCCTCCACAGCTCCTTCCCAGAGTCACGTTTAGTTCATCACGGGACAGAAACATACCCCGCAGTCTGCCTATCCTGTTAAGACTCACTTGACTTTAGCCTGCTGGGCTTTGCTCACTTCATGGCATTCAAACAAGAGCCTGTTATGCTTTTTTAGTCTGCTTTTTTCCTTAACCTCCAAACAAGCTAACGGCACAGCATTGTGTTCCCTCGGAGTCCTGAGTGGTTGTGAGTTGGAAAAATGACATGTTAGTATCCTGGAGCAATGACTTGTTAATGTCCTGGAGCCAGAAGTAAGGACCAAATCCTGACTTGAGCCATGGTAATGTTTATTTTACCAGAGGACCATGAGGCAGATCAAACTCACAGCTTGTCGCTTTTGGCACTTGACAGAGTGACTTCATATAAACACACGGGATTATCTGAGAAATTACTGGTTTTTTTATTCTTTCACATGGGTCCCCAAGCAGCTCGGTTCAGCCAGAAAGAATAAAATTTTTTCTACCGCCTAGACCCAGTTATTGAGCCCCACTGAATTGTCCTTCCTTCTACAGAAAGTCCTGTCCAAATGCAGAGCCTTTCCAGAGTTTTATTCAGTTCATCAGGGGACAGAAACATACGCCACAGCTGACATTTCCTATCAAAATTCACCTGAAATCCTGACAATAAGCAAAAAAAAAAAAAAGGAAAAAAGAAAGAAAAAAGAACTGCAACAAACCAAAAAAACCCCCTAAACCTTGGTCAATAATTTCAAGGAATTCATAGGCCATTCACCCAAGTGAATTACTAGCTCAGTTGGAAGTAAGTGTTTCCTTGCCCTCTGTGCAGTGTTGCATCTCACATGACAATTTAAGAATCATTTGCCCACAGCTGGCTGACTGCAGAGATGAGCAATCTACCATTTCATCCACCTATCTACACAGCAGTGGGAATGTCACTTAGAGGGGTCACAAAAAGGGGTCTGTTTGGTCATCAACTCATTCTTCCTTTAAAAACATAAAGCCTTTGCACTCGCCTGGACTACTCACACTTTCTACTAACCTGCCATAAATCATTCAATCCTCAGAAGAACGAATATTTAATATTTGTGGCTCTTAACCTGGACAGGAGACCATGTGATGCAGTCTTCTCCTGCAAAGCTAATTGAATACCACAGAGCAGTTCATGGCTTGCAGACATGAGAAACTTGCCCTCCTTACGATGAATAAATAATAAAAGAAGCCAGGGGAGTGCAGTGATTCAGCAAATGCTCCAGCAACGGCCTAGGTGAAATTAATCAGCTCTTGTGTCTGAGATGATTTGTGCGGTTGTCTTACAAGCCAAGTTTGTTACTGTCTGCAAGGGAAAGGAATGCAATGACAGCAGCTTCTGCACACCTCTGAGTCAACCGCAAATTTGAAACCCTGAGGTGCCAAATTTCCCAAGTGACCTCAAGGTGGTTTCCAAAATGGGGTGTCAAATGCGGAGTGTTTGGAGCCCACACATCTGCAATAGGAATGAACCACTACCCATCTGTGAATCCACAATAGAGTAAGCCACCACAGAGTAAGGGCTCTTTGTGCAGGATCTCACGTGAGAAGGAGCATTTTATAGGAGAGGAAAATTTACAAAAAAAATGTTACATGAGGCCATGCTTTAGTGCAACTTCCTCCTTCTGGCTTTTTCTCCTGTGTATCCAGAAGCTAAATTACTTGCTAGAAAGTCAGTGAGACCTTCTGGCTGCACCTGCTTGGTTGTCCTTCATACACAGGGATGCTCTCAAGCTGACTCCTTGGGTGTGAGCTCCAGTTTGGGCTGGGAGCCAGCCCTGGGTGATGGACACCCAGCCTGCCTTTGATACCAGAGCATGCCCAGCTGCCCAGCTCAGGGCTGCTGGTGTGGGACTGGCCCTGGCACTGGACTCAAGCAGTAGATGAGCCGTGCTGAGCCATGCTGAGCCATCAGCTGTGCTTGTGGGTTGGCTGATAACCCGTAGTGAAAGTGAGACATTAGGATTATTTTTAGGATTTCCTTTAGAAAGCAGCATCATTTTCCAGAAGCATTGTGGTGTCCATGAATCTGTGCCGTCACCACATCCACAGAAGCCAGGACCAGCGGGTCAAAACAGTAATGAGGTCCCTGGAGAGACATCACTCTGGGCAAGTGACATCTCAGCAGCTGGTAGCTGGCCCTTAGATTTTGGTGGTGCAGGTGCGAGAACCTGTTTGACAAGTGCTCCAAGGCACAGGAATTTAGGTCCCCTCTAATCTGATCTTCACTGCATGCCTCCACTGGTCCTCTGACTGCTAACCCCTCTGCAGAGTCTCTTTCCTTGCAACTGTGTCACTACATGTGTGTGTGTGCTGGGCAGTCTGCAATGGCATTTCCGGACATGTTTAGCTCTGGCCTCTCTCTCCCTTTGACATCTGTGGGAGTGGAGTCAGCCCAAGAGCAGCTGAAGAGAAGCAATTCTGAATATTCTCCTTTTCAGCATTGTTTTTCCCACCACAGTGTGTCAAGAAGCTGAATATCTCCTGGGCTCTGTCTCCATCCCTCTCCTATTTCAGTGTTTTGGGTTTACATTTCCCTGCACACCCTTAGGGACTGCAGCCTGGCCGGCCGGCCAGCCCACATCATGGTCGCTCTATGTTCTCGCCTTTCAAGGCCAGGAAGAGGTATGGTTAACAGAGCCACAAATCTGCAACTCAGCCCTCCTGAATAAGAGCCCAGGTCATAACTGGTATTGGGCAGTATTTGGGCAGACGCAGAAGACCCTTGCCGTGTTCTCTGGAGCAGCCCTTCCTCATGGGATGGAGTTAACTGGGTTGCTGCAACCTCCTTCCTTGCATGCTCCTGACAGATGTGTTCTGGTAAATCTCCACAACTGTTTTGTGGCTAAGTGGAGATATTGCTATATTTGCACTAGGAAGAGGATCCCTGTGTTCCGTATTTGGATACCAGCCACATTTTGATTTAAGAAGTCCATATTTTGAGGTGTTTGACGACTTTTCCTGCAGACTCATTTTCCACAGCCCTTAAACATATTTCTGTCAGCTATGCAGTTCCCTCTCGCCTTTACCTATCAGAATCACTGATGATGAGACATTTCTTAGGTCTGTGAGGGAAATGAGTAAAGCTACATAGGAAGAGAATTTCTTCGGGGGGGGGGGATTATGTGATTTTGAAACTTAACTGAATTTGAAATATGAGTTTCAAACAGAGCTGAAATCAAAAATGTTTAAAATACACTTCCAAAGGAAAAATTAATACTTCAGATGTCAGAAAAAAATTCATCATTGATCATGCTTTGCATTCCAGTTTCAGGCTTCTCTAAACTGCACTGTTGTCTGTAATAGAATATGCATTAAAAATTAATGAAAAGTTGTTTTGAAACAAAAAAATAGAAAAGGAAAGAGGGTTTTGGAAAAGGTCAAGAGAATATCTTGACCTTGGCAGGAAAGTGCCAGTGGAACCTCTTGCAAAGTGACTTTGTGTTGAAAGCTCTCTGTTCCCACAGAAAGTTTCCATTTTTTGAAGAAACGGCGCTTTTTTTTTTTCTGCCAGGAAAGGATTCAACCCGAATATTCGCAAGCAGCTGTCTAAATAAGCTATGTCAAAAATGTCTTCTGGTGACAGTGAAGAATGAGCAAAAGTATTTTGGTCACTGAAATGAACATACTTGATATCACCCATTTTTCCCCTACTGTTTTTCAGGCGTGTTCCTCAAAGCTAGAGAGCCCTTCCTCATCTGCAGGCTGCTGCTGGGTACTGCTCGGGCTGGGGAATTTCGCCCTGCGGTTTCGCTTCATGGCTGTGGTGGGAGCGGAGGAGCCAGGTCTCAGGCGTGAGAACCGTGCACCAGCCTTGCTGTGGGCCCTGTTTTTGGCAGCCTGGGTGTCTTGGATGCCTGCTCTCACCCACATGACCGCTCCAGGGCTCGCAGCTCTGCAGGGGGCATTGAAGGCCCCGGCAAATCTTACGCCCCTACATCCCCACTGAGATGCCTCAATCCTGCATTGCATCTGCTACTGCTATCTTTTATGCAAAAGAGCCTCGGTGAAGAGACAGCAGATGAGCGTATCCCTTTCTTTCCCCTGCAGTTTGCCCTCTGTGGTGAGTAAGAGCATCCCAGCTGCTTATTTTTTTAACATTTTGAAAAATCGATGCGGGAAAGTAGCCACCTTCCCAAGATTTGCACACGTTTGTGCGTCAGGCATAAGCAAACGGAAGGCGATTTTTCCGGCAAAGTTGCTGGGCGTGTGTGTATGCGACAGCGAGAAATTGCGGGGAGGCCTGATGGCAAGGGGTGGGAGGCTGTGCCCCAGGAATGGCCTTTCCTGCAGGAGGAGGAGGAGGAGGAGGAGGAGGAGGAGGGGGAGGGGGAGTGGGAGGGAGGCGAGGAAGGTGGGTGGAGGAAGCCAGCCTGACTATAGTGCCCTTTCTCTCTCTGCAGCGAGGAAAGGCGAACACCATTCCCAAACGAAGCTGCGAGCGTGGGGAAATCCTGCGTTCGTTTCCGAAGATACTGCAGATCCGGTGGCTGAATGACATAAGCCCTGCTGCTGCCCTGGGATTTTCTCCCCAGCTCTGTGCAAACAGCCTGTCACTTGCTCGCCGCCTCCCCCACGACTCGGCTGCGATTACAGGGCTCGGGGATTGCTTTCCTCCGAGTAAATGACTTACGTGCGCACACAACGTGACAAAGGAACCTTGTAAAACCGGGAGCAGAGAGGGTGTTTGGCCCTGCGACCCCCCCCCCCCCCGACCCTGCAGCAGTTTAGTTAATGATTCGGGTTATCAGATATACTGGCTCAGCAGTGCATCCATCACGGGGCTGACAAGGATTCAATCCTACGAGGGGCAGGAATGTGCAAACACATTCAATCCTCGCCTGCCCAGTCCCCAGCCTGCCTCCCCGCTAAATCCAAGAACAAACAGAGTGTTTCCACTGGGTGAAGATCTGCTGTGATTTATCGGGAAATAACATACAAAAAGGGCCTGCAGGACCGGGGCCTGCCTCGTGTGCAGATCGAACCCACGAGATGCTGCTAGCTGCCGGCGCTCCTTGGAGCGTGTCAAGGGAAAAGCAGCCAACAATTGTGCTTTACCTTCCACGATGGCCTTTGCCTGTTTCTCTGCAATACTTTAATTGCACTGGGTTAAATCCTGTGGCCCAAGTACCTCACTGAAATCAACAGCCTGCTGTGCTGAACCTAAGGCTTATACCTTGCATCCGTACTATTTCTATGTCCCAGCTCTCCGCACTCTTGCCCCTTGTCAATTATTTATTTTCAGCCCCTGCTCAGGACACTGTGACCTCCATTGCCCTAGATACTGTCCAGTTCCTCCACCCCCTTTCTGTAGATTATTCTGCAATAAATCACAACAATCTTCACATGGTGAAAAAGCTCTGTTTGTTCTTGGATTTTGGGGAGGTCGGTAAAAATGCTCTCAGCCAGAGCAGCTCCAAGGACACGAAAGTAAGGAAGAGAGAACTGGTCCTGCAAGAGTAACAGCCCAGAGTTGCCCAGACCTGGACCTGACCCAAACTCCCAAGGTTTGCGATGGATGGCTTGCCCCTGCATTCTTGGGTTTCATGGTATTTTCATGCTTGAGCAAGGCCTGAAGCAAACTGCTGAAATACGGCTGGTCAGCTCACCAGCTTTTTTTACACTTAACAGATTTGGAAAAATCTGGAAATGCTTCCTCTGAACAGGCAGTTCAGAAATAAGCTTGAACCCAAAGTCTCTAAAGATCTGTCCTTCCTTCTGTTCAAATCCGGTCATAAATTCCCACTCCCATTTCATTTTCTTGCCTCGTTATGTCATGACTGTGCTGGCACGAAAGAGCAGCCAAACGGCAGATTGCTGCAAAGCCTGCTGGTGCCAAGGCCGGGCTGCGTGCGCGTGCTGGCAGGGCGAGCGGCGCGGAGGCTCGGGGGACCTCTTGGGCTGCGAACTTCTGGCTCTCCATCTTAAAGAAACACTTCCGGAAGACAGGCTGACACATCCCGGAGACTGAGCTGACACTGTCTAACGCCGGCTGTCAGAGAGCACCGGGAGACGACAGACCGCAGAGTGAGGCGTGCATTAACCAGCCCAACGTGCATCTCCTTTGCATAGCAATTATTGCAAATAAGATGAGAGTTAATTAGCTGCTCCTGGTTGTCACTGCCTGAAATAGTCCACCCTCCACACGAGAGGCTGCAGTGCAGCCTGGACCCAGGCTGCAGGGCAGGTCTCCTGCTGGCCCCCGCTATTCCTGCTTGCCCATCCTGCTGCATCCTTCTCCGTCCCCCAAATGCACCCTGAACCTGACCACCCCTGTCTTGCTGACAGGGATTATTTGCGGAGGTTAAGGGCATGTGCCCAGAGCAGGGCTGTGATGGTTTCTCTTGGGCGCATCTGCACGGTGGCAGTGGGTTTAACCACTCTGCTTGGGTGATGCTGGCCCGCGCCACGTCCACTGGTGTCCCTGTGTGCGGTCACATTGCCCAGGAGCTAGGATAGTGTGATGGGACCCACAGTGCAGTAATTTAGACCTTCCTCCTGGTCTCTCAATTGCCCAAAACCCCAGCTGAGCCTCCTTAAAGCTGAGTCTCGCACAGGTAATGCGAGAGCAAGGGAAACCTGGCTGTCCCGGGCTACTGCAGCGAGTGTGCAAGGGGCACCGCTTGGCTGGTGGACAGCACGTGGCTCTCTAAAGCAAAGTGCATGACGCCAAGGGATTTGTACCGGAGGCCGTGATCCCCCCGTATGGGCATGCGCACCAGCTGGGTGCACCACCTGTATGCGGTGGTGCTGGCAGTGGGAGGCTGGTCCGAGTCTCGGAGAAGCATCCCCAGGTGGTAGCCTGGGGAAGAGCCGCCATGAATGCACAAACAGGCAGATTTCCCTCCCCACTCTCTCCCCTCTCTCCATGCTTTTATACGATCCTGGAGGAAGGCACAAGGGGCCGTCAGCCTGCTGCATGGCGAGAAGGACAGCCAGAGTGACATCTGGGTAATGCTGCAGCATCCGAGCCCCTCACCCCATGCTGGCGGCCTTTGCACTGGACGAGCCTCAGGGGGAACAGCACGCTGGGGAAGTCACGCTGCAGCGCTGCTTGATAACGGCAGATAAGAGCCTTCCTGCCGTGATTACAGCATGACCAAACAAGTTTCCCGATCCTGTACCTATGCCTGCCACTCCTTGAGACAACACTGTCATCCCTGGAGGGAATGCGCAGGCAAGCAGGAGCAAACCGGAGCTGTAAGCCCTGCTGCCATGCAGCAAATAAACATTGCCAGGTACCTTGTCCTAAGCAAGGGGTGGATCAGGGAACCTGGGATGCGGAAATCTCCCAAGCAAACCTCCTGGCAGGGCTGAGCATCCTGACTGCATTGGGCTCGGAGGGATGGGGAGCAGGAGCTCAAAGCACCGCAAAAAGGGACCAGGAGTGAAAAGGACTGGATGCTCAGCCAGCGGCTGGACAGCTGTGTCCGCTGGAGACGCATGCAGCCCTGCTGCATCTCACCACCACCTGCAGGGCTTCGTCATGGCAAGACTCCACCGGCCACCGTGAAGGGCAGGAGGGGATGGCCAAATTGTCCAGCTCTCCAGCACTTTGCTGCACCGGGACCTCACTCACAGCATCTTGCCTGCTTTATAAGTCATTGAGGGATTATCAGTTTCCTTTAGAGAGAGCTAAGGGCTTTGTGGTGCTGTACAGTTCGCTCCCCTCCTGTCCCAGCAGCAGACCAAAGAGGGGAGCTTTAGACTCACTGAGGGCTGTGCCTCTCTCTTCTCTTCTATACAGTTGCTTGGAGAAAACATACCTATTTTTAGAAGCACACATACTGCAGCACTGTTGTATATGCAAGTCCTACTATAAGCATATAGACACCATAAGATTCTTACCTTGTTTACACGGCAGAGAAGTCATGGGGGATAAGCCAGTGGAAAACAAGTGCAAATAAAATCAAAGAAAGGCCTGTGCCTGTATAATTTGGTGTACAGCTGAAAGTGGTTTCTGACCCTCTTGTTTTTGCAAGCTCAGTGCGTCTGTGCTCATTTAATTTTAGTGCCTAACCTGCAGTCTGGACAAAGAGCATAACATCATGCCAGGGTGTGCATTCAGTATGTACCGTCAGCAGAAAGGAGCAAATAACGGCCCTTTTGACCAAGGTATTTAGCAAGGCCCACAAGAAAGAGCTTTCCGTCTACCTCAGAGGGCTCATTTGCACTGAGAGAACCAGTTCGCTTCTCCGAACACTTCTTGGCCTGCCTGAACAGTGCCGCCCCAACAGTTTTCAAGAAACATTTTAATAGGTACCACTGGATACAACTCTGTAGCTGCAAATCAGAAAAGTCACCAGAAAAATGACTCTGTAGTTCTTGTTTTCCTCATTAAGAGTTAATTTTCATAAATATAGAGGGATGACCAGGATGTTTTGCTGTCCTTCCTTCGGGCTGGTTTCTGCAAAGGAGCCACAAGGCAGAGCCAGTTTCTCCCCCTCAACGTATTGCTCTGGTAAATAGCTCCTTGCTTTCTGGAGTTGTCCTGAGATGCGATGGTTGGAGGTAGGTTTTTTCACGAGTTTCTGTGGCATGCTCAGTCCTGCAAAAGCCTGCTGGGTGAGCTACCTCCTTTTATCCTGAGATTAGAGTCAACAGTTGTGGCAGATCATCTCCTGGTGTTTGCATCTCGTGAACCCAGGCCTGGCAATTGGGCTGGGAGTTCAGAAAGAGAAGATATCGTGCATGCAATCGTGCATGTCATTTGGCCAGCTCAGATCCAGGAAATGCAAAGGTGTGGAAATAAAACAGATTAGGAATAGAGTCAGACACTGGCAGTGATTTCTACTTTACTGAGGAACCAGCTGGCAAGTCTGCTCTCCACTACTGCTCAGCAGAGAGACAAGTCCAGTGTCAGAATAGCAATGATATTATGTCATGACTAAAGATGCAACAGGTCTCTCTAGATGTAATTAGGTACTCTCTGAAAGGAAGAAACTACAGTTAAGCCTTGCAGGACTGTTTATCTGACTGCAGAGGGCCCTCCTCAGGACATCCAGTGCTAATATATTATCACTAATGATGACAACCAACAGTTTCTTCTCCACATGAATTACAATTACACATTTTCACTTGGCTGGAAAGTCCTGTTTTCACAAGGAAAATTTTTCCTTCATATAGGACAACAACCTACAGGTTTTTCCTTCCTATAATTCTTTTTTGGACTCTGTTTTCCTCTGCTAATTGGGTTTAAATTGTTTCCAACATTATTAGATTGGTATGAATGATCATCCACCACTTTTCTCTTCTACAAGCCTCCATGTGTCATTAGATGCTCCACATTTTTAAAGCTAGCCCGAAGGCAATATTTGATCTCTCAAACCAGCCATCACAAGAGCGTTTGCCAACCTTTATTTCACCACCAAACACTTTTTCAGTCTGGTGTTTGGCATCTGAACTGAGCATTCATCTCACCTCAAGTTCACCTTTGCAAACATTTCTTCTACAACAAGCATATTTTAAGGACCACTGCCCCTGACATCCTACACTATGTCCCATGCTTAGCAGAACAAATCGTTGTGTTAAGATCATAAAAGGCTGAAGTAGCTTTGCAGGAAGATGGCATTTCTTGATGCAATCCAGTGGTGTCTGGAGATGACTATTACCTACAGACAGCAGGTATATTATAACAAAGCCTCCAAAAGCAGAGCTGCTTTGGAGGCTCTGAAAGGTCAGGTAACAGCACCAGTGCTTCTCACAAGCACTACTGTGAAGGGAGCCAGAGAAGTATTTCAGCTAGATCCCCAAACAGGTGCAATTAGCCAAGAAGGAGCCACTAGGAAAGCCTGAGACTGTATGAAGGGAAAGTCATGGCAACCTCCACACCCTCTGACGGGCTACGGGCAGCTCCAGCATCCTGAGGGGCTGTGACGGGTGGGAAGGTTGCACTGTCTGGGCTGAAACCACTTCCCCAGCTCTGGGAAAGCCCAGCTGCTCTGTGAATCATATCCTGATGCGTGCAAACCAAAGTGTGGAGATGTCTGCTCTGTCTGGTTTTTTGGACTGCTCTTGCTAAAGGACAGGGTTTGTACTGCCTTGCTAAAGTTCTTACCGCTTGGTAATTCCCAGTCCAGCAGCTGCCATGGCCTGCTCTTCTCCTTCCTAGTGCAGAAGATAGAGCACAGCAATGCCCATTTGGTTCAACATCACCGTCCTTGCTAATGAAATTCCTTTTTAAAGAGATCTGTCTCCATACATCTGCAATAATGTCTCCAGGAATAGCAGGCTTGCTCCAGGGCACTGCTCCATCGCTCATCCATCTCCTGAGGGATGGAGATGCAATTCTCTCTCCCTGTGCCAAATTTTTCTTCTGCCATGATGCACCATTTTGCAGAGGAGTCCACTCTCAGGTTTATTGGGTGCTCATGGATGCTAATTCTAGGGCCTCTTCTATTAAACCATCTCATTTCTTTCTGTCTTCCCCTGCTGAATCGTTGTTTGGCCAAAATCTACTTAATTCCAAAAAAGAAGGAAATATACCAGTGACTGCAGGAAAGACATTTCTTTCTTTGAAATGTCCTGGCTGGTGACAGTTCTCTACACCCCAAGGAATACACCCTGGAGAGACCAGAAAGTGCTAACCACAGCCAAGGCTGCAAGTTCTGCAACATGTATAACTCTCTGGCTCCTGCCTGGGATACCCAGGAGTGAGCTGGCTACTTCGGGCAGCTTCTCCTCCATAACACCAGAGGAGATCACATCCATTTACTCTGTCTTGCCAGGCTAAGGGACTGTGCCTTGGGACTGCGCACATATACTCACTGCCCAACCAAAGAGAAAGCTGCTGTTGTCTAGAATTAGGCCTGGAGCTGCATGTTTCAGATTGAGGTCTCTGTCCTACAGAAAAATTGGCAGGGATACAGCGTTGGATCCACAATTTGTTTTACCCCTTGAACTCAGATCCCATTTTTATGTATTGTAGAGAGCTCGAACTCAGCTTTGAAAGCAGACTGAGGTTTCTGAACACACCAACATCCCAAGCTCAGGCTGCAATCCTAGCTCCAGCTTCTGCTCAGTGTGACACCTCTCAACTCTGATGACTTTCCTTCATCCCACTAAGTACCTGCCTTTCTAACACTATCCTTAGGAGCTGAGCTTTGCTATGCAGTCCCTGATTAATATCCCTCTGCAGCTGCTTCCTAATGTCATTCACAGTTACTTTACTCCACTGAAACCTATGGGCAGCTTTCCACTGATTTCAGCTGGGGAGTTGAAGCTGACCCTCAGAAACCAGGGCATTGCAATCGGTGGGTTTCGCCGCCTGCAAAATGGACTGAAATGTCACACAAGTTTGTTCTTCAAGTCCTCCCTTGGGTAAAAGGTCCTGCTCCAGCTCACACAGCCCGGTGCCTGCACAGATCCTGTTGTACTAAGCAGTCGCCTCCTTCCCGCCCAGGCGAGACACGGCGCAGAAGCTGTGGCACCTTGGAATTTCATTCATGCATCTGCTGTTGCACCACCGCTGCCAATCCAGCCAAGGCTTTAGGAGAGGAGAACATGATCGCTGTGCAGGGTGCTGGTGGAGTCACCGCACAAGCGGAGAAGACCATCTAATCCTCACATTCCATGCAGGAAAGAAAGCCCCCAGTGAGCTAAACATAAATGGCCAATGGTGTGTGTTATTTTAAGTTCGAAAGCCTAAAGGCAAGGTTTAAAGGCGAGTCTAATGGCATTTTTTTCATGAGCCTTAAGTCCCCTTGTCTCTCGTCTGGATTGCGTCAGCCGGCAGTGACATATTTTGGTGCAGGACCAGTCTCTGCTCCTGTTCTTATTGCGTTTTAAGCCTCTGCATGCGGCAGGACCAGGCGAACTGAGAACAGAGCAAATGCTGGCTTCCATCTACATATCCTGTCATCCAGGATTGACAGAGAGCACAAAGTGGCCTCATGAAGGGATAAAGTCAAATTATATGCCTGCCTGATGTCTCATGCTACACCACCTCTCTTCTTGGAGCCAAGGGAAGAGCTAATAATGCCCTGCAGTGATTTCCCTGCCGGCTGTCTGTCTGTCATGGACCACTTGCTCCCGCTGCAAGGGAAAGGCCCTACGGGGATTCATGCTGCACTGCATCACCTCCTTGTAGGCACCCACAGCAGGGAATGAGATCTGCTAAAGCCCCGCATGCATCCACCTTCCCATGCTTTCTGTCCCAGCCCCTGCACAGGGCACCCCCCAGCTGCACACACTCAGCGCTCCCGTGTGCCGTGAGAGCATCGCTTGGCAGCATCGGCTCTCCCTTATGCTCCTTTTCCACTGCCATTAAATCATGATCCTTGCCCCAAACAAGACAAAAATCTATGATGTCACATTGTGGATGTATTTAGGTCCCATATTTAGCCACTTTGTCCCTGGGTGCAAGTGTGCTAGGAGGTGAAAGGAGGATCGCAAATGGAGAAGCCAGGACTGTAACCTGCACTTTCCAGATAGCCCCAGAGGTCAGCACCTGGCTGAGGATCGTGGCCCGGGGCAGAAACCCAGCGTGCCCTAGCAAATCAACCCTGTTTTCACTGTGTTTATGCTGTGGTAACTGAGTAGCCTGGGTTCTGTGCACACACTGATACTGCATGATATTAAATAATGTGTTCCTATTTAACATTTTTCTCCACAGGAAACAACTTTAGAGGTATTTGAATGGACCCCAAAAAATCCACAGTATCTGTCGGACTTACATTTCTATATTCCAGCAATCATTTCCAATGAAAATGGCATTTTTGTGAGCATCCTCCAGCCAGCCCTGTAGTAACTACAAAATACGGCCAGCTTCAACTTTTGCAATGTTTTATAGTCCAAAATTATGCTGAACATTTTTGCTATGATACACACAGTTCTCACTGAAACAATCAACCTTCCAATCTGAGATGAAATCTGGAAGATGGCTTTTTTTTTTTTTTCCAGGAGGAAAGCTGACTCCCAAGGACAAAGCAGCCCAGGTCTTTCCCCAGACAGGATGGATCCGGGCCAGCCGTGGGGGTGCTACGCAACCACCGCTCAGTGACTGGGTTGGTGGAGGACAGTTGGATGGGCCCCAGGACTGAAGTATGGATTTCAGCCCAACTTCCAGGATTGCCTCACTTACGTATACACCAGCAAGGGTTGACATTTGAGCACAAAAACCCTGGTCTGAGCACCCTGCTGCTCCCACCCACCCTTTTCAGTATAGACATACGGAGCCATATGACACAGAAAACAACCACTGGCACTTTGTTTTCTGAACACAACCCCCTTTCAAATGACCTGTCCTTTTTTGTTGTTTTTCAGCCTTGATGGCTACATCCTTCTCTGTTGTCGCAGCCCCTCTCTTCCTTAACCTCACCTGCCTTTTTGCTCTTTCTAGCCCAGGCCTTTCTGTCCCTTTTTCTGTTCTATTTTCTGTCACCTGAAAAGCATAGCTCTCCCAGACAGCACAGATAAGGAAAAGTGGATAAATAGCTTACAAGATTGGCTTTTTTTCCCTGAAATGACTAGGCCAGCTTTCAGAATTCCCTTTTCTACTCAGCTGTTCCATGCTAGCATCCAAGGGGCATTAGATATAAATTGGACTGTTTGGAAAGCAAAGTCCCTTTGATGAACAGGGGAAGTGCCTTATGGTCTAGTCCCTTCAAGTGAGTACAGCAGAAAGTCTCACCAGGATTGAAAAGGACCTTGAGCATGGTGGTCTGCTCACAGCATCCCTGTATGAACATCACTTAGGCTACGCAAAAAGTGTCCCTGCCTGTATTTAACATCTGCCCAGGCTCACAGGGCCTTTGATGTAAGGTGTGTTGGGCAGTGAAAAGAGATGAGGACCAACTGACCCTATAGACCATGAATGCATTCCTTCCCCACGGGGCAAACAGAGGTGGACTAGTCCTGTCTGCTCCTCTGCAGAGACCAGGGAGGGCAAAGAGGAGAACTGACCCACACGAGGCCAAGCCATCTGCCTCAGGCTGGAGAGTGGATGCAGATGATTGGCTCTGCCCCTGCATCTCGAGCCTCTTTCCAGGCACCATGACTAAAATCAGACAATTTTAAGCTATGGTGACAGGAGATAGCTGGGCCTAGTTCTCAGATGTGGCCCACAGTATCAGAACCATTAAAGCTAACCGGGACTTGTGGCTACCAAATGTTTCTGGAAAGCAGGCCCCAAATCTCTAGAAGCCAGTAACTGAAAGCAGCAGTCGCTCAGGGGAGGCAGTGTGGTCTCACATAGCGGTGCTTGGGAGTGCAAGCTTTGACCTGCAGTGTAAGCCCCAATCTACTGAGGGAGTCCAGGCAGACCTTGATATTTGGGCATCTTCTTCAGACTCTCTGAGAGCTGAGGACTTTTCCTGACAATGCAGAAATGTCAAAGGAAAGAAACCACCAGCATCAGTTTGTGGAAGATGGGAGTTGGGCGGAGGGGAGGAGACAGTGGTTCCAACAGTATTTGCTGAATTTCCCTTAGTAGCACTGGAGAAAATAAAGCAAACTGGAGAGGTTCATGAGAAATGTACCAGGAAACCTCTCTGTTTCTCTAAAATTAGTTGGTTTATGACAGTGAAAATGAAATCAGTTTAAAAAAGCCAAAAATGATCTTATTAGCGATATGATTATAAATGCACTGGCTTACCAGATAGAGGAAAGGGCCTTATCTTTAAAAGCTTCATTAAAACAATGTCTTCCACCTCCCCCCCGGCTCTCACCATAGATCCTCCCTCTCCCATGCTGGCGACTGTACTGGGATATGCCCCTGATAATCTTCTTCTATACTGAGGGCCCTCGGAGGCAGGAGTGACATGGAAAGAATCCCAGCATTTCCATCTGTCGAATTCCCAAATGGCAGTAACCTGACCCCGAACGGAGTGGATATGCACTGCATTATTACTGGTGTAGCAGAGCAAACAGCCTGCGCTCCTTGTCATGCATTATTAAGCGAGCTCAGAGAGAGGGAAAGAAACCAATGAGAGAGTGAGTGAACCTGAAAAGTGGAAAAGTCAAATCTATCCTCGTAAAAAAGCAGCAAGCCAACCCCAGCCCTGAACAGCCTCAGTAATCAATGAAGCAGCTGCTTTCATGGGCAGAGCTGAACAGACATGAGACAAAGATTTGACAGGCGTGCTGATGATTTGGTGCAATAGCAGGGTTTTGTTTTATTTTTTTTTTCCCCATCATTTTAGCAACTTCCTAGAAAGAGAAGGAGCTTATGTGAAAAATGAGACAGTAAACGTTAAAGCCCATGCCACCCTTGCTTCTGTCCTGGCTAGCTCGGGGGTCAGGGACCAGGGATACTTTGTCATTGTGTGAGCAGCCACAGAGCCAGGCGATGTAACACCACACGGGAACCTGAGCCAGCTGCCAGCCAGGTCAAGTGCTCCTGGGATGGGTTCGCTGGCACCCAAGGCTGGGCGACCCCACAACTGGTGCAAATCAGCTTGGCTGCAAGTCAAGCCCCATGCAGGGCCAGCCACTGTGGCAAGAGCACTCCTGAGCCAACAGTCAAGGTCACCCTGTGCCTCAAATTTGGCTGTGAAGTTTGCATCCCTGCAAGCTCACCTAGCCAGCCAAACCACTGCGAGGTGAAACTGCAGGTCTTGAAATGCATCTTCAACAAGGCAAGAGCATGGGTGCAGGGTTTATCCTTTGGGACTCCGTCACCCATGGATGTGGATGGGATTTTGGAGGGGGGGAATGGTGGAGCTCAGAGATCATGTGTCTCTGCCCAACTGATCAGCATCCCAGCAACACGGGGAGAGTCTCAGCCAGCAAATAACATTGAGCTCACTTGCAGGGAAAGGCCATCCACCACGTCAGGTCCTGGACTGAAGCTGTAAACCTGACCGGATATGCAATCCCTACTCAGTCTTTTCCTGAGACTCTTTAATGATGCTTTTATGGATGCTTTTGCCAATTTTCCAGCCCAGTGGCAACTATTGCTTATATGGAAAAATAAATTGCAGAGGATCTTAATGTATTTCTAGCTGGTTTTAATGAAATTTAATAACCTGAGCAAGGAGAAGGAACCAGTCCTGTGGGACCAACTAATTCCTTGTGAACCCAGAGTCCATAGTCTGAAAGCCTGGTTCAGGCAGAGTGAAAATGGACACTCTTGTTATTTGCAGAAGAGGCATAACTGCAAAGGGCCAAGTATTGCAAAACCCCAGGCTCTGCAGAAGGCTTTGCAGGGTGATTTATCGTAACCTGCAAAGACGTGACTAAGGAGCTCAGGAATCCCGAGCCGAACAACGGCCCATTGATAAGCTGCACGACACTGCGGGCCAAACTCTTGGCTACCCTCCAGCTGACCCCTGGAGGTGTCCTGGGCTCGCCCAAAAGGCGAATATGCAGAGGTGAAAGGCATCTGGGAGCACAGCAGCCCACTGCTGCAGGCCAGAGGCTCTGCACACACAAGCTTGTTCACTTTTGACAGTAGTGGATGGACCAAATCCTTAGCTAGAGGCAAGCAGCTTCATCGCCGTAAAGAGGCTGAGGGTCACACCTCTGCTAACAGTCTTTTTTTTCAGGGATGTTTTCTTTCCGCTTGTGCTCCTGGAAATGCAGAGCACGCAAATAGAAAAGGACAAATCAATAAGCATTTATGAGCCTTGAAAAAGCTTCCTTCTTGCTCAGGTAAAATCTTAGTTACGCTCTTTTTGTGGCTGGAATGATTCATTATACTGTCTTCTGCCCCACAGGCAAGCAGACATAAAAAGGAATATTTTCCAAACTCAGGAAGGACATCCCTGCCACACCCCAGTATTAGCATTATTTTCACCAGGCAGCTCAATTCGTTCTCTCCGAATAAATGCAAACTCCTGGTCATGCCTGGTTTGCTGCAGCATAGGCTGGCATACAGGCGACTGGTTTTCCTGGGCATTGATACGTGCTTGACAGACAGCTCATTTCCATGTGTGCCAGAAAACTCCTCAGATCCTCTGAGCTCGGCATTTTCTGTCACTGAAGTCAGAGGCAAAACTTCCACTGGCTCCAGCAGGAGAAGGAGCTGGTTTCATAAAGCAAATCCATGTGTACTGACGTATGTTGCTTTCTCTCCTCGTTCTGTTTTCCTTTCATCTCTAACTGCTTCATCAAAGAAATGGAGCTGATCATTGCAGCCACTCGGGGTGTTTACACAGAGGCAGTAACTCAAGCCCTGGAGTGTGCTGTTTTGGCAGCGTAGTCTAGGCACCACTTGTTGTTTCAGCTGACCTCTTCCACAGCTTCTGCCCCGGCCTCTTCACTACCTGCAGGTGGGTCTAACGCAAGCCTTCCCTCTGGTACATTTTTTAAAACCGTTTTCCTTTGACTCGCTCGTGTATTCAAGCTGCTCATTTCCTATTTAGCAGAATATCCGAAGGAGTTCATCTGAAGGCCTTTCCACTGGGAAATCTGCATGCTGCATTATTTTTATGGCCCTGCAGGGCCAAGGGGGGCTCATGAATGGGAGCAGTCCCCACCACGACCCGTGGAGTGGATGCTGCGCGGCTTCGGTGCTGGTGGTATGGCTTTCCTCCAGTGGGACAGTTGCACATCACTCTCCATCTTGCCACACTTGAGCTCCCAGATCACCCATGCTGGACCCGGTGCTGGGCTGCAGCCTCATGTGCAGGATGGGCACTGCAGTTCAAAAGAAATTATGACATTCTTTCATGTAACCGAATCCTTTGTAAATGCACCCTCACACTGAGGGGGACACCAAAGGTATTCGGTTCATCTTTGCAGTGGTCTGGACAGATACTCTGTGATTCTTCCTTTGTAAGGACTTTATTCCAAACCTGCTACAATCGACCAAAGTCTTTGTAACCAGTTCACTGGGCTCCTGATGGGTTTGGAGAAGGTGAGGGATGAAATTCCCTTTCTCTGCATTTCTCAGTTCTGCTTCCCCACTGAGTGAAATTCCAGGATGGAGAACAGTCTGATCAAAGAGAGACAATCCCAGCTGAAACATGTACAATTTGCATATTCCATTAAAAAAAATCAAAGGGGAAGGTGTGTAAAATATTTGCACCCTGGAGCATATAACAGTGTATGCCCCAACAAGATGCTCCAAGTAGGGCTTATGCTTATTTACTCTGATGCCTAATAACAAAAAAAAAAAAGAGAAAGAAAAAGAGACTGCTGTAATTTTCACATCCCAAAGTATTCTGGCTCATCTGATATGCAGACCATTTCTTAAAAGAAACAGATACCCCTAAAAAGATTGAGCTGACTTTTAGCAAATTACATACTTTTGAAGGTCAAACTAAATAGATTCCTTGTGCAGTGGGAGGTCCTCCATTGATAGAAATCTTTATTGCTCTAGTTCTGCTGTTTCATTTAGCATTTGATAGGCCCCAAATACATGGGAGGTGAATGGAGGATACATGTGTCTTTCTCTGCCAAATTTTAGAATGGCATTGTGAAAAATCTAAATAGCAAAACTGGGTTTGCTTTAGGCTTATAAAAGCATGGGATGTGAATTTAATTCTGCTGCTGGCTCAGCTGCCAGCCAGCTGGATGACAGTGACAAGGTCACAGCTCTGTGCCATGGTTTCTTCATCTATAAAAATTGTTATTGATCCCTTTTTAGAGTATTTTGAGATCTACTGATGGAAAAAGTGCTGTCTAATCTCTAATCTATAAATCATTGTTGTTAGCATTAGTGTTCTTATTGGTTTTTATTACTGCTGTGGTTGTTATTAACATTACTATTGCAGTCTCGTAATGGCACACGCCTGGCTGGGAGGACACCACAAGCAAGGGAAGAGCATCTCCTCTCACTCGAGGCTGCCCTGGTCCTTCCCCAGGCAGAGAAGCAGCCTTCTGGTGGCCTCTGTGGAGTTATGGGCCGGAGGTGTTCTCACTCGGCTCATCTTCCCCACGGAGGTTTTCTCATGAATAAAGCCCTCCTGTATGAATGCCCCATGTCCGCCCAAAAACCAGACCTGCGGCATGTCTCACATCCCTCAGCGTCCCACAGCCCTCTGTGCCCTGCTCTACCCTTCCTCCCCCTCAAAGGAGGCTGCTTTCCACTGCCAGGTGCAGTGACCAAGTTACGTAATTCTCTAAGACACTGGTTTTTTTTCCCACTGAGACTTCCTCGCTGTTGGCTCACCACAGTGCTGTATTGATTTGCTTAAAGGCAATGGCCGAGTCCCTCATAATTTATTGAAAACCAGCCGGGTGTTTTTTTGCTGACTCCCACTCCTTATGCAGCTCACATAATAGAAACCTAGTGCCAGCAATGGGACCTTTTTAAGAATACAATCCCTCTCACAGAGCATTTTTCAAGAAAAAAAAATACACAGGAAGAGTGCACCTTGAGACATCAAGAGTTTTAGCTTTGGTTTGTTTGCTTTTTCCCAACAGCCTGCCTTTAAGGTACATCATTTCTGGCATCAGGTTTCCTCACGTAGAGACCATTTAAGTACTTAAGGTGCTCTCTATGTACTCAGCCAAATGTTTTGCCAAGAAACCTAGAATTTCTTTGCTTTAAAGGCATAAAGTCTTCCATGTGAGTCTTAATTATAGGGTTGAATACACAATGAAATTGCAGCTAAGCCCCTACATGTATGGAATGTAACACCACTTCACTGCACCTCACCTGAAAGACAACTTGTAAAAAAGCCACAGATGAATAATAAACTGGAAGGACACTAATAAGAAAAGAGAAAAGATTAAGAAAAAGAACACCCTCCAGTAAATAATTAGCCTTTTTCAGATTATGCTTCTCCTGATCAAAGACAAAAAGTTCTGTCAGGAAGTGACTCCATCTGAGAACCTGACTTCCAGAAAATGTGGTTTTAGTGGTCTAGACCATCTGCTCATAACCACAGAAAGGGTGGGTCCAAACCCAGTCTGGATTCGAGCTCTCTTGACTTTAGCTCTCCCAAATGACACCTGATGAGAACTCATCTACTGTGTAACACCTGGCCCCTAGTGAGTGTCCCAGGGCAGACCCCAGGGGTGATGGTGTCCCAAACCATCCTCGGGAAGAGTAAGTCAAAAAGCTATTGCTGCTGGGACACATCCTTGGTGTTATTCAAGATTTACAATGCTGAAGTCAGTGGGAAATTTGCCCCAGCCTTCTGTGGGCAGAAGGTGAAGGCCACCTGAAAGGCTGCAGATGCACTTCCCAATCACTTCTTGCATTTGGACAGGGGCCAAGGTGTCTCTGGGGATGCGCAGAGCCTGGCCATCCCTTGGGGCTGGCCTCACTGCCCTCAGTCTCTCAGGAGCGCAGCAAAGTGGTGGGCAGCAGTTGCCCAGCAGCGCTTGGGCCAGCCTGGGGGCTGCAGGGCTGCTAGAGGGACCTGCCGGTTCTGCAGCCACCAAGACCTTGCTCTTCTCTCCTTGACACACCATTGCTGCTGCCAGAGCTGTGCCGTGGGCACAAACTGGGACATGCTGCCTGGCTCCAGGGAAAAGGAATGAGCATCTGGGATCTCCCTTCCGGGAAGGACAGGCTGAGGCGGGAGGTTGCCCAGGGCAGAAAGTCCTGGAGAAGCAGGCTTGCTGTTGATGCCTTTCCCTGGTGCCACACAGGACAAACAGACTGAGGATGGAGTGAAATGTGCCTGATAAATCCCCACCATGACTGACAGCAATCAAAGACTAGGTCATCTGCTCGGAGACAGAGGCAGAAGGATAAAGAATAACTAGATGAAGTTAGCGCTGCTGTTACTTCAAGAGAAACGTGAACTGCATTTCTTAGTAGTGGAAGAAGCCTCATCAAAGCATACCTGAAAGGAGGGAGCATTCTTCACCTAGAGCATATAATCTTCATTTTTAACCTGTAATTTTTTTTCCATTGAAATATCAAATTAGCTGCTTTAGCTCCATCCCTAATTAAATGTTTTTCTTTTTTCCTTTTTCCAAATGGCAAATTCCTGCAAATTCAAACAAGTTATATCACCCAGCAGAATTAATTTTTAGTCAGGACATGCCTGTCATTCCAAACAAATTAGATATCTGAAGGGGTGGGTTTAGCCACATTTCTGTGCACTAACAAAACCAAGTGGTTATGGTCCACATGGGACCAAAAACAGTGTTCTTCAGGCGACAGAAGCCCCTATGCATACCAGCACCTCGCTGAATCAAAGAGTAAACACCTATTGTACCAGGGCCCAGTCATATGCCGCTGTGGGTCTCTGAACCTGATGTTTAATGACCTTGTCAGGGAATGTGTGTGCTGTACTCTTACGTTTTTAAGAAGGCATAATAGAGCTTTTGTCTTCTGTTTTTTCCTGTGTGGCAAGTTGCAGCTAGTCTTCAAACTTAGCTTAAAAACTTCACTTATTCCTTCTGGACAGTTCTCTTGCCAGTTCTATATGCTTCCCCCACCCCTACCCCCCCTTCAGCTGGGTGTCTCAGCAGATACTGAACTTCCTTTTTAGTGCAGTAATTGACAGTTTGCAAACCGTGTGTGTGTGTGTGTGTGTGTGTGTGTGCGTGTGTGCATGCGTGTGTGTGTGTGTATCTGCAGACTCACAGTCTCCAGTTCATTGAACAACCATATGGCAAGACCATAACTCCTGTCTGAAGTTCTAAAATAAAGAGTAATGCTCCATTCAAAGAGCCCTGAGTTTAGTCCCTCCTGATTCAGCAGGGAAGTTTACTACATGCCCAACTTTCAGCACATGCTGAAATGCTGCTGAATGAAAGACCCTGTGAGCATTTAAGTGCAGCGCTGTCTGGAAATGGAAGCCAATGTACATGAAAACCCTTTTCTCTCCTGAAACTTTTGCAGACAATGAAAATAGTGAAAACACAGAATTTAAGACTGAGGTGAAAGTTTCATTCCTTCCCACTTGGAAACTTTCAGGAGAACTTAGGGATCATTTTGCCCTGTGTTTTTCTTGGTGTGGGTCTGGGTGTGCAAACCACATGTAGGGTATCAACCTGCAGTAAATTCACAGTTACAAAATTAGAACTCTGCTGTTTCCAGCACCTAAAACATCAGCTGTTACAGAAAGGGACACTTTTTTACAGGTAAGATAACAAACTGTGCACATACACCCCAGAAAGTTGATACAGAAGCTTCATATACATTTTTTTGAGCCTATCTTTAGGATTTGATGGTCCAAAAAGATGTTTGGAATAAGGAAGTGATATGAACTACTCATGGAGCATTTAGAAGGAGGTCAGGGCTTTGGATAACTTTTTTAGTGTAGCTGTGGATTTTTCATAATTCCTTACATTCTTCTTTGAAAGTAACTTTAAATAACTGCAGCACAATGTTCTGGGCCCAAGAGTAGGATTCATCTCACTGCACTTTAGACATTTATGGTGCTGATGTCTTATCACAGCTAGTTACTCCCAGCTCCCTTCACAGTCACCTAAGCCATTTCAGGGAGTATTCATCTAATTTATTTTAGTCATCTATTTTAGCATGAGATGAACCACGTTTGAAGCCATTGACTATAAAGCGAGGACAACAGGCTAGATGGTAACCAGCTAGATGAAAATATCTGAAGTTAGGGAGAAGAATTTCATCCTAAGTACCATTTAAGTGTTGAACAGGTCTACCAGCCAACTGCTTTTGCTACAAAATTTGTAGGAGAATTAGTCAGGGAGCTGGAGGAATCTGGCTCTAGGCAAGGAACATTATCATCTCCTGGCAGGAAGAAAAGGGACTGGGAAGTGAGCAATTAGGAAAGTGTATGAATATTAAAATCCTAATGGTTCCTGAGGTGCCTCTTAACTCTTCTAATACCTGAATGGGATGAAAGAAACACAATGGGCCTTCCTAAAGAAGCTGAATATGAGGATATACAGAGCCTTTGATAAATTGATTTTACTTCATGCTCTCTAATGCCTTTCAGGAGCTAGCATCAAGCTGCATGGCAGCAGGAAGGCAGGAAGTCCAGAGCTCTTGATCTTAGTCATGGAGGGTTGCTCTTCCAAAACCACCTGAGAACTTCCTGAAGCTCATGTTGATCTAAGTGTGGGGGGGAACCCAGAGAAACCTCCTAAAGGTTACAAGATTTGGTCCAGCGAAGTCTTAAAGAAGCAAGCTCAGAAGATTTGCCAGCAGGTAGGCTTTTTGTTCCTGTTGCCTGAAGGCGAGATGTGCAGGAGGAGATGAGGAACCAGAAAGGTGAGGTGAAGGGCATGATTCTGTCCCCATTGCTCTGCCACGTGCCACAGATGTGGGTGCAGAACAAAAGCAACTCTGCAGGGTGGACACTGGAAACAGATGGGACGAAGGACAGAAGGACATGAAGGGTCCTACGAGGGTGGGAACGAGGCCCTGAGCCAGTAGGTGGTTTACCAAGAACATGCTGGAAATCTGAGGCAGGGAAGGGGACTGACTCACCACTCATGTCTCAGCTGAATGCTTCACTCAGAAGGACACTTCTCTTCCCTCTGGACTGGGAGTTGCTGACCCCATACATCACATACAAGCATCCCTGTGCTGTCCAGATTCATAAAGTACCATGTGCCCCAGGGCACGTGAGAGCAGTGCTCTGCCATACCGCTCAGGGCACCGTGCCTTGGTCCAAGGCCAGCTGCGGAGCTGAGTCCCAGGATAACTAGGAGACGACAGATCAGCAGGATGTCTCCCTTCCTCCAGGTGGGATGCAGGCAGCTCAGCAGCCCCCGCACCACACAGCCCATCACTGGCTGTCCTGTGGAGCCCCAGCTCGGGAGCACACATGCTGCATGAGACTCCCTGCCCCAATATGACCCATGCACACATGTGCCATCTTCCAGGAGCCAGTAAAACACCAGACTGTGCAGGCTGTGTGTGAACACACATTTACACACCTATCTCCAGACAGAGTTTTATAGGTTTATGAATACAGAATGCTTCTAAGTATTTTCCGCAGTGCTATAGAAGACCATCATGTATAATGTGGGAGTACTGGGCCTGGCACAGATGCCCAGTGGGAAGATAACACTTCCTGTCCCAAAGCGCTCACAATCGAAATGCTAGACAAGGGGCAACAGGTGGACCCAGACACACAGACTGGAAGGAAGCACGCGGCAAAAAAAGAAACACAGAAATGCATGCAGCGCTTATGGAACTGCACTGCCCTTTTATTGAGATGATTTTGTCCCTTTCTTTCCAAGTATTGCATCAAAAGATTCACATGCTTGATGCTGGAATAAGATATTGTGTTGTGCAGATAACATTGGAGACAGACATCAGCTATAAGCATACATCTATTACTGACAAATGCTAGCAACTCAGAGGAGCTTCTGCCCTATACAGGAGATCCCAAATTAGATATTTTTGTTTAAATGACACTACTGCCCTTACAGCTTTTCTTACCAGCTGTCCTATGGAGTAATATGTTCTATATTCGTCTGTTTACCTAGTCTGCTGTAGGAACGGTTCCTATGACAGTTTCTTTTAGAGAGAACACCTGCAAGTAGAGTTTGAAACCCAGTGCTTCTTGATTCAGAATTTAATTGTTCATCTCGATAAGCTGAAGTCTGAATCATTAAAAAAAAGGGACAAGCAGGAGCTTCCAATGAGCAGCTAGAGCTGCATATATGGAGTATTCTGTAGGACAGTGGAACTTGGGAAAACAATTTTCAAAATTCCCCTGTCTGTCAGTGTGTTATGTGATGGATTTGAAATGACAGCCTGTAGTTGCCTTCCTTGGTTAACTACCTGTCTGATAATAAGTCTCTAGATCCCCTGGGCTTGCTGGGGCAGGCGCAATACAAACATATAGAAAGGGGACAGCCCAGAGTCTACAGGATTGTCGCAGGTTGGTTTTCTGCTTTTTCTGTTTTTTTTGTTTGTTTGTTTTTTGGCTGGTCATGAATAAGAACTGGAAAAAAGGTTGCTTGCAGTTTCACACAGTTCAAAATCAAAGGGCAAGTTCAGATCCAGGAAAACGAATCTGCCAATCTGGTGATCCTTCTGCCTCTTTCAAAATTAAACTGGGGTCTGACATGAAGTTCAAATTTCAGCCCTCCAAAATACAGTCTCAAAGGCAATTAAAGATGTCTGCACCCACAAACTCTTCAGCCATGGGATCTAATAGCGGTATAAATTTCTTCAGTCATTGGAAAACTGCCAATTGACTGTACCATGGAGATGAAACTGGACTAAAGCATCTAAACTGGAAATATTGTTTAGCCCTTCTCTAGCTGGCAAAGAACTGTTCCTTGGGGTACATTTGCTAGAAGTTTGGGCCTAGTGTCTAGCAAGGTTTTTTCCCATTACTTCCTCAAGAGACATTCCCACAATTTTCTGGAGTACATAATCAGAATTTTTTTTTTTTTTAATGGGATGAAGTATTTTTCCTTATCTGAGGGTCTTTTCACACAGCAAAATGAAGCATCACTGCTGCATGCATTAGCACACCATACTAGCTTCATCTCTAGCAAGGATGCTATGCCACGAACTTCAGCAAGGACAAGTAACCAGAAAACGAACCCTTTAGGAACCTGAGCAAGCAGTCAGGAAAAGCAGGCCACGGTGCTTTCATTGTCCCACTCCTTCTGCTAGTTAGATGAAGACAGATCGGACATACTGCAGTGACTGCCTTGCTCTGTGGCCTTATCCAGGCTTTAATCTCTTGTTTGATAACCCCTCCTTACAAGGGGGTTTCCGTGCTCCCAATCCAAGGGCTCTCCTCCAACGTCTTGCTTGTCGCTCCCTGTGGCCCATAAGTCCCCTGACAGGAGTAAGTGGCAAAGAAAAATATCACTTATTTAAAAGGCTGGATTCTTCTCTTTGGGCTCCATCCTCATAGGATTCGCTACACATCTCCTTAGATTTGCTTCTGCAGTTAAACAGTCATAGCCAGAGCTGACCTTAAGCACTTTATGTTGGTGGGTGCAAGCAGACTGAAGAGTAAATGAAACCTCTGCAGACGAACTCTTCTTTCTTGATGGCACAAATCTAGGCACCTGACTTAACATTTTGGCTCTTCAAGAAATATGGCTGAGTCAAAGAAGCATGAAAAACCTTGACAGCAGCTTGGGCTTTTGCTGGGGGCCAAATTTCAAGAATGACCCAAGAGGACCCTTCAGCCCTATTCCCAAGGCCAACTTGGGAAATCAGAATCATGTATCAGAGTCAGAATCACGTATCTGGATGCATATGGTGGGCCAGCACACTGCTAAAACTAACACTGGCAGCACTACCCTGACCCACCCTATGCCAGATACAATGCAGCTCTTACAACTGATGCTTTGCAGGGCTAAGGAACCAATGAATTCTGCTGGTAACTAATTCTTGAGTTCAGGCCCAGGAGCAAAGGTGAGAGGAGCTCACTGAGGAGAAAAATCTTAATTTCCTTTAAAAATTAAACTCTGTGTTCCACTGCTCTGACACCAGCTAGCACTTTGCTCTGTGAAACACACATTAAGGGTGGTTACATTTTATGTGTGCAAGTTCCCCCAGCTCTGGCTGCCACCCTGAGGTGCTTGCCTGGCTCCCTCTGCAATGGGCAGAGAGCAGGCAACCCCGGAGGAGCACTCATCCCACAGCCCCAAACACCTGGCTCCAAACAGGACAACCCCCATCTCAGGGAGCCCTAGAGACAGGGTCAGCTTGGATACCCAAAATCATGGTTTCTGCCCATATACAGTAAGACTCTGCTCTGCTCTGATAGCTCCCTATTTTCAATTTTCAATAATTTATTGGTACTTAACCCCATGAGAGACACTTCCCCATCAAGCTAATTGATTTGGGACTTCGTAGCTTTATGAAGCAAACAGTGCTGGAAATCTCGCAGCCCAAGGATGACAGTCCAGGGATCACTCGGATCGGACAAGCACGGTACGTAATTACGGGGTAGCTGCCCCTCTCCAGCCTTTCACAGGCTGCCACCTCACTGGGGTTATATTTAGTGAGGCATCTGCGGTGACAGTCATTTTTTCAGTATTTAGGAAATGTTAGTGCTGTCTTCTGGTTGGCTGCCAGGTGCTACTGGGAAACATTTGTTGGGATTATTTTCGGCGCTCCCACCACCAGAGTGCCCATCAATCACTCCTGTGGAACCGATTCAAGTCTGTCTGGACCACATCAGCCTCGCAAAGTCCTCCTGCTCCGGGGTGGGGGGAGCGTGAGCACGAGGAGGCTCAAGGGAGGCACTCAGATCATTTTTTTAGGAAATTCCTGTCACGCCAAGCTGGGCAGAACCCACCCAGGTCCTGCTCCAAAGTCCAGTGAAAATAGAGAAGTGATGGCTCTTGCTTTCAGCAGACTTTGGATCAGGCCCTCTGAACGTGCCAGCCTGCAGGAGCGGTGAGGGGTGACGTTTAAAAGTAGCAGGCCCAGGCAAGGGGGGTGCTCCGGGCTCGTGGTGAAGGCGTCTTCCAAAATGGTTCCCAGGAGGAGAAGCTGCGCGGCTGAGTGGAACGCTCTCCTTCCCCCTGCGCCAGCAGATTGCATTACAGCAGAATTTTTCGGAAGCAGGTTATTGTTTCATTTCATGCTGGCTTCTTCCAAGAAGCAGCTCCAAGGTTGCTTTTTGTGGGGGACGCTCTTCTTATTTAGAAAGCGGAACGCACTAAATAATAGCTTGCAATTAAGTGAGGCAACAGAGGCTAGCAGAGAGCAGAGAGCTTTATAAGTGTTGTTATTATGGGATTGATATGCTCTGTTAAACCCTTTATTTTCTTTAAAACAGGATTTTTTTTTTAACATACTTTGGCCACAGCAGCATTAAAGAAGTGTGGCTCAAACAAGTACTTCTGTCAGGCCTTGTTTCACTTTCTCCCAGGTTCTCCCCGCTTGTATTTGCAGGGTCCAGACCTGCGTCCACACCTCATTTATAGATGTTTCCCACTGGGGCTCGCTCTTTGGCTCTTGTGCTCCTGGATTTTCCTTTTCCACCTCTCTCCTCCCCTTCCTCGCAGCTCTGCTTTCTTGTCCCTTATGCTCTCCCTTGCACATCTCCTTATCATGGGCTCACCGCACGCAGGCAGGGATCAGCAAGGGAATGTACCTCCAGGGAGGCCTTGTCAAGCTATCGGGTGCTGCGGTCAGGCCTGAGCAAGGGCTGGCTTGCACAGGGCTCATCGCTGCTGGCAAGTAGTTACAGGTCAGGGCAAGGGGTTAGAGCTCAGCCCCAAACCAGAGAGCGGCCGATTTGCTCGTGAAGGGCCGGCGTGAGTTGCGGTTGCCTCATCAGCACCACTCCGTGGTCTTACACCTGGTGCATCGCGGGGCATTCAATGTAAACCTCTGGGAGAATGAGTTATGGTCACAAAGTTCCTTGTTTCAGGAAAATCCACACCTGAGGAAAAGGGGAGGGTTTCCTGGTCAGCTGAAAACAGTAAAGACCCTTCCTCAGCCCTGCACCCCAAGCAGGGAGCACAGCCTGGGGTGGCATCTCTGGGGTCTGTTGTAGACCTGGACCTGCAGTCGAAAGCAATCACAGAGGGTTTCTCTCTCCCAGCAAGACTTTCTTCATACCATTGGGCCTCAGTATTCTCACAGCTGCTTTTTAATCTCCCTGCTTCAGTCAGCTGCTCTTTTTTTGTTTTCACTGGAATATATACATATATCAAACTGCTGGTAACAATAACAATATCTTGTGAGTAATGTAATTAACAGTTACAAACAGATGGCTGCAAATTAAAAATGATTTACAGAGGAAATCTGGACACTGTTTAGAACAACTGATAAGATATGGAATTTTGCAGTCAGTGTGCAGACATTCTGAGACAGAAAAAAGACATGAAATTTCCCAAATACATTGTAGATGATGGATGGATTCTTCACTCTCCTGCATTGTATCTCCTGTTTCAGCTACTGCCTTATGTGAGCTTAGAGAAGCATCTTTTGATGAAATTACTTATAGAAGTTTTGAAATTTCCATGGTGGTGATGATTTGTTGATCCTCTGCATTATATATTACGGCAAAAGCAGATACGGGACGGCTAGCTCAGTTGCTGGGGTTTGGGGGGTCCTGTCTGTGCCAAGAAAGACATTAGATATAAATCCCCTGCAGCTGATGTTTTTACGATTCAAGTAGGTTTGCAGATGTCCCATTAGCTACATGTGATATATACCATTGTCACAAGCTCGTCCTGCTATGTTACCCCTGACAAAAATTGCTGAATCATCCAGTTGTTCTCTCTAAAACATCCATGCAAGTTTTTGAGCAGAGTCCACATTACCTTTCCACACCTAATATGATCTCCCTTTTACTTTGTTCTCAAGGACAAATGCCACCAGCTACCATCTCTCCACAAAACGCTCCTTCTCCCGCCAGGCAGGCAGAGGCACAGTGCAGTCAGGGACAACAGGCTCTGCCAGACGGTGAATTTTCTACCTCTCTGCCACATCAGAAGAGCCCAGACCTCTTGAGGATGGAGGACGTGGTTGGGGCCAGGCTGCTGATGAGTGTTTGTCAGGAATGAGCAGAGGTGCAAGTTCAAAGTGAGGTTGCTCTTTCGGAAAGACTCTGAACAGCGTTTCTTTCTCTGCTTTCAGTTTAGCTTAATTCTATTGCAAAGTGGAATTAAGAAAAAAAAACAAAACACTTTTATTCTCTCCAAAATAACTCTATGTACGCAAACCCGTTGAGTCCTTCTCCATTACTTCCCTCTGCTGAAAGTGTCACCAACCAGAGCTGGCTGCAATGAGGAAGAGCCTCACTTCCCAGCAGAAGCTGCCCTAGGGCTATGCCAAACCTCTCCATAGCTGGGAGGAAGGTCCATCCTTTTCAGTTTGCGGTCAAAGCAGCAGTTCAAAGTAGAAGATATCAACAAAGGCAGGATAGGGAGGCATTTTGGACCATCCAATCCAGCCCCCACAATTTCGTGAGCACCATCTGGGTCTCCAGTGTTGCCTTTCCTTGCCTCAGCCACACTGCGCAAGGTCAGGGCTGTCCTTAACACCCAAACCATCTTTAAAATGGAAGTCCAAAAACCACAGTGTGCCAGAGGAAGGAAGTAAGAGGAAACAAGTTGTCACCTCTGTCCTGCGCCCAAACAATAAGAGGGGTTTGAAGAGGTGGAAATGCCCCTGCTGAGCTACATCCCATTACCAAGCCTCAGACTACCCAGGCCCCACCCTAGTTACCAATTCCCCTGGGATTTTCACTGAACTAGCAAGAAAACAGTTTCTTTTCAGTCCCTCCCCGAACGCAGAGTTCATGGAGATGATTGTCAGATTTCTTCCCAGGGTTTCCAGAGATAGGTGAGCAAGCGCTCTGCATTGCATGCGCGCTATCACACAGGGAGCCCACAGCACCCTCAGGCTGGCATCCCCAGCATCCCACGGGTTGGCTTTGGTCACCTTCAAGCTATATATGCAGCATATGAATATGTTCAGCACACCCTGGACACATTGAACCTGCCACACACACACAGCAGAGAAGATCCACATGTGGCCAACCTGCTCCACGCATGCTAAAAGCATCAGATTTCCTGCACACAGTCATCTTCATGGCGTGTGCTCAGGGAGCCTGGTACATCCCAGACCCCATGTCCGTGCGCTGCCTGTGTTGTGCAGAGGTGCTCTGCCTATACATCGTGTCTTGCCTGGGCTCCTGCATGTTCTCAGCTAGGTCAGACCCACTGCCCTGACCGAGCCACAGGCCGTCAGGAAACCCAGCCAAAGGACCAACCCCTCTGTTCCTGTTTAGACATCACTTCTGCATGCAGAAAGGGTATATGGCTGTCTGGTAGCCCTAATTGCATGCATCACTTTTGTTCCATGTTCTGTGGAGACTCTACTGCTGTAATAAACGTGTTCACTACAATATTGATAATGCTTTGAGGTTAATGCCTGTGAGAAGCTGGAAATCTGAACAAATGGAAAGGATGGCCAGGCAGGCAGAGCAGAAAAATCAGCCTTCATTTGTGCTGCTACTTGTAGCCCCAGCCTCAGAGCAGCCAGGCTCTTTGTGTAAGTGCCAACTGAAGAAGTGAATTTTTAAAGCCCCAAGAGATTTATTCTGTTCTTGCAAGAGTGGAGACAGCAGAAGCTCTTTCCTAGCCCTCAGCCTTCCTGGTCTGACAATGCTCAGTGATGCTAAACAACCAGACGCAGCCAGAGCTGTTACAATTTTTCAGGCAGATCAGATGCAGAGTGATTTAAAATGGAAAAAAAGAATTTTAGAAAATAATAAAAAAAACATCGCCAAGAGGCCCTGCCTAGCCCCAGCATGGCAACACAGGTGCCTGCATACCTTCTCCCCTCAAAACCACCTCAGGTTCATCTCTGAGGGGGAAAACAGAGCATTCACTAACCTGGGAGCGATGTGCAGGAGCTAATGCCTGCTTGCTCTCGGGGTGCCCCACAGGTGGAGAACACAGCCCTCATCACCATTAGTGTTATCAGCCTCGTCCTTTGAGCATTGCCTTAGCAAAGAGCGAGTGAAAGGCTAATGCAGCTGCTAACAGGCCACTGGGGACTCTGGACACCTGGGCTTCATCAGGCTTCCCACAAGAGGCAAGGCCAGTGGCTGAGGCCCAGAATTATCCATCCAAACTGGGGCACTTAGCTGAGGCTCCTAAATGGGAAATTTGCTGTGGGAAACCTTGGAGCTCTGCAGCAAAAAGTCCTACTCAGCTGAGTTTTACCTTTGGGGGGAAATAGATTGAAAGACCTGGGCTCCAAGGTGCTTTCAGGGGCCCAGGCACTACATCCCTGCTTCCTCCCGGCACAGCGTCTCTGCAGCCATTGCACCTATGGCTGCCCCCAACAGCACTTACAGGAAGGATCCTAGGGCAAATCAGCTTCCAGCAAAAGTAAATGTAGCTTTAGGGTTATTAATAGTGATAGCCTTTTCTTCCTGGACAGGGGGCTCCCGAGGTTGCACAGCTCTCCCAGCAAGGGCTGAGTGCAATTAGGGTCTCTTTGCTGGCTTGTAGCTCATTCATTGGCAAATTTGGTCCCTGGAGCTGCTCGTTATGGGTTAAATTTAAGAATATCTTTGTGCCTTCACAGAATGTGAAGTTTTTTTTTTTATTAAGTTTTTAGATTTTTTGACCTTTGTCAGAGAAATGTTTGAAATGAGATATCATTTAGGAAGTCAGTGTGATTATTGGAGTGATAGAAACTGAAACATGAAAATTAAATGAAATATTTTGGCTTAGAGGCATTGTAATGTTGTATTTAAAGAAAAGTGTTCAAAGTGTTTTCAGAAGTTTTTTCTAGCCAGGCACCCAAATTCTTTGTGCAGTCCTGGGGGAAAGGAAGGGGGGACACAGGGGCATGGTAACCTCCAATCCCTTGTCTTTCAGCTGTGGGGAGAGCCTTGCCCTTCAAATCATCCCTGTGCAATGCATACATGGGACTTGTTAGAGCTCATACTTGCAGCTGAGAAACTGCATTGCAAATTTTCCCCTGAGCAGATTTTCACATGTCACTGACAAATCCGTGAACAAAAAGTTTAATACTAAAAACGCTCAGCTAAAATATACCGGAATCATGGAGGAATTTCTCTGCCTTGTTGCATGGGATCTCTTTGAATCACTGCTTCTCCGTAACGGCAAAACTTGAGGGGCTGCGCAGGTTTCTCTGCTGTGGGAAATGTCCCCCTAGACTTCAGTGGGACTTTCACATAGGTAAAAGTCCAGAATTCATCTGTGGTAGTGAAAGAGGTGATTCTTGTATTTAGTTCTCCAGGTTTCATAAGAAAAAAGGGGAATCAAAACTGGCTGGCACATGAAATGATTTTTGCTTGAGCTATACTGAGCTAACTTCAACTCTGTGTGTGTGCATGTGTGTGTGTTGTGTGTAACCCTGGTGACTGACTGCTCTGGAGCCTATACACACGAAGACTTCAATCAAGATTAGTTAAAATGTAATAAATCTAAGTAGGCAGACATGGACTGCCCCGACTATTAATAGTAGGAGTGGGGAACTCAACAACTGCTGGTTGCTCAAAGGGCTTAAATGGATAAAATGAAACAGAAGGTATACGTTTTATTATAGGGTGTCACAGTGTTATCAGATGCGTGGAAATCATCCTTGCAATGCTACTGCACCACTAAATCTTGTATGCAGGCTGAATGAAGAGGATTATTTCCAATATCCTTTTGCTCATGCTGCTGTCACAGCTTTTCCATATTTGACTTTGGGAAAAGAAGAAAAGAGTTTGCAAAATGAAGAGTCATGGCACCACTGAGTGCTAGCACCAAATCAGATCAGTCATGAGCTGCTTTGGTTTGTACGTCAGAAGTCACTGAGCAAGCAGAGATGGCACCAGATACTTCGCAGGAGTCTGTTGGTATTTGGTTTTATATCCATTTCAAAGGGAAGAAGATGTGGGATAAATATCTTCCTGGCAGATGGGTGTATAGCAGTTATGAATATAAGAGAATCGGCGATTTGGTCCAGGGTGCCAGAGGGGAAGTGAGTTTAGACTTGGAGTGTATTTTTATCTCTGTCTTTATGCTGGCTCTGGACAGACACTTTGCTTCTTAATCCCTACCCACCTTTAGGCTTTCTCGGGCACTGGGGCAGCCAGTTGTGTGGCACAAGGACAGCTTCTCGGCATATATTTATTCAACAGCTACCCCAATGTGCCCAGTTTTAGTGTCTGTATCATAACGCTAATAATACTTGTGAGTTAGCTTGAGAAATTTTTAAAATATACTATCAGTATGACTTTCTGTGTGGATACACAGCTGGGTTTAGCAGGTTTTCTGCAGATATTACTAGAACTGCTAGAAAAAAACAATGGAAAGTAAAGTCTAATTTTTATTCATATATTTCTCTTTTCTTTTTTGAAAAAATGACAAAATATATTACAACACTGGAATTGGGACACATTTGTTTGACTACAGCTATACCACTTCCAGTAATAGTTATTAATGACTTCCAAAGTTCCCTATTTCTCTTTCAGCTTCTGAATTCATTGTACTATGCAGTATGGCAAGTTATAACATTGATGGGGGATTTTCCTTTTTGTTGGCACAACATGAAATCGTGTCCTAACAGGGGGGATATCTGTCTCTCGCTCATGTTTTTCAACATGGGCCTAGGAACCCGCTTTCTACTTAGTCTTCCAGACTCAGATGTAGATCTACATGTTGAACCATCAGTACCGTGACCCTTTCAAATGGTGCAACTTCCTGGTAATCTATAGCAAGTTCAGGGAACTCCAACAATGGTAACTAACAAAACAGTGGAAGGCCTATGAAGGTTTTCTTTGAAAATGAAGGTTCTTCTTGAAATGGTATTGCTGCAGAGCATCATATTCTTAAAAAATAGTATATTGGGCTGCAGATGGATGTGGAGGGAGTGCCAGAAGGCAATTCTTCCCAAGGGGACACTCTGTTTGGGGCTGGCCTCAATGCACGGCGTTGGGGCAGAGAGTCCGTTGTGCCATTCGCAGCACTCTGTTTTGCTGCCAAGGAAACCAAAGCTCAGTGGTGGACCTTGAATCTCAGGGACCTGAGCTGCTAAAGGATGGGAGAACCATTTAAATAAAGCCACCATTTCCTGGATATTTGTGCTCATTAGTGGTGACTGCAGATGAGACAACCACTGCTTCTGCAGGTAGTTCCTCACTAGTTTTCAGAACCAGAAATATTAGGGGTTATCTCTCTATCAGTACATAAAATAAGGCAGGGGACCATTGTATGACACTGAGTGACACAAATAGACTGTGTCCATGCTACATAGCATTTGGGACTGATCCTCCTCTGGGACCCGTGTGATGACCCTCAGACACTATTATTTTTTGTATATTTTTTTCAACTCACACTGTCAGCAGTAACACAAGGGTCTTGCTGTAACCAGTCAAAATGGTTGAAATCGAGGTTATGTATTGTACATCCTGCCATGGAGCCATGGGAAGATGCAAATGTGTGGGGCCCATGCTCCATGCTAAGAAAATAAAGGATGGCAGGAATGAACACTGGCTGCCAGTTGGGCAGTGTTCTCCATATAATTCCTTGTATAAGAGCCCATACCAGCTACATCATGCCACTGTGTCCTGGACGGGCAGGAAACATGTAACAGAAAGGGAAAAAACTGATTGTCTCTTCTATAGACTGATGGGGGTGCCCTGTAGTGCTTACACTGTGCAGTGTTGGTTGACTGTCTTCTCTCTGGCCATCTGGAGTAGGAAAACTGGTGTATAACATATGTGAAGGCAGACGATAACAGCTGAAGCTGGAAAAGAGAAAGACAGAGGAAGCCGTCTGTGCTACCAGAAATTATTCTGCTATATACAGAGGTTTCATTTATTTAGCAATAAATGTCAGACATCAATAACAACTAGGAATGAGCCCCAAAGTGAGGAAGATAGATGCATGAGAAATAGTGTTTTGTATTGCACTGTGAGTTTCAAAAAAAAAAAAAATCAGTTTTAAAATATTAATATTGCTATATTAAAATGTTTGAAATATATGATTTTCTTCCTTATTTTTCCCATTCTACTTTTCATTCCAAGTCCTTTTGTACCTCACTTGTCACTCAATATCATGTAGATTTTATGATACCTGAGGTTGTGTTTTCTTTTTACCTTTCTTGAAATTTTCTGTTTGCTTGTGTTTCATTTCCCTTCTGGTCACTATGGGTGCAAATCATTTCATCCAATTTTAGCCATTTACGAGTGATATACTTACTCTAACTAGTTTTCTGAGCTCATTTTACACTGGTCAGAGGGACACCCAGCTGGCAGTTTATCCCACGCTCTCTAGGAAGGAGCAAAAGACTTAGCTTAGCTTACACTAGACATCTAACTCCAAGACAGCTAAGAAAGAGGGTGACAAGTCCTGTCACCTGTGACTTTCCAATAACTGCATGTTACAGGGCTTGAAAGGGGGAAGGAAGAATGAAATGAAGACAAGCTAGAACTTGAAAGAAAATGGGAAAACCCAAACTCTCCACTCTGTAACTTCCCCCCAAAAGGAGATTTTTTTTGTTGAGACATGGCAGTATTTACAAAAATTCAAACCTTTTTCCAAAAGTTCTGAGTTTAGAGGAGAAAGGGTATTTTAAGCAAAAAAGTATAAACCAGATATAGTAAAATTGTTGATATTATTTCTCTAAAATTCCTCAAGTTGCCATTAGATACCTTATGAAATGTAAGAGGATGTTCTAAGCAAGAACAACCTCTAAACAGTTAAGACTGAATTTGTTGTAGACCACAAAACGGATGTGTTCTATAATAGGACAGATACGCTATCACAAAGACTGTGTTAACTGCAATAACAACGTGAGAACCTGACATATGGATCACAAACACATTTTATCTAGAAGCCTAGTGCACTGGTTACAAAAACCAATACAGCCAAACTAGTCCAGATATTAAGTTTATAATAAAATTATCAAAAAGGTGAAGAAAATTCCAATATTTTCCTTTTTCAAAGAGAAGCAAATATGTATAATTATGCACGTGATTTTAACTGCCTTTATGTTCACTTCCCTGACAGTCCCACACCGTCGTTTAGCATTTCTTCTTTTCTCCATATTTGTCTTAATTAAAAGATCAAACATAATCTTCCAGCTGATTTTCCTTCCTGAAATTTTTAATTCAATTTTTCCAGTATCCTAATTAAAGCCCACCTCTCTACACATGCACACATTACTTAGTAAAGCTAAAAACAAAAACAAAAAAAAAAAGGAAGAACAAGACAAGGTTAGAAAAAAGCAAAAAATTCACAAATGATGACTAATCAATAATTATTATTAACGCTGCATGCATTTTGATTCCACGTGGACGCTCCATTGCACTAAGCCCTGCCCAGCCACTCTGCCCCTTCTGAAGGCCCTGGGATCGCTACAGCTTAGCACAGACCTCTGCACATGCCACTGCCAGGGAGGCGAAAACCCAACTGCGCTCAGCGCATGCCTGCTGCGGGTTGCTGCTGTGACCGTCGATGTGGTCTGTAGGCGGTTTGAAGTCCCAGGGTGCTTGAGCCAGGGGTTTCGGGCCAGGCACCTTTCTGTTTTCCCCTGGGCATTTCTGATCTGCAATAATCCTCAAAACTTGGAGAGGGGTCTCCCCAGAGTGGCGCTCTGTATAACACCACCTTCCAGTTATTAGCTCGCCAGCTGAGCCCCAGCGTTAGTGTATAATTGCAGTGAATGGGAGCAACCTCCTCTCTTCTCATTTTACTAGTAATTTATTCAATCAGAAGCTACCCAGGCTGGAAAATCAGTATGACTCTGGCTTATACGGACATATGAATGTGCAAACCCTTCTGCAAACAGAGGTTTAATTTACTTCCTGATTGCCATGAACCGTGGTGATATTAATTGCACCACTGTCCTGTGTAATCCTGACTGCAGTCAGGTTTTAATGTTTGCAAACCCCGTCCAACAAACAGGCATATTGCCTTTTGTCAGTGCATTTGCTGGTAAGTGAAATCAAAAGGAAGCATTTTTTCCTCTAAAAGCACTAATCGTGTGATGCACCTGGGACACGATTATTCGAAGTTCTCCTTGTTTGTCGTGAGCATTCACTGAGACGCTCAGACCAAACCTGTGAAAGGAGGTACTCTCTTACTGTGGTTCTGCAGATGGGGAAACTGAGGCACGGAGCGGCAGCATGATGACCAAAGCTCAGACTGTGACCCAAGCCAAGGTCTGCCTATGCCAGCGGGGATTTTCCCTTGGTGGTGTTGCCCTGACATAAGCGTTTGTCAGAACGGGCAGTAAAACAGTAATTATGACTCCCAGGCCATGCTTACACAATCAGCCAGTCCTGCCTCCTGCAAAGAGTGCCCCTTTGGGGTTGAAAAACGAGGGTGAGGACAACTTGCTGGGTGGCTGTTTGGCAAAGCGTGTGGGATCCTCAAGGACATTTTTAGTATTCTCAGCTACTTCCAACTGCAATCCCCTCCATCTCCCCCAAGCCTTCTTCCTCACCTCTAAGTTGGTAAATCAATGTGTTTCTGTCTCAGAGTGCCTTTGTGCTAAATCCACTGATGTTCATAAACACACAAGGGCTATTGTAAAAGGGCAAAATATGAATATATGTTAATGTATTCTTTGATCATAAACCAGAATAGGGAGAAAGGTGAGCAATGATTTATCTCTGTAGAAGGAATATTTTAAGAGACATTACCAAATATAGCTACAGGACATAGCAAATGACTCTCCTTCAAGCCTGTACGTCCGTATCGACCTCCTCATAAATGATGTATGCCTTCAACCTTATGTACTTTTCAAGCTGCAAATAATCTGTAACATCAGTGATTTCAGTGGCATTTATTTGCCCCAGTGTGATTCCTCCTGCTCAAAAAAACCCACTGTGCAATACAATTTGCCAACAGCTGGAACAACATGCAAGTTTTTAGCCCTTAAACTCACCCAAAGGGAGCAGTTTAAGGTAAAACAGTATTAGCCTGGAGCATATGTCACAGTATGACAGAACCCCTCGAAAATGAAAACAAAAAATACAAATCTGCCCTCTGTGTCATCTGTTACTCTGTATCACCACTTGAGTCTCAGGCTTTAAACCTTAAGAAAACATCCCTGTTTGATTTTTCACTCCCAGGTCGGATCTTTAGCTCAGTACACAGATATTACTCTGTCAAATAACTCCTGTGTAATTTGAACTTCACTACAAGATTAATCCCCTTTTTTTTTTTTAGAGGACAACCTGATGGAAAGAGCTGCAGTTAGCAGGTGGGCTGTGGCAAAGAAAAGAAAGAGCAAGGATCAATTATAGCCTTGAACATGGCTGCTCAACTATGTATCAGATAACCACCAATTCCCTTAAAATCTGTCACTACCCAGCAGTTGTTATGCAAGGGTGAGTGTGAGGCTGTTTAGTTCATGTTCGTAATTAGGCCAGGTGGGTGATGCCTTTTAAGGAGAAGTGGGAACGGGAATGCACTGGGACCCCAGTACGAGCAGGCCAGTCATTTCTGCCAGAATAAAACCTACCTGATGGCCCTGCAGCTCTAGTTTTGTCTAGGGAATGATTTTTGCAAGAGGGATCACGGGGAAGCAGAGCCCTGCCAGGAGGTTCATGAGCAGAGCTGGGTAAAGCGGCAATGGCCTGCAACACGAAGGAAATTTCCTCTCTCTTAAATTTGCCTGTAAAAACTGCTCAGCTCAAACCCCTGAGGACAAGGGCATTTGAAGGGCAAAGAAATGTGCCTGATCTAGTAAGTTGCTTCTTTCTCCTGGACCCAGCCACCCCCTGAATATCCCTGTATCATATGTTTCTGGGCATTTCTAAGAAGCAGAAGTAATTTTTCTCCTTCTGACTCTTTCTCCTTCCTTTTTCTCCTTCCCTGCACAGGTGCATGGAAGTAGTTGTTTCAGTGCAACCCCTAGTGGAGGGCACAAAAGGACAAATTGGTCAGGCCAAAACATTGCAGGGAAATGTTTAAAATTGCCCATTTCTCTGTGGCAGTACATGAAGAGCTCTTTGATGAGAAAAAACATGCTGGTTCCTCATCCATCTTGAAGGATCCCCTGAACCTGGTTAGAAATCTGGCACATCTGGCCGCCTTGCTTATCCCATCACATCTTGTTCACCAAAAGAAACCTAATTTACTGCTTTACATTCACCTCCTGCTCTCTCACCTGAGGTTCATTTTATTTGCACCGCTGAACCGGACCAATAGAAAAAGATATAGGAGAGTAAAAGAAGAGACCTGCCAACACTGTCAAGTATGAAAATGGCCCTTGTGCACACCAGACTCACAGATCAGCTGCACATGTCACTCACTCTAGCACATCTGGGCCACATCCAACCTGTTGTGTATGTGCACTGATGGGGATTGTCTGTGTTGGGGTCAGTGTGCTCAGGCTGTGCTCAGGGTCACTGTCCCAGCCAAACCTCCCCTGTGGTACTGCAGAGCCAGACGACCCCGTAGAAGGATAAAGAGAAAGCAGCAGGTAGTTGAATGAACAAAGAAAAGAAGCAACAGGTGGAAAAAGAAAGGGGCAACAGGACACAACCCTCAGCCACGTGTTCGCAGACCAAGCTGTCCCCTGGGCCAGGTGCTTTGCACGTGTGCTGCAGACCAATGCTGATTCATGGCTGTTCTTCAACAAACCATTTTAAATCACGAAACAAGATGACTGTAAAGAAGATGAAGTCCTGCTCACAGATCAGTTAAGAACCAAGGCGAAACAAACACAACAAAATAAATGAATACTCTAGTGCCAAGAGACTGCTAAATTCTTTAGTGCCAAGAAATGAAGCTATGTTTTCAGAAGTGATTCAAAGGCTTGAGATAATAGGAGTTAAGGGACTTGTGGTTGCCACTATACAATGCCGCTATATCATGGGACAGCTGAAGTCAGTGACTGCTTCCAGCTGTCCTTTTCATGCTCTGCCGTCCTAGAGGGAGAGATGCCTCTGCTGCAGAGAAGGCTGAACAGGATGTCTGTCTGCCTCAGGCGCTGCATTTTTAACTCCACATGAGTCAAGATCCTTAGGTTACTGCTTTTGAAGATGGGGTGTAGGTACTTACATCTCTTAGCTGTGTATAAAAATACCTACTAAGAACCAGACATGGAGTTACAGGGCAGTGACTCACAACTGCCTGTTATTTACCAAATATTTTTATGGTATACTAAGCGCTTATTATGTTCTTCAGTGCCCTCCAAGGAGAGTTATTGCAAACACATTTTAAGAGATCGTGTCTGTCCCAAAGCATTTGGAGTCTGGATAGACAAGATAGACAAAGTGTGTAGAGGGATAAAAGGAGGTGCAGAGAAGTGATTTGCCCAAGGTCAGAGCATTAAAACTGGGACTAGCTCTCCTGATTTCCAGTTCCCTATCTGATACTTTGTCCGCTACGTTCTGATGCTCTGTTTCTCCTAGCTGTGGAAAAAGCTAACTGAAAAATATGGCAATACAGAATATCACTGACAAATTATAGGGGCTTTTACTTGTCTGCTTATTTGCAGAAATATTTTTTTTTTTTGGAGGAAATAAGCCTCAGAGTTCTCTTCTCCATGAAAAGTCTGACTGTCTTTGATCTCATTTTCTCCCTTCTGCCACTGAGAAATGGGACCTTAAGTGCATGAGATGGTAGACTCACTGAAACAGTGCTGATCCTGTTGTGTTGGTGTGACTGGTCTGAAAGCTAGTTGACAATAAAGCAGCAAAAGTCAATTTAAAGTGCAGCATACACTGGGATAACTTACACAGCTGCTGTTTGCTGGAGATACTATCACATTATCATCCCTGTGCAATCTCCTGGGTTGGGGACAGTCTTTCAAGAAAGTGTCCTTCCCTTTGTATTTCAGTGTCCTCTCTTCACAGAGAAACTTTCTGTGTTAAGTTGAGAATTTCTCCATGTTGGGTGCTAAGCAGTTCAGTAAAATAGATCAGTTTTAATGTGCTATGCATAATGTAACATATGCAGTCAAACTCCAGGGTGACTGGAACGTGTTTTCCTGTTGCAGTGTGCCGGTACACTCAGGTGATGGATATCCTCTTCTATTGCTTATGGTCAAGAGCTGTGCCATACGCAGAATTGATATATTCACAGTGTTTCATCTTATCTGTGTCAGAGCAGAGGCCGGTGCCACAGGAACGTTCTCCAACTGTTAGAGCAGGGGATGAAGAACAAAATCCCATTCCCTTAGCTTTGCGGTTCTATTCTTAGCTTAGCCGTGGTCTGATTTTGGGGTGAGCACCTGTGCTGTCCTGTGAATTCGGGGAGCTCCGCATGCCTGTCAGATCTCCATTCCCTCTCTCATGTTGCAGAGGTGTCAGTCTGATGTTTCCCGTTTTGCTGGGAGGTGAAAGTAATGCACACTCACAAAGCACTCTGAGACCCGTGGACAGAAAGGGAAGTGGAGGGGATTATATCTACCACCTAGAAACCTTGAAAGAGGCACTGGAAATGCTGGAGCTGTAAGCTGAATGTTAGCACCTGCCTCCAAGATCTCTTTGTTTTATCTATAATTGGAATATTTGTCCTTGAAGCAGCTCAGCTATGCCCATGAGGAGGAAGAGCAGTGGGAATATCTGAGGGCACTGTAAGAGCCAGCAAGCTCCAGAAAACGGAAATGTTTGTATCTTAGACTTTTTTAGTCCATGTAATGTTAAAATGACTTGCTAGATGTGGGAAAGATGGCCAGGTTTTTGTCATTTAGGAACATACTCAAATAGAAAATGAATAAGAATGCAAACCCTTTGCAAAGCACCTGCATTTCTTTAGCATTTATTACTATAGACAGGCAGCAAAAAGAGGAGGCACTGAGGGCTCATGGAGGTATTCTGGCCACGTGAATGTGCTTTGTATTGCCTTAACTCCTGACTTTCTAAACCCACAAATGAGAGAGGGGAGGTCTTGTGGGAAAGGTGGAAGATGAGCATCTTACCCTGGTGGTGGTATGTAACCAGATCTGTGAAAGAGTTCTCAGCCTTGAGACCACTTTGAGGGCATTTTGTGTGGAGATGCGTATTTGTGCATGCAGCCAGCTGTGAGTTTAAAGATAGGGAGTAGGAGAAACACCAGACTTTAGAGGAGTTGCTCCTGGCTGCAGAGGCCATGGGCAGAAAAGGGCTTTCTCACAGGGGTGGAAGGCACAGCAAGTTGGGGTGGGAAGCGCTGCATGGGCAGCAGGCGGGTTCAGGGGAAGGAAAGAGGTGACTCTTGAGGCATCTCTACACCAAGGGGAGACATGGCAGGCTGAATCCCTCCAGAGATGGATTCAACTAGTGAGTGCAGCTGGTGGGGCTGGATGAGCAATGAGAGACCAGAGGGGTACAACCAGGGTGGAGGAGACTATCCGTCAGGAGATGGAGGGAAAGTAAGGAGCAAAAGGGTTGAATCTCTCCCTCCAAACTCTCTCTGTAGCTGTTTTCTTGATTGGTTTCCCCTCCTCTGCAGCTGGCCCAGGGAAGGTGGACTATGGCATGTTTTCTTCATCTTTTCCCCCAAAGCCTCGAATTCCTTGCCCTCCACGACAGGGGTCTCAACTTGCTGCGGAGATCTCGGTGAACTCAGCTCCCTCCTGGTGAGGTTTGCTCCTTTCCGAGCCGCCCCGTGCCGGCTGGCAGGAGCACACGGAGGCATGGGGCGGGAGGCCGCCCTTCCCGGCATGCTGCAAGCGCCCCGCGGCGGCGAGCGCCCAGCCGGGCAGATCACCCCGCTGCTGTCGTCAGCCTCGTGCCAGCAGGCCTGCCCAGCCTTGCAGACATTTTTATCATTTTAATTAAGCTCTGCAAAACCCAGAGCTGTTTGTTACGGCAGGATTCACGCCTTTGGTATTCGCTCTCAGCTCCCGCGGGGATATCTCTCGGTGCTGATGCTTTCGGGTGCCGCCCCGGTGCTGGCGGGACACCGGCAGGAGCGCGCCCGTGAGCGCCACCGGCCTCCTCGGGCCCGGCTCCCGCGTGGCCGCGCTGTCCCTGGCCGTGGGCGGAGGGCTGGGAGAACCGGCTCCCGTGGGGCGCAGGTTTCGCCGCGTCGGGCCGGGGCCACGCGGGGCCGAACGGGGCCCTTGCGTGGTGCCACAGAGGGCTGCTCAGCGCATTTCCGCGGCCCTGCTCCGCGGAGGCAGCGTTCCCGGCGCGGCCTGTGAGGGCACCGCTCCAGCAGGCTCCCTCCCGCTGGAGCCGGGCCTTCACCCCCCGGCGCCCGCCCGCCCGCCCGCCCGCGCGCGCCGTCTCCAGCGCTTCCTGCCAAACAGAGAGCGAGATCGCTCGGGGGCTCCTCGCGGGCGGCACGGCGCGGCGCGGCGTGGCACGTCCTGACGAGGCGTGAAGGAGCGAGGCGGGGGCAGGCTTTCCCCTCCGCACCCCCTCCTGGGGGGGTCTCGGCCCGGCCCGGCCCGTGCAAAACGGGTCGACTCCGCTCGCATCGGAGGGGCCGTTTCAGGGTGGCGTTATGCCCTCTGACAAATCCTCAGGAGCGTATCTCCTTCCCCAGAGCATAGGCTGAAGACTAAGGAATCCGCTTCCCTTCGCTTTTAGAAGGCAAAAATCCCAAGTCATGAACGTTTTAGATCTGGCTGCCAGAATAAGTTTTGAATCCACGTGGTCACAAAAACTGACGTCCCGTGAACATTCATAAGGACTGCGGACATTAACCATACATTGCGATTTTTCCCTTGCTTCTTTAAAGGCGGTGTGTGATCTGTCGTACCAATGCGGCACGCGCTCCTGCGAGTAGGGTGAACGACAGGTCTGCGGGGCAGATTCCCGGTTAATGGACCCAACTCTCATCATCCGCACGCCCAAGCAAATCTGGAGTAGCACTTAGAGCTGAAGTTAGTTAGTGGAGGTGCTCCAACTCCGTGCCACGGTAGCTGAGACCGCGACTTAGCCTAACATATTTTCAAACAGCTGAACAGCACTACTACGGTGCACCTTGGCACCGGCAGGGAATTACGCGTGGCAAGTGCACTTTTTTTTCCCTAATGTGTCATCTTCATCCCCACACAGCTGAGGGTCTGTTTAGCCTCCCAGGGTTTTCTGGATATTTTGTTTGATTTTTATTACTGGTGAAGGATTTATATTGTGCTTAATATGGTGATTTGGCTTTTAATTGTTTTCTCTTCTAGGAAATGACTTCAAGCTTTTGTTGTTGTTCTAGAAATTAAAACAATTTCTTTCCCATTGTGTTTCCTCCCTTCCTCAAAAGAAATGTCATTTATAGAATACTGGTGTCTGTACCCAAATTTTTAATTGCTTGTAGAATCTTGTTGTCTATCTGCGTATGTGTGTGTCAGATATTTTATACGAGAATCACAAGAATATTTAAAGAAAAAAAAGGATAAAAGAAAGTGGAGTATAATAAAAAGTATAGCTGAAGGGTTTTGAGCAATATCTCCATATTAAGACAAGTTACATCACCTGTGCAAACATCAGATACACTCTTACAGCTCCACTGTCATTATTCTTATGAGCAATGTTATTATTACCACTGTAGCAAGAGTGAGCTCAGGGCCGGAAGCAGAAGGGCTCAGGGCGATATCTTATAACACACGCCTAACCCTGGGCCAGAAAAAATAAACAAACTCTTATAGAAGATAGGAAGGAGCATTTTAGGTAGTTGCATTTTTGGAAGAAGCATTTTTGGTAGGAAATGTTTTAGAAAATTCTTTGCAGTTTCTCTGTTGTGCCTTCACACGCTCTGCCTGGCTTCTTCTCACTGTTGTCAGGTGTCTCAACACCAGGGCTCAGCTAGGTGCTTCTATGCTCTGCCTCCATATGTCAAGAGAGAATTCTACACATTTCTCTCAGAAAATAACCCCAAACACAGTGTAGCAGCTGGCATATGAAATTGGGCTGGTTCCTAGAAAAAAGGGAGGTTTATCTATAAAGCTCTCCCCTAGATAGAAATTGCCTATAACTATGACAGGTCTGCCTTCCCCATGGGAAAGGGAACAGACTGAGGCCAACCTGGCCTTCAGCCACAGGCAACCCCTGAAAAATACCATGCAATCTTCTTGTTCTCCAAGGAACCATGAAAAACATAAGTGCTTAATCTAAGGGAGTTGTTCAGGTCCTGTCTGCAGTGAAGGGAAGAGAGCCAGACACCTCTCATCCTAGGGGCAGATCTCATCCTAGGGGCAGTATTGAAAAGAAAGGGCTGTTTCTCTCTGGAGGCTCTTAGTTCTCTCCACCAGAAATAGGCAAAGACCAGTCTGACTCAGCATGCTCCCTTTAAAATGGGCTACTCCAGGCAGGTTGGCAGAGCTCAGTCTGACCATAGGTGGATATTTTTGTAAACAAATTAAAGAAAAAAGCCAACCTCCTTTCCTAGGAAGCCACCCACTTTTTGCATGCCAGCTGCTCCATTGTCTGGAAGCGTTCCAGACGCAGTGCAAAAAAGTTTCTGGATGGGCTGCAAATGAATTCAGCAGCAGATCATGTGTTTCCCTTAGCTGCATGTACTAATTGCAAATAAAGTTAACAGATGATGTTTGCTATTTAAAGTAGTTTATAAAACACTACAGGAATTATTTATAGCCTCTCTGCTCTGCACGCATGGAGATTTGATTTGAGATTCAAAAAATAAAGGTGTCCAGCAAAAGTTAAACCCTTTCTTGCGAAAGTGTCATAAGTTACCATCAAGGGAGAACGCTGTCAAGACTTATATCACTTCAGCTGGTATCCAGGAAGATGGTGGCTTGCCACTTCATCAGAGAGAGGAATCGCATCAGTGTTCAAGAGGAAGCAAGAAAACAGATGAACTGATGCTCATATTGTTCTATATAGGTTGAATCCTCAGCTGACTTGTGCTGTTGTATCTCCACTGCAATTAACAGTACCACCATAGCCTGCCCCTAGCTGAGGATCCATTTTAAAAAAGGTAAGAAGTGCATCTATTTTAAACGTGTGACCATTTCACAAATTAGCTTCCAAATAAAATCCCTGCACTCTTCAGTAGGCACTATGTCTCATTTTTAGGTAGTCCCAACATCCCCTTTAGTGACCTAAATGGAAGGAGAGAGGCATCTTCCAATGACGAAACTAATTTACATACATATGTTCAAGTATGTATATGGATGTGGATACCATTTTATGGACAAAATGTTGACTGGAGTATCATAGGTGCAGACTGTATTACTGGCCCAGCAGAAGAAGGCCAGTTAATGCCTTGAAAGACTGCTGAACAAACTCTGTACTGGAGAACTTCTTTGGAAAAAAACAAAATAGAAGTTCCTCTGCTAGCAACACCATGGTTTTTCCATGGCATCTACCAGCACTTGTGATACTAATGTCAGCTGAGCGCCATCACCAAGATCAGAGCTTGGAAAGGTCTAGTGCTATTGAAGGTAAACCTGGTTTGCCTTTCTCCTCCATCCTGGCTGTGAACACTGGTGACCTACTTCTCTGGGGAAAGCTTGCAGATGAGAGGTGAGGTGACCATGAGGCCTTCATATAATAGGCTGGAGACAGTAGCAGACATTTCCAAAGGCAGAAACATCCATTAGGTTCAAAGCTTTGCCTAAGTATAAGGCATCCTGTATATTGTACAGTGCCAGCAAACCCCCGGCATTTGAAAAATTTGTGTACTCATTGTTCACCTGAACATTGAGTCCCAGGGAGCCTGAACATCCAGAAACAAGGCAGGCACTGCTGAGGTTCACGGACCAGCCATATCACCATGTCCATTTTTTCAGAGTCAAATACCACCTGGTTTGAATTGAGGGTTTCTTCGGTTTGCATGCAAAAACATAGCTTGTCTTTTCTTTAAGTCCTCTCTAGATTTGTACAAGGCTGAGTAATTGGAGGGATCAAGTGGGAGCTAGCTAATTGGCTCTTGACTTCTTACAAAGTTGGACAAAACGACGCTTATTTTCTTGCATTCCTTCAGAGAATTCTGTCTGACAGGAAGGGTCTAAAGGCCTAGTGAAGTCCTTGAGATACTGTTTTTGTTTCAAAGACTGAATACACATTTTTTTTGCTTGTACCTTGTACAGTTGAAGGACTTGGCATGAGTACAGCTGTGGGAGGTACAGAGGATACCGCTCAAAGGGAAGGTCTTTCTCTGTCCAGGGGGTCAATAGAAAGTAATGGCAGCACCTTGCTATGAAAAGAGCAGAAGATGAAAATCTTGGTAGTTGCCATTCAGGATTTGTTGCCAAGGTGCAAGGATGCCTCAGACATTTCAGGGCCCTGAATGTGGGTCAGAAGCGAGACCCCAAATTATTTTTAAAAACAATTTTGTTTTCCACCCCAAATTCAAAGACTCTCAACTCCTTCCAGTGCATCCTCCCACATCCTCCCTAAACCCTGTCCCTCTCCCATATGATCTGCCTCTCAACTATCACTTCCTTGGGTCCCATCACTCCAGTAGCCCAGGAGCAGACAAGGACTAAGCCCCGAGCTGTGAGCCCGGCCACCCCTGTGAGCAGGTAACCCTGCACCACGGCTGCCTGGGAAGAAACTGCTAAGGTAGTGCTGCTGAACACTAGCATAGAGGCAGTGAGGGCAGAGAGGTGACAGGCAGGGCAAAGAAACCCCTAGAGCTTTCAGAAGTGTTTTCTGATGCTTTCAGATCTCAGCTATCGCTCGTCTGCAAGGAGCAGCAGGCAAAGACACAGCTGCCCCCTCCTCCACCCCTGCAGAGACAGACCTGATCCTGTGCAGAGAAGGCATTCTGCATCTTTTCCATTAAAAGTATCATCTTCCCCCTCCCCTTTTGCTGCCCAAAACCATTGGCTTCTTGAAGTTGTCAGTCTTTGTCTGAGTGGTGACAGAGACAAGATGAGCCAGGGCATCCCGTTTGTCTCAGGTTCCCCTCATCAAAACTGCTTTTCTTCTGCTGTTTCTCCCACATTCCTTGAGGTGCAGACACCTCTTCTCCCTTCCCGTCCCATTCCTCGATAGTCTGAAGCAACCACAGCTCTTTCAGACCTTAGTGTTGATCCCAGGTCACAGTGCTTGGCTTTGAAACATGGATCAAAGCTTGACTCTGACTAAATGGGGCATGAACTGGCTGGAAGTAGCAGAACATCTCTGCAAGAAACCTCACACAGGAGGAACTGGTGCTAACACATCCCCTTGAAAAGCTTTCTTTTGATTAGAGCTTACAGAAATCATTTGGACTGGCTATGACTTCCAGACAAAGACTGCACAACACCCAGATATTGAAGACTGTTGATGGCTTCTAGAAGGGGTTGAAAACATCATCAGCGCAGCATAATTATTCGTAACACAGGCCAATTTAAATGCTCAGCACAATACAATTTTAAACAATACGTGATGAAAATTAATTTCCAAGTCTGCTGAGAGGCTGATAACATTCCTGGTTACATTGCTTTCCTGCTGGTGTGCTTATTCTCAAGTAATCATATTAGAGGCAGATGTCTTACAAGAATGTGACTCCACTAACCATTAAGAGACCCTAAGCTCCTGTCTGTTCTGGAGGAAGTTTCCATGGGATTACACTGGACAGAATAATTTAAGATTAAAAAAAACAATAACAATCCTGAAGTAATTTAATGGTGTATTTCTTTAATCTTCCTTATACACCTCAAATGGAAGAATCCAAACTAATCTGGGGGAGGGGAGCTCTCTCCTGAGAGGTAAATGGGCATGAAATGCCAGCTCACATCCTTTTTCTGTGGGACTGGGATGTTCAGTGATTGTTGGTATCTTTGCAAATCTCCCTCTTAGGTAAAATTGCACTCTCCCATCCTCCTACTAAAAAGCAGTAGTTGTTTTAGGGTTGGGGGGTTTTCTTCTTTTCCTAAATGAGAATATACAGATATTCTCATCACTTTAGAGATGCGTTCAAAACCCAGGTGCAGAGCTTTGGCATCTGCAACCTCCCCAAAGCACTTCATAGCACATAAATCTTGCTCCTGTTTAATCAAACAATGTTAGAACGAGCCAAAGAACCCATGAGAACGTAGCACGCTCCCCCCACCCCCTCCATTTATCAGAGATTGCTGCTTGTTTTTCAGAGGTAGAGTGGGGTTTTTTTTTGCTTTAAACATCACTCTCTGTGGTAAGGATGATGACTTTTTTGGACATAGGCATTTTCTGTGCAAAGAAGCTTTTCTTTTTTTTCCATTTTTTCTAGAACTTGCCCTGCTCTTCTTCCACCTTGCTCTGGAACAGGCCCTCTAACTCTCAACTTTGCAACTATTTACCCATACCTCTGGATTTAACCTTGGTTTCAGCCCTCAGCAAGGTTGGAACTGCTGAGCTGTAGTTGTGGTCAGGGACAATCATACTGTTTCTCTCAGACAAAGACTGTTGGGCACGTGACTCCCTTCATGGCACTTAAGGAGAGCAAAATGCGGAGTGGTGTAAATGTGACAACTCAACTACACTTCTGTTTCGGGTGTTTTGGTCCCTCCAGGTTGTGTGTTATGGGTTAACCCACGGTGCACTGACTTTTTGCTGATGAAGAGCTTTGTGCAGATGGGAGAGGAAGCAATGCCACTGAGTAATGCCACCGAGACCAGAGTCACCCTTTTCCCACCAAAGGCCTCTCACAGCAACACCCCTCTTAGCCTGACACTAATACTGCAGGTGCAAGACACGGGTTTATAACCTGTGCTGCACAGGTGCAAACTGAGCCATGCAGATCCAGTGGAGAATACTGTCTCCAACCTGCTAGAAAATCAGGGTTAGCAATTGAAATGGAGATTGGGTTTAGAGGTTTGTTCAGTCTCTTGCTTAACTGAAGTCCTTACTTTAATCTACGATAGCATCTTGTTTGTCTTAATGAAGATATGCAAAGAGTTCTTCACTGAAATGGCATGAGCCAACACAAGATTTTCTTTTTTGCCTTCAAGCTGAGATGAAAAGGATTGCCTGCGGCCTGAAAATTTGTTTCCTTAAGGAAATGGGAAGCAGAGAACTTATTTTCTTATAGTAATGCTTTATATCAAGCACCTTTGAATTTCAAGGGGTAAAAATTAGCCCTGACCCTGCTGCTGTGTCTAGGTTTTCATAATCTTTTTTCCCAGTTTGCTGGCTCCAAGGTCAGTCTGTTGGACTTCTGCTTTAGTCTGTTTTAATTCTGGTCTCTTAGCACTGATTTTTGTGTGTAAGACATGGAAGCCACACCCCAGTGTATGCTACTCCCAGGCATTAACAGCCTTGTGCTAAATAAACACACAAAGATACTTCTGCATCTGGTTTTATTGGCAGCAGAAAGAGACATTATATGTCTCTGGAAATCTGATAAAGCACTGACATACAAATCCTGGATTGCAAACATTGCCAGTTTAACTCCATTGGACTTAAGGCTGAGAATATGATTTCTTTTCCTAAGCACTTTAAAACAGACAATTTTAAATTAGCTTTTGGCAAAATCTACAAATTTCCACCAGCAGATAATAACCCCCAAAATCTAGTTTCCACATCTGACATGCTACCATAGAGTATGGGCTTTTCATTCGTTCTGCTTTAACTAACTATGCATCTTCACACAGGGCCTAGCACAAATCTTGGTTAAGATTTTAGATTCTGAAAGTAATATAACTAAGTAAATAAAATGTTACAGTTGGTTTCATCCCTACAATATTTGAGACTATTTAGGCTCATTATACATATTTGTTTAGCCTGCAGCTTGCAAAGGCCATTCAGCTAGCGTCAGTTACAGTAAAAACAGCCAGTGATATGAACTACTGCTTGGCTGCAGGTAGGAGACACAGCTGACAAGGGGGAAGAAGGGGAACACCTTTGAGTTACATGCAAGAGCGATTTAATACTTGAAACAGGAGAATCTTGCTAAAGAAAAGGACTGTCAGATTATGTCTCTGTTACTAGCTGGGTGTCCCCTTCTCCAGCAGAGAGGATTGAAATGTGTCTGATGCCTTATTTAGAGGCTCAGAAATGTGCACCACACTCCCTGGCAGCAAGGAAAGCAACTCCTTGCAGATCAGTCCCTCAGACCATAACACTCCCTTCTCAGCCCTCTGTTTGCCCCCGTTTGAAATGAGCTGGGCCAGAAGGGTGTTATGGGTGGCCTCGATGCCAGAGAACTGCATGCGGTGCTCCGGCCCCAAGACACTCCTGCGAGGTGCTACATGCTTCCCTCATTGGGAAACTGAGGCACCCTGCAGCTGGCAGATGTAGTCTCAATGTATGTCATGGGCTGTGCTACCACAGCAGGTAAGAAGAACTTCATATATCTGAGTTGCACTGCCTGGGAGACTCCCTCCACATGTTGCTGAGGAAAGGGCTGTTCGTGTGTGCTTCTGGAGATTTCCCCAATCTGCAAGAGGAGGAGCTTCGAGAAACAGGTGAAATGAAGGAGATTGTTCTGGCAGTATTTTTCACCATAGATAAGGGAAGTGAGCATGGTTTATGGAAACCTGGAGTGGAGATGGACTTCAAAATTGAGTTTACGGAAGAGCAAGCAACAGAGTTGGGTTGTGGACTGATTGTACAGGAAAACCTGAAGGGACTGTGGTCAGTAGACCACCTAGGACAGGAGAGATGGAGATTTTGCCAAGACTGGTGAAGGAAGATAAAAAAGACTGGACTGAAAGGAAAAACAGGGAGTTAAATTTTGGCTATTGCTGAAAAGGAGTCCTCATGAGGAAAAACAAGTGTGACCAGGACATGGGAATTTCCCTCCGACACCAGTACCTTCATGACCTGGAGAACTCAGAAAGATATGACTATTTTTTAACAGGGAAACAAAGTCTGCATTTGTTTAAACTTTAAAATCTCTTCCCATATAGCCCACATCCCTGCTCTTTTTAAAAACTGCAAGCGTGAAAGTTCTGACAAGGGACTTCCTCCCAACTACTAAAACAGAGCCTTCACCTTTCTTAGCAAACAGGGCAGTCTAATACAGCAGAGATAGAGAAAGCCATTGCTGAAATACTCAATTCAGTGTGTTCAGAGACCTCACCAAATTAAATCAGAATGAAGAATCTTGCAAGGGATGATTTTTTATTAAAGCACACAAAATTCCATTATTAGTGCTATAATCATTCACAGTGAATGTATATAGGATACATTTAAGGAAGGTCTTATCTATACATTAAAAACTCATTCAAAGTATTATGGAAAAAGAATGTATACTGATAACATTGACACAAGCAAAGCTGTCAGTACTTAACTGTTTATCTTTGCTTAAGTGTCCTCTTAGAAACACACATCTTCATATGCAACTTAATTTACACACTTTAGGTATGAATGAAATTTGCTCCCCAGCTCTTTCTATCATTTGATTATTGTAGATACTGGACTGGATACTTTTCTTAGTTCATTGATTGAAGTGGACGCGTCTGTGAAATCTGGACCTCTTCTGAGGAAATGTCAGCACACTTGCCTATATTTTGTAATAATTAAGCCAGTTCTATGCTTTGCCTTGCTGAAAGTGTAGAACTTGTCTTTTTGGATCTATGTTGCATTTATAAGGTTTCTGAATGTCCTTTGTAGTTAAGTGCTAGAGATCAAATTCATTGCTCAACAACTGTATACAATTAAGCTTGTTTAATATGAAAATACATGTTATATATGTGCAGAACAAGAATTTGAGGGCAAAATTCTTCTGTCTAGGCCACACAATGGGGGCAGAAGAAAGAGACATACCATAGCCAGTTGTTTGGGTGTAACTACATGATAAATTGGCTTTGGTGGTAGAGTTAGCTTAAGAGATTTCAGTGAAATGGAAAATTTTCAAACACTCTGTTTGAAAATTTAATTTTCCATTAAAATATGTATGTTCTTCAAAAAGGGGTTCCTGTTGAAAAAACTTTTCAGTGACAGATACTATGGCAAAGTGTAACGTAGATCTTTCATGAGCTCTGTGACTCCGAGGAGAATTTTGCCAAGTTAGATCGGCCAAGGGGCGCAATGTATTCACAAGAGAAAGATGAAAATAGCTACAGCATGTAATTGTCATTCTGGAGTTTGGTGGATTTGACATGTTGCACCAGCACCACTTAAGAATCAGGGAGGGTTACTGGAGTTGAGTGTTAAGTACATGAACCTGAATAGCGTATATGTCACAGGAATAAGGCCAATTTGGGAACCAATGTTTTTTTGTAAGCGAGTCTCCTGTCTTTGTTTATAGATATGATTGAAGTGCATCTACCAGTATGTTAAGGCACTATCTTCCCCCGTCTCTCTTTTCCTTTTCTTTAGATAAGAACATAGCACAGATTATTCTCAGCTTACAGGAAATGACAGTGATATTAATCACTGATTAATCAGGATCTCTAACAAAGACTCTGCTACTTTTGAATATTCATATTGTTATGGCATTAGGAATGTCAGAACTGGCTTTGTTCTGTTAATAATGACACATTGCCGTTTTCCCAGCTCAGCATCTCAGAGTGCTTTACAGCCACTACGAAAGTAAATCCTAGTGTTTCTTCTGAAGTGCTGCTCCTGTTTTCCAGATGGAAGGCAGAGGCACAGAGACATGAAATGACTTGGCTAGATCACATGGGAAGCCAGGGGAGAGCCAGGAAAGGAACATAGCTCTTCTTAATTCTGGCACAGTAAGGTTACTTTGTTTCTTATAAACAAAATAATTCACATACCTGACAGAAAAAGATGTATCAAGGGGATGAATGTATGTGTGTGTACACGTGCATGTAGATAATACATATATAATATATGTGAGATATATTATACTGGATATGTACCTCATTCAGTCTTGGCCAGAAGGAGCTATTGTACTGTTGGCTGAACAAATTTATGCAAATCAGTCACTGGTGAAATTAATAACCTTTACAATATTCTTCAGGCAAATTAAATGCTCATAGAACTGTTTGTCCTGGAGCCCTGACCTGGAAAATAGGTTGATGGAAAAATGAGTGTTAACAGAGGGTGAAAGTGTATAAAGGGAGTTAGCTGTTGTCCAGCTCCCTACGACTACCCGAAGGCCATTCTTGGCTTAGACTCCAGAATTAGCCTTTAATCCAGGACCATTCTTGCACTGCTGGTAGTGCACTTCTTGGAGGTTTTTGCCCTAGGAGGCTGTGGGTGTCAGCTGGGTCAAGGAGGATTAGACAAATTCATGAACAAACAGAACAAGCAAGGATGTGCCCTCTAATGTCGCAAGTTGGAGCATGGAAAATTCCAATTAACTTTAAGAAAAAAAAATTACCATAAGAATGGTCAAATATCAGAACAAGTCAGCCAGAGAGGCTCTGGGATCACCAGTCCTTGGAGGTGTTCAAGGCTGGACTGTTCAGGTCCCTGAGCAAGCTAGTCTGATCAGACCTACTTTGAGCTGGACTGGATGACTTCGGAGGTCCCTTCCAACCTAAGTTATTCTATGATTCTGTAACTGTGGGTGCAGGAGAGTAAGAGGGGAGTAGATTGCAGAAAGCGGTCAGGCAATATCTCTTTTTGCCACAGTCAGAAATAGAGCTCAGGGCTAGCTGGACCCCAGACCTCACTCAGCCCAAGAGGGCATTAACCGCCTGCGATACTTCCACCAAAGCATCCCCTGAAGCAGCCCAGAGAAGCCCTCCTGAAACACAGACGTCATCGTGGAACCAAAAGCAGCAGTAGCACTAATATCTAGCTGTGCAAACCCCCTTTATCTCAGCCAGGGAATCAGAGTGAGGAGATGGACTTTCCCGGTCCCCACTCACATGGCTCAGCCCTGGGGAAGGGGGGGCTTCATTCGCAGCCAGCACAGCAGTATGCCCTCCCCCAGATGCCACCATGATGCCAGATAGGATGGCACAGCAGTGGGATTTGTTTTATCAGAGAAAGGTACTAAGAGCAGGGCGTGCACAGAGGGATGCTGGCACCATCTCGCAGCGAATACTTCATCTGCTTCTTCAACTTGCTCCTAAGGCACTTCCTGCTGGTTACTGGAATCCTGGCATGAAGGGCACAGTGGCAACACGCCCAGCCAGCCCAGGGACAGATTATCCAAAACCTGTTTATCCTTCTCAGCAGAGGGCTGTAAGCCATGCACTATCCTTCCCTTTGACTCCACCTCATTCAGGAGAAGCGCTGCATTTTGGTTTTTTTTTTTCCTTCATCACTTTCTGTCTGTCCCCTTGTGCTTCCTCCATTACTACATGCCAGCAGCCAGCATAAGACATTTTGTCTAACACACCCATCCCTTCCCAGTTCTCTATTTGCAAGGTGACTGAGGGGAAACCGTGTTGAGCTGTCACGTATCCATGCCACACTCCTGTTGTGTTGTCCCCAGGCTGCTGTGGTCTCAACACACTGAGGCTGTGCCCTCTTACTATGCACCCCTCAACTTGGACAGTCTCTTACCCCTTGGCCTTTCAACATCCTTCCAGGAGCACCGTCTCTCCATGGCCATGAGACCCTGCAGCCCACCTTCCCAAGCCCCATCAATGCCAGGTCTCCCTCCAAGTCTTCAAAACTTTTTAATGACACATTTTCCTAGAAGTTAAGCTTTTACACTGGGATGTTCAATGGTGAGAGTGAACAGTCCCATAGGGTTTTCTCTTTCAGTTATGAGCTCTTCCATTTACTTTCACACCTCTTTCCTCTCCTCCTCATATGGCTAGCTTTCTCCCTACACAGATGGTCTTGCAGGCAGATAGGTTTGCTCTCCCCTTTCGCCCAACCTTGCTCAGGCTGTAGCCTTCAGGATTCCCATAATACTCCCAGGCCTCATGACTTTTAAGCCTCCTTTCTTCACTCTTCTCTGTGGGGACTTCCTAATCCCAGCTCATTGAAACAAACACCGTCAGACTGGTTTCCTCAAGCTGCAAGTCCACAACGCTCTCACTCAAATGGGATTTAACATTACTCCTGGCCTGGGAAATAGCTGGCCTAACCCTGCCACCGAATGGTGGATTCCATGCTCATGATGTACCAAGTTCCTAATATTAATCAGACACTTAGGCTGTACCTGAATGGAGCCCTCACATTGCCACCCCTACGTATAGAAAGTCTGGAAGGGTCTGGTAGAACCAGGCTACTTTAGGTTGTCTTTGGCTGGCCATCAAGTAAACATTCACTCCAAAAAAAATTAGTTTTTGCCTCAAGCTAGACCCACATGACCCATGGTCTAAGAGACTGGAGGATGCACCAAGCTTATACAGTTTTTGGTCTCTGCACAACAAATGCCTTGCTCTAGGTGGTATGTCAAAGCTTGTTTATGTCTATATGAAGAGGTAATTAGAACATGAGATATATTAATGGGAAAGAAGACACTGCATTTCAAGTGTCCATATCAGAACAGGGAGACTGTTTTAATGTTTTGTGCTTCTTCCTGCCCTGACGCATTTCAAACACTCACCTCTTGTTTGCTGAACACTCTGAACAATATACGTGTAGTTACAGATTGATTTCATAAATCACCTAAAGAACAAGATGATCTTTCAGAACAGAAAGGACAATTTTGAGGAAGTTTATTTTTTAAATGGCAATATTTATTCATTTAGTACTTCAGACAGAAAAAAAAATAGCTCAGTTGTAGGAACTGAAAACCACCTGGAAAACATTAGAAATGGCCAATATTCAGTCTCTGACACTATATGTATTTGTGTATGTGTGAGTGTGTGTATGTATGTACATATACATATATATACAAATCACATAAAGTAAAAGTGGATCTGACTGAACTTCACAAGCCAAGGAAACTCCAAAGTTTGAATTTTATTTTAGATAAATGTACCTTTCCAGCTAATGTAGAGCTATGAAGCTAAACAGAAACAGACTGGATAAGCAATGAGTGAGGGCAAGTTTCTCATACAGAGGCTGTACTGGAATAGCTGTACTGGCAAAGACACCAGTTATATGTTTGTATATACTAAAAACAGGAGCTCTGCATCTGATACAGTTGCACTGTGTCTTCAGGTAATATAGGCACGGTCAGCAAAAGAAATCTTGGAAAGTCCTACCAAATGCTGATGTTCTGTCTCAGGAGGATTTCCAGAATTTGTCTTTGTTCTGAGAGGGACTGAAACCCCCAAATTTTAAAATTATTATAAGGGAAAAATTTTGGAAAACAAACAAACAAACAAGGGTTATGGCTGATTGGCTTTAATTTGATCTATTGATCTGATTAATTTTGATTTGTCAATGTTTGCATTTTGTAGTGGAGATTTATATGGAGATTTTTCTTACATTATGATCCATAATATAGTAGAATATCAAAGTGGAAAGTTGTTTTATGGTAAAAAATTCAAATTACTTCATCCTCAGAAAGGTGGAATAGGTTGTTTCAACACTGACAAGACTTCTTCTGCTTGATTTTATGAATCATTCTGATTTTACTAGAACTAATTATTCCAGCTCCCATTGATGTTTCTCTGCCTAGCCCAATTTTCAACATTAAAAAATTAGAGAGTAAAAAACATCAACATATCTGATGGCCAGCAGCTGTACATAGATGAATCCTACTTGGAAGTTAGGTACAATCTTTTTTTAATCAGAGAATGCAATGTACCATTGTAGGTGCTTGCCAATGGATGCGACAGACTCCCTGCCATTTCAATTCTGTAAATTAAGATCAGATATTTTTTGAAAGATATACCTTTCTCAACCAGAGATTATGAGTGTGCAAGCAGCAACTGTGAAGTGAAATTCCACAACCTTTGTAAATGATCAGAAAGCTTTTGGGCCAATCTTTTCCAGTAAACCCTCTGTATGAGAAACTTGTCCTCACTCATTGCTTATCCAGTCTGTTCCTGTTTAGCTTCATAGCTCTACATTAGCTGGGAAAGGTACATTTATCTAAAATAAAATTCAAACTTTGGAGTTTTCTTGGCTTGTGAAGTTCAGTCAGATCCACTTTTATTTTATGTGATTTGTATATATATGTATTTATTTGTATATGTACATACATACACACACTCACACATACACAAATACATATAATGTTGAAAAGCTAGGATTTTTTGTCCATTCTTAATTCAGTAAACAGAGATATGTGCAATATCTAATAGAAGCTGTCATATCTATCACCCTATCTGATAAACAGCTTTCTGTTTCAGAAGAAGTCTCCCTAATAGATATAGTAAAGCCTGCCTACATGCCATACTTTTTTATTTACTCAGGTGTGTTATTTGTATACATTTCTATGGGATAAACTTAATTACCCATGGTGTGATAACTCTAGGTTTTGCAAGTTGGGCCACCAGGCATAGGAAGGGTTCAGTGGTTGGAATATTAAGTAGCTTCAACTTTAAAGGGTGCTTGTCAGCTCATACTATGCCCACAGGCCATACTGGGGCAGTGACGTCCTCTCACTTCCCACTGACCTGTGTGTCTGTGCAAGTGATAAATCGGTGCCTGCGTGTTTGGTTTCTGCCATGAAGTGAAAAGAGGAAGAGATTATCATCACTCTCTTCTAATCAGTAATGAAAGAACCCCCTCCACTTTCATGGCCTCTTTAGTATTTGATCACCTGCCCCTCTTGAGCTAAGTGTCCTCTTCCTGGGTGCACCCTGTGAGATTTGCTAGCCATGCTGGAGGTTCACCGTGCACAGTGCGAATGCTGAGCATGGGCTGTCCAGGCCAGCCTCTCTGTCCCCAGAGTCCTCACGCCTGCATCTGCTCCCGTGCTGCAAAGCCATCTGACCACTTGCCTGTATTTAGAGCATTGCTCTGCTAAGCAAAAATGACCATTGTCTTCTCCTTTTTCTGTCTGTGGATCCAAGTCAAGGGACTTAGGTCTTAGAGAAAGATGAAGTAATCATCTGCTGCCCTTGGTGTGCACATGCACCCCTTGGTATAAAGAGGTCCTGACTAGTGGTGTTTCTACTCTGAAAAGATTTGTTCCAAAGCAGATGTCCCACAACCATCCGACACAAAGGAGAAATGATGTTTTTCGGCATCCACTTGTTCCAGTCGATCATCAGAGTTCACATCAAGAGCAAAAAAAATAAATATAACTAACCGAGGCTTCTGTCTTTCCTAACAAAAAGAGAGAGAAGAGCAGATGTCTCTAATGTTAGCCCATCACATCTGCCTTCAGTTCTTCCCCAGCCATTGTTAGCTGCCGGTTGGGTTCTGAGCTTTTAAAACCGGATCCAGTTGTGGTCTTCCTTCAGGCTGCTGAGATTTAGTACACTAAATAATGCATGGTTTGGACAGGATTTGCATGCTGAAACTTCATAAGGAAGGCAGTTGTTGCACTTGGTATTTCTATCAGCCCTTTCTATGCATCCCTGCATGGTGTCTGATCACAATAGCCAAGCATAAAAAAAGGTCAAAAACTGAGGAGGGGGAATAGGAGAGGAGAGCTCACACTCGTTCCCAGAAATAACAGACCTCTGAATATCAAACAGCTTCCGTCCTGTTTTTGTACAAAGGATGCACAGAGCTGCACCTTGGAGCTCACTTCTGTGAAGAGTTAAACCACTTCCTTTATGTTTGCTTGCACCAATACCATGTTCATCCCTGCCTTTTGGACTCTTTCCAGGCATGATATGTCATGACCCAGGTGCAGCAATGCCATTCTGTAACATGCAGTTTGGATAAAGAGAATTCAAAAGACTTTGGAAGAAGGCTGTTTCTAATACCAAAACGCCTGTATAGCTGCCCAAACCTCCACCACAGACGGAGCCCTGGCCCTGACTCCTCAGCTTGCACCATGCAAACAGATCTCCCAGGGCCGCAGTGTCTCTGAGTCACTACCTGCAGCTGGTCTGCACTAAGGGAAGCAGTTGTGTCCTCAGCAATCTCCCATAATTCACTAGAGACTGATGCCAGGAGCAAATTATCATCTGTCACCAGTGGAGCTATGCTGCCAAGTGGGTGGTGGATTGAAAAGGAGCCCTTCCACCCGCTCCCTACCTGTCTGCCCAGGCAGGTGCTCCCTGCCCTCACCAAAAGGACATTTTGTGCTCCTAAGGGCTTCTCAGGCCTCTTGTAGGAGAGGGATCTCATTGAAATCTGGGACCAGAAAAAGTGAGAGGAGGCAAAGACCAATTGGGAAGGAAGAGGAATGAAAAGAAGGCTAAGAGACGCTAAATAAATAAATCCAGGGCATTCAGGCGTGCTACACTTGTGTAGTTCCAACCCTCCCAGGCCTTGGCCATCATGGGGCTGGGGGAGATGGGGAGGGAACGGATGTCCACAAGAACAGTATGTCCGAGGACATACTGTTCTTAAGCAGTTTCTATGCAGGTATAAACATGATTTCCTGCAGCACTAATTGGTACATAAGTCTCCTCACTCAGGTAGGGCTGAATACATTTGTTTGCTCTGTCTGATACAAGGAAAACTTCTTACATGTATCTTTTATTTATGAGCTGTCCTAATGGAGGGATCCTTTGTGTATATGAGGTGGAGAGGAAATTGGATGCCTCATAAGAGCTCCTAATTTGAATGGCTGAGGACTGGGTTTATATATGTGTGTAGGAATGACTTAAAAGTTACACAGTCTTTGGCTATGTAAGATGATCAGTAAGTGTTTACTGCTTGGTACTTTCACAGACCCTGCAGCTTTCCACAGGGCTTAACTGCTTCTTTAGAGACAACCAAAAGACAGCAAAAGTGGTCCCCAAACCAGGAGGAACAAGTCTACAAGATCTTAGCTGTTCTGTGTCTTTGTGGAAATTCTCAGTAGAGTGAAGATCAGTGGAAGGGGAAATGCCAGAGACTTACAAAATTAAGAGAGCACAAAGATAAAATAGCAACCATGGAAAGGACAGCATGGTGCTTAGGAAAGCAGAACATGTCAGCCAAGGAAAAGGTCTGAGCAAGCTGGGATCCAGACTTTCTCCAACATGGAGCCCACGCATTGTGCTACGAAGTGGCTGATAAGGATACTTGCACTTCTTAACTGAGAGGGGGAAAAATTTCACATTACACTCACATAAGATGTTTTACTACCACCTCTTATGACAGTTGTCAGCCACTTCTTATTCTAAATTTGTGTAGTGTCTACAGCTTGCAAAACCCTAAAGACTTGCGCTTGATTTTCCTATGCATCATGTCTGCATTATTTCTTGAAAAGCTCAACCAAAACAGTTCAGTCCTTTTTAAGAATGTTTCTAGGGAGAATATCTTGTTATACTCAGATTTGATGGCTTTCACATATGCAAGTTCTATCATGATCATGAGCTGAAGAAAGGACTTGGAATTTGGACTGGCACTACCATTCATACCAGAAGAGTGTCCTAGCTCTCTTTGTGATGATCCAGCCAAATGAAGTCAAGTAACAACTCTTGGAAATGTTTCTGTTTGCACATAACAGAAACTTCTTAGTCTTCTGGAAAGATTCCATGTGCACCAACCTTGGGCTGGGCAGGACTTTCCCAGCATTTGGAGTTTTGCAGATAATTTGGGCCATTTCTGGCCCAAGCATTCCAATTGGCAGCAGGGAATTCATCTTGCTTGGCCTCTTCCCTCCCTTAACTGCTGGACATAGGTGGCACAAAGGAGGGAACATCTGACTTCAGTGTCTGGGGGCTGAGAGCTGGCTTTGGAAGGGGACATGTAGAGGAGAAGTATATCTAGACATAAGAATGGTTGTACCACTTTGATTATCAGATTCATCTTGCCCATTACTAAAAAACCCAGCAGCAGGCATTGCATAGAACAACCCCAGTCAGCCAGGGCACTGTTGAGTAATCTCTGACGACACATATGCAAACTGCCCCAACCTCAGGATATTCATAGTCTAAATGTAAGGCTTTGATGAATAATAGCAGGGAAATTAGAAGAAACCAAGGAGACACCAACTTCTAAACTGATTTAAATGGATGCAAATTGGATACTCACCTTGATGAATGTAGAAACCTCTCTCTGTTTTTCCTCTGATAAAAAGTTAGTGTATTTATAGCAACTGACATTGGAGCCTAGGGTCATAAATGCAGGGGACAGGGATTAGCAGGGTCTGATGCAACACGTGTAATTCTTTTGCCTTGCCTAATTTACTTGCCATTTCACATTACTATATAGTTTTGCATCTGCTCTTAAGGAAAATCCTTGGAGCGTCTTTGTTCAGGCACACTTACAAACAGATAAGAATACAGCAGTCACAGAGATTGTTGGAATATTGCTCATCTCTAGGACTATGTGGCACACTTACTTCCTGGGCCAGCGCTTGTATCCACGTAGCTCTCAACAATTTCTTCTGTTGTGAGCTGGTGTTGAATCCAGGAAAACTTCTGGCCTCTCCAGCACCCCATGGCAATGATTTCTGGGAAGAAGTATATGACTAAAGAATGTGAGGAGGGGACTGACACTGGGCTGGTAGAGAGAGGCAGGGAGCCCTTGCAGCAGGGGGTTGGAGGACATTTGTTCTGGCTGGGCAAAGATGCTCTTTCTAAAGGCTGAGGAGACAGTAGCTGTGTGGGCAAGGGGGCTGTAAGAGGCCATGAAATGACAGAAGGAGGCAAAAAGGCAAAGCAGGCATATCTGAGGAAGAGCCCTGGTACAAGGCAGAACATGACCCAACCAGCAAAACCAACTGAGACAACAAGGTAAGAAAAATACTGAGCCTGGGTGAATACTCCAAGAAGAATGAATTTGGGAGTCATTGTGGACTAGCTCAGGAAATAATGGAAAAGACAAGGAAAAGAGAAATCATCAATATGAGGAGCTGAGAGAAGTACAACTGGGAATGTCTGGGACAGAATGCAGACAAGGAGCTTGGAAACAATGAGACCAGCTTGGAAAAATAGCCCACACTGAACAACATGCTGCTCCAAAGTTAGTAATTTAAAGGCAGTTTGGGTACACATGCCCTGCAGTTTTCTGAGTGCAATGAATGATTAGACTTGCTGGCATGGGCCGTTCTGCACAGGGCAGGTTACTATAGGAGTGTTTACTTTTATGGCAAACAAACTTATCCAGTGCAAGTTACCTTGGGGACAAACCTCCCTGCTGACCAGTAGTGATGTTACAGCTTAGCCCATATTCAAGACTTTCCTTAGGTTCTGCTCCCCAGGAGGTTTTGACAGAAAAAGGCTTTAGTAATCTCTTTAGGAAAAAAAAGTGCCTGGCTTCCTGCTGACTTAAGTGTTAGAGCTGGATTGGGTTTCTGTGCAAACCAGTCCATTCAACAAAGCCACAAACAAGGAGATTTGGAGAGACGGATGCTATTCATGAAGACAGATGGAATTTGCCAAAACTTTTGGACAAGCCAAACACAAACATTTGGGGGGGGGGGCATGAAAAGGGGTTAAGGATGTCTTAAAGGTCAAAATAGATACCAACATTTTGAAATTTTCCTTGTTTTAACATTTTCTTTGGAAACACTATTTTTTCACTTGACTCTCATCCTCTTGCCATAGTCCCCTCCTTTCAATTTTTTCTTAAGGATTTAGATAATTTGGAAATAAATTAAACACTTTCTTTTCAGTAGGTCTAAATTCTCTGGATTTTCCAAGATTATTGTTTTTTCCTTCCCTTTTCCATCTCATCAAGAATTATGAATAAGGAATATTCTATATAAAGTAAGTGGCAAAAATTAAGCCTGGTGTATGGTAGTCAGACTGACGCTGAACCCTTGGGAGCACTGCCTGGAGTTAGAAAAGGTCGTGTTCTTTAGAAGGGGAAGAAGCAATATATGTTCATGACACTACTGGGACAGGGTGGGGAGGAAGCATCCGAGGATCTAGTCCCTCCCTCTGTTACGCACAGATCCGCTGTGTTAAGATTCTTTTGTGTCCCTGTGTAATATTCAGATACAGTCCACCCTGACCTGGGGATGCACGCAAGCGAGTCAACTAGGAACAGTATGAGGCACTGGCTGGTTTATATATTCTTGCCTCCAGTAAACATCAAACTCACTTCCCGAGCAGTGTTTCTTCACTGACTTAGCTGGAGAAACGTTAGCAGTGACTTGATCAAGAGGAGAAGTATCTGGCTGCCAACACTGCGCCAAATGCAGGTTACCCGGACTCTGTAACTGCAAGGGCTAATTGCATCAACTTCCTTATTACAAAGACCTTCCTTCTCCCAGCAAGCAAACAGCCCAGTTTCATTTCCCCCTGAAATATCCCAGTCTCTGAGTCATCCTATCCACAGATTTCAGGGCAAAATTTAGCCCGTCATATCCTGCTTTTTATTTGAAGAAAACAATGAGAGACAGATCTGCCAACCGGGGCCTGATGCACTGTGGGGTTACTGCAGGACCCAAACAAAGTCCGAGGGGATATGGCCAAGGTTTCTCTCACTCTCGGATTCAAGAAGGCTTCTTTTGTCCATATATCTGGACATATCAGAGGACAAAAAGATGCAGCTGGCCTTCTAGAGAGGCCTCTTGCTTATAACTGGACTACTCTCAGTTGGGGGACTTTGCACGGCCATTGCAACCAGCTTAGGGTATAACGATTCCTCTAGACTTCAGTGGGACACACTACCTCCTACAGCTTGCTTTTGGCTTCCACCTCCCGCAACGTGGCTTCCAAGGCACTTCTAACTGACAGGTTTAATTTGTTTGGAACATGCTCTTCATCTCTCCAGTTTTGCTCTGCAGTTTTAAGGTAGCTCACTAACTGCTACGAAATCCCCAAGCCCTTATTTTTTAGGCAGCATTAATAGGAAGAGTGTGGCAGGTAGTAGGTACCACAAAACTGACAGGAGAAAACTTGCTGTACAAAATGTCCATTGTGTTGAATTCACTTGAAGGTTGGAGACATTTTACTATCCAGGGACAAATGCCATGACCTGTATTGGACACAGCATTGTTTGTCCACATTGTTCCAGCCACAGGGATAAAAAAGAAGTTTGCTTTCCATCATTATCATAATGTTTTGCAAGTTCTATGAACACCCTATATCTTACAAGAATAACAATATCTCCTCTTTAGAAGGAGCCACAAGAAAAAGTGCTTTGGAATTAGACTCCAAAGCAATTGTCTTTTGACAGACTGATTGCTTAAGTCAGATGTCAGAAGTCCAAGGTGGTTTGTTTGTTTGTTTTTGCAAGCTCACCTTGACTTTCCAGTGGGTATATAAGCCGTAGCTTAAAATCTCTTTGAGTTGGGTAGTGGAGATTGTGGCTTCAGTAGCTACTCAGGGATTTTGCAGCTGTTCTCAGTAGAGATGTGCAATAAATGTGCACAGTAATGTACACGTATTTTCTTTCATAGTGGATGTTAATTTATGAGCTTGCTTAGAACGTTAACACTTGGTTGGTTTATGCTGCACCTTTTTTTGTTACACATAGACAGCATTTCCTGAACCAGGACAGCAACTGGATATGGGATTGCCTCAAATCCCCAGAGAGTTCTGCTGCTTAGAAATTCCACCCTAACCCCCATCAGGTCTTTTGTCATAGAATATTATTAGTGTCTTTTAAATGGCCATGATAGTAACCGAATATTTTTTTTAAACCCAAACCTAACTCAAGAGGAGAGGAGAAAAGAGAAAATGTGATGGGAGGCTTATTCCTGGTGAGAAGCAGCAGACTGAATACAGGATGCTTTTCTCCAACGCTCTCATAATATGTCACACATTTGCAGGTCTGAAAAAAAAACCCCATTATATCTGGCTCAGTATTACTAACATAAGAAACCACTTATTTGTTTCAGGATGGAGGTCATGTCACATGGATTTCTGACAGTCCCCCTCCCTCGCAACCTTCAACTTTCTGAGAGGGACCCAAACAACCAGGCTTCGTTCGACCTGATCTCCACAGCCAGGTCCTTGGGATGCTCACCCAGAAAGAAGGAAGAAAGAAACAACTGAGTTTTCCATGTTTCTCCCAGTGCAGCATAAGGGAGTCCCATGTAGTAGGTGGGCATCTTACTGGGCTACAGGATCAAGGTAGCATCTAGTACGTGCTTCTCTAGCCTACAAACACTGCCAAAGACCTCTGAGACTCTGGCCCTTCCCCCCAAAGTATCCTTTTGCTTTTCTGTAAAAGAAGTCCTTAAGGAGTCCCAGGTGAAAGGGATTATTTAGGTTGACTGAAATGTTGTATTTGATTGGGTTTTTTTAACTTTCTTGGTTTTCTGAAACTCCCAGCAAACCAAAATAACTGGTTATTTCAAACATGCTTTAAGCATATGGTTGATTTTTCCTGCTTTCTAAAGGTACTTTCTACAATACTTGGAGGCAAACACATGCCTAAGTGCTTTGCTGAATAAATTTCCCAGTTCTTTGAATGTGAGAAACAGACAACCATGATAGCACAGTATCACAAAGACATGCAAAAGGACCTATTCTTGGGCTTCAGTTTTAGAGCAGCGTTTCAGAGCTTCATTGTTAAACCCAGACAAATCTCTGGAAGTTGTTCTGACACGTATTATAACAATAAATAAATAATCACATGGCATATTATTACACCACCAAAATTCTCTTTGCATGGGATACCAATGACTCTGGATGAAACCAATTCTAATTACAGATAAAAGGTTTGATGCATGAAAAGAAGCTGGTATTTACACCCAATTATCTGAGGGAGGAGAGATAGGGATGCATTTCCTTTTATCATTTTCATTAAATTTCTTTTGAAATTAAAAGACTCCTTGAGTTTCTGAAGATGCAACAGTCTTTTCAACTTGCCGTCAGTGAGATATAGGTTGTTTTCCATGTTGTGTTTGTAAGTTCAGACACTGGCATTTCTTCCCCCTCCCTCGACTCCAACAGAGCACATTGCATGGTACATTGTTCACTCAGTTGTTTCCTTAATGTCTCTTTGCTGAATTTTAATCTCCTGGATTTGCATCTCTTGTATTTCAGGTCTAAGGCCAGTCACCCTAGATTTGTTAAGTGGCTCTGCCTGAGCCTTTTCACATCACCTAAGGGAAATCACTTTGAATGAATGAAACCTTCAGCCCTTTGGGCCCAGTCACAGTGGCTTAACAGCCTGTGGATAACTGGGAGGGATAATACAGGCCCACTGCATGCTAACAGAGGGCAGCTGGGCCTACAAATGCCATATTATCCCAGAGGACTCTCTGTATCGTCCACAGTGAGGGAATATGGAGAGGGAATAGGAAGCAGCCAGGTGGACGTGCTATCCCAAAGCAGTTTTTATAGACGGGGAGAGCAGGAACTTAGCCCCGCAAGCCTCGTGCTGCTCACAGTCCAGAAGACCTGGTCTTTGTCACCTTTCTCCTCCTCCCTCTTGGGTGCTCTGGGCCCTGCTTGTTTCACAGAGCCAGTCACTTACCTCTTCTCTTCTTCATTTCTCCAACTGCAAAGTGGGGATGATGTGTGTAAGGCTTTCTGAAATCCTCTGCAGGGAGGTGCCACAGAAGTGGAAAGTATTAGCTATCAGTATCCTTGTTAATATTCTGCTCAACTCTGAGTGAAGTCACATAATCCTGTGTTTGGGTCATCACTGTTTGTTGCTATGGAAATGTGTGTTATCAGATATTACAAATTCAGTGTCTGAGGACATCTGAGGAGGGGGAAAATCCTTTGTTTGAATAGACACTTGTCTAGGTAGCAGGAAACTTTGCCAGATAGAAGAGAATTCGCCTTTTTATCTCTCATTCTCTGAAATTTGTTGCAATGAGTCAATACAAGCTCCCCCCGTTCACTCCCCAAATGCTGGTATCTCTTACACGATGCACTATTCCAAAGTGACTGCACATGCTGCGTGAATTTCCTGCAGTCATATGTGAATGCATCTGGTAGGATCATTAACACTAGAGCAGAAGACAAATGCAAAGTATGCGCTTGACCATATGGGTGAACGTGAGCTGCTTAAGAGTGCGCACCGTAATGGAGATGGAAAGTCTTACGAGAGAAGATCAGTATCCCCCCATCTCTTTGGTAAGGGATTAAGGCAGTTGGTCTTGTGGGAGTATTCATAGAGCGTAAGGCCAAAGGGGACTATTAGGTCACCTAGACTGACCTCCTGCATGTTACAGGTCATGGTATATCATCTAGTGACCCCTGAGATGAGCCTTATAACTTGCACTGAAGCTACAGCAAAGCTTCCAGCTAGACCAAACAGGTAGATGTTACCAACTCCCTGCCTAGTTTGTTCTAGTGAATAAACACTCTCACTGGTAAGGCACAAATCTTGTTTCTGATTTGAAGTCATCAGCCTTGATGATTTCAAGCAGAGGCTGCTAAGATTTTCTCCACTAAGGAGTCCTGCCCAGACAACAAACCAAGCTTGCTGCAGCAGGGTCAAGCCCAGAAATGGATGTGCTGGCCCAGTACGACTTCCAGATCTGAGCTGGTGGGTTTAGACACTATGAATATGCCTTTAACAGGCCCCCAGCCCCATTTGCCTGCAAATGTATTTATTCAGTGAGTCACCACTCGCTTTTCCTTGGTGGAAACAGAACAAGCTGTTTGTGCCATTCACTCCATGATCCACTGTTCATTTCTACAATTCTCTCTTACACCAACTCTTTCAATATTTTTAAACCTATAGATGCCCAACATGTGTAGGTACTCACTGTTATTCCATGCATTGACTATAATGAGATAAAATCCCCTCCTGGTATATATTCAATACCACTCTGATTTCTAGACCTACTGTCGGATTCACTGAACAAAGGCTGCTGTAAGAGAAAACATGGTTCAGGTCTTGATAATGTCTCTGTTTGAGGTATTTCATGACCATGCTCTTATCTCATGCTTAAAGATGAAACATAAGCCACACCTTTATTTTCCTTTGGATCTCTGTATTGAGTGCATTCCTCATCCTTTACCAGCTTCTCATTGGGACTTTTCCTTCCCGTTTCATAGAAAGTTGATTATAGAATCAAGCCAGGGAAAAAGGTGCCTAAGACCAAGCTGGTCAGCTTGAGTTTTCTTAATTAGATCTTAATTCCCAGCTATTCAGACACATCCTAAAAGCTCAGTAATACTTGGGGGGATCCAGCCACTGGCACGCAGGACTGATAAGAACTGTTGTCTGAACATCATGCATACTATTTTTAGCAAGCAGACACCTGCACCCAGCACTAACAGGCAGCTCTTGCAGTGAGAAATGGCCAACTCACTGAAATATGTATGTGTTTGTAAGTATGTATATACGTGTGCATGTATATATATATACATATCTATACACATCTATATGTGCCAAATATTTAATCCTATTTGGAAAGTTCTAGTGAAATACTTTACTCTTCCTAAAGGAAGGAATATGTCATAGGATAATTATATATTGTGCTCTATAAATTCCCCATCTGCTAAGAATGATGATACAGTTATTACTGTGTAAAAGTTTCAGATTTACTACTCAAACAATAAAGATCAGGCTGAACAGCAGCTTACTATTCCTGCATCTCTACTAGCATGGTGATTTTACCATCAGAAATGAAACCACCAATTATGGGGCTGAATCATGAAACAAGACAGGATATATTTTGCTTTTCCATCCAAGTCAGCAGATCCTGCAAAGCTCTGGTTACTCTTAATTAATATTAACATGCTCTAAGTGGGATGTGAAAATCAAGAAGACATCCAGAACTGCCAGAACTGTTGCTCATAAGGAGCAGATCTTGTGGGTAGGTAGCCATTTTTGGACACTTTCCGTTACCAGTTCCATGTATTACAGACTACTCATGTGCAGGGGACTTACTCCAGATTACCTGGGCACCCTCTTTTGCAGACTGTTGGTTTTCAGAGCAGGTATTGCAGACAGTCTAAGGAAAAATGCTACGGGGTGAAAAAGCAGTATCTTCTCTCCCACGTGTGATGGGGGAATGCAGATGCAACATTTTTTCCAGCTTGGTAAGTTGTTCTTCATGGACCTTGGCTCTTTTGTTTGCTGAAGCACAGACCACAATTCTGTCTTTGCAGGATGCTTTAGCAAGCATTATACAGACTTAATTGTCAGGGCTGTTGCAGGTAAAAACCGCAAATAGGCACTTAATAACACACAACAGCATGCCATATAATTTTAGAAATATTTAATATATCCAGATTCTGTATGTGATAGCCAGAATACACACCACTCCTTAATAAAACTCTACTTAATTAAAAAAGTTACAATTTTGTAACTTTGTTTCATGCAGTTTCTTTATACTGGATTTGTGAGCGTGTTTGTATCTTCCTTTTCCCCGCCAGATTAACTTTTGATCACTTTGGCCACTTGCAACAAACGTGGCAGAAGGAGAGGGCTCTCAGATACGTTATATTCTTAAAAGTTTTGTGAATTCTTGTCTCCACTTTAAGGAGAGAAAAACCTCATTCATTTGCAGGGAGAATCTGAAAAATGACCTCAACCAAACCAGGCACAAAGGGTGTCTACAGAAGGTGTTACAATGGCCCAGCCACAGAAACAATTTGTGTTTTATTAGACACCAAAGTCTCCAGCCACAAGACACAAAGCCCTGGGCAGCTCGGCTCTGCTTCTTTGGCTGTTTTTGGAACTACTTGTTTAAAAAACTCTCTGGGTACACATCAGATGCCAACACGAGAAACTCAGCCTGCAGTCCACAATTTATGAACCACATCAACAAGACATGCTTTTCACTTAGCCTTTTCCTTGATGAACTGCAGCCAGTTTGAGTCAAACGCAAAGTTTCTGCAGATCCATCTTGACATTGCTGAGCTTTCAGTGATCTCTCATCATGCATTAGATGATTTTCACAAGGCCCTCAACCGCAGTGAGTGTCAGAGACTGAGCAGAATAAACCAAGGGATTGCCTAGCACTAGAGAGCCTTGTCAGAGAGCAAAGATCTTGGATGCTGCTAAATGCAACACTAACCCTTGGATAAGGAGTTTACTCAGTTGTTAGTTGACTAGGACATCTCTAGGGTACGTTCAAACAGGTACAGGCAGTAGGACCCAGCAACAGACACCGTTTTTATTCTAGAGCTGGGCTAGGCAGGAAGCGTTTTGGGTCTCATTTGGTAGAGCTGACTACTAAAACCTACACCCAGAAAGCACCATTCTCTGACCCTTTCTTTGTGAGCCACGCTTGTGGCAGCATAGCAGACCTCTTCTCCTACCCCAGCTCCCTGGAAATCCTACTCTGGCCTTGCCCCACAGCTAGTTGTTGTTACATTGGGGGGCCGCATACCCTTGAGTTTTGCTGGCTTGGCCCTCAGACAGCAAACATGCAGAAGTTTCTGTGCTTCTGCCTATCAGCACAGCTGAGGAGATGCCTACGGTGAATGTTGGTGACCTGTCCCATGTACTTCTAGGTGTTTCTGGCCTGTTCTGATTGTGTCTCTCTGGCCTGCTCTCTGCTTCTATATAGACACATGGTGATTTTCTAACAAAAAATATATGCTGTTGTGCTTGCTTTCTTTGGATTTGAATGATGCCAGGTAAAACTTGAGGGTCTTAACGGAGGAAAACAAAAATGGTGATGGTGAAATGAAGCAACGAGCATGGAAAGCAATACTGACTGTGGAAGAATGTCACATGTTTCCTACAGATTACCTGAGTGCAAAGTTTTTTTTTTATTCACCTTGGCTGCTCCAGGATGTCTCTCAGTTCGCACACATTTCAGCCTGGGCCTTTATGACAGCACTGAATGATGACTTCTGGTTGCTAGTGACATTTTACCTCTATCCTAGTCCACTCACTTTCCACCCTCCAGTCCAGTTGCCATTTCCTGGATTATTTTCTACTTAGAAGCACTTTTCCACCTCACCCGGATGTGTATCCCCCGACACGACCCTGGTCCTTCTACACCCTCAAACTCAAAACCTCAGCCCTTTCTCCCACATCTCGCAGAAGCTGCATCCTCCTCCCTTGTCAAGAAGAAAGCTTTAGGAACAAACTCCTTTCCCACCCTCTGCACCGTGATTACATCAGCAGTGTGCTCTCCGAGCCTCTTCCTTCCGTGCTCTTTTCTTAGGCTGGTCTCTCTTCTCCGACTCCCCCCTGCCGGCTCTCCTCCTCTCCAGGAAAAATCAGTGCCCGCCCTGCCTCCAGCCTTGGGACACTGACTTCCTACTCTGCAAGCAACCGCAACGGCTTCCTCTGACCGCAGCAGTCCCAGACACTCTGGCTCCACGGCACACCCTCCACGTGCACAAAAACACTCCACCAGGGCTTTGCTTTCTTCTTCAGAAATTCAGTTCAACTGGAGCTGCCACGTCAGTGAGGAAACACCTGTATTGTGTGCCGTCCACTGTGCCACCAATAGCACGGACACCCAGACTAGCTCCGCCAGCCCTAATGACCCACTGCCTTTGGTACCACTGGGGACTGGAGCAGTTGTTCTTTTCTTCATGTTACTCTGTCTCCTGCTACAGTGGCCCATGGGTGCCTATAGGAGCACCCTGATAGGCCAAAGGGGGTCGCTTTTTCAAGCGATCTGTGAACGTGATTTGTTGTTTTGTTAAAATGAATAAGCCCTGTGAGATGTAGAGGGCAGAATCGAGCCAATGAGGCACAATCCACAGTTTTAAGTGGATACATACACAAGCACCCTGCTTGGGTGGGAGACTGCACAAGAGATGAGGACCATGCAACTGGAGTTTGTGCCTGTGGACAATCTTTGCCCCAAGGGCTACAAAGAATGGGCAGATTGAGCCTCTTGCCTGAAAGATGGAGATGCATCTCTCCCAGGTGGGAGCTCTGTTTGTTCAGCCACTCTCCCAGGTGCTGTGACTCACTCTCTGCTTGTGTAACGGAGGGCGAATCCTTCTCTGCGAGTTGTTCCTGTTGGAGCTTGCTTGAAGATAAGCTTCTCTGCATGTGCAGTCGTCCCAAGGAGAGCTGTCTGCTAGTCCAACACAATTCTGCCTTTGCCACAAAGCAGTGGCAAAGTGCTACTGTGAATGAAACCCAAATTGTCACTGGCAGTTGGTGCCTGCCTTGCGCAGATGTCCATGTAACTGCCAGCAAATGGATAACCAGGCTCCTAGCACAATTCTTAGTCTTTGATCCCACCAGCTCTTAGCCAGCTGTGTATTTTCAGGTCTCATGAACTCAGCAGGTTTGGAACAAGCTGCATCTTGGCAGAGACATCCAAAGAAAATCCAGATGTTGCAGGAAGTGCTGTCAGCCTGGATCAACCTAGATCTAATTCAGTGCTGGTAGGGGCCATAGTGTTGCTGGCATTCAACCTCCCAAATAGAAGGCTACTCTTAACTTCCTGGGGGCATGCAGTCACTAGAACCATCGGGATCTCTGATTCCCAGGGAGGAATCAGAGTGTGATTCCCTGAGTGTCATTGGCCAAGCCTAGTTTTAACGTACTTAATTTTCAGCTGCGATTTCAACCGGAGAAGTTTTGTTGATTTCCTCCTTTCTAAGTGATGGTTGTGTAACACTCCTGGCTTGGGAGAGTTGCTGTGTTCCAGTCCAAAGCAGCTGTGTTGCAGCAGCAGGTTTTAGTAGTCCATATTACTTAGTGTTTGTCATCTGTCTGGACATCCTTCAGTCTGGGAGGAACTCCGTGATGATAATGAGTTAAATGCCTTGACCTCTTTGGGGAATTTTATTGGGAAATCTGCAGAATTTTCTAGCAAGATGTAGGGACAGTCAGCCCATTCTCTTGATTTCTCTTTGCTTAAACAACTATAGGTGCTCTGACAAATGCTACCTGGAAATCTTGGCACAAGCTCTCCATTTCACATAAACCCCAAGTCTATCCACAGGGTGGGAGATGATTGTTTTGGGAAGTGGTGCCAATGGCCTCAAGAGATGCCCTCCATGCAGTGTGGTGACAAGGAAGATTTAATTCAGTTCCTTCACAGAGCTATGGAAAGTGGAGTGACATATGCAATTAGGAAAGCAATCATTCTTCTGTTACAAGAATGCCTCATGGGGCAGGGCAGCAAAAGGATATGAAGATACTACAGAGTATAAAGGAGGATCACTGAAGCGAGGCAGTGGCTGGAAAATGAGGTTTGTGGTGGGAGGACCAGGACGCCTTTTGCTTCTCAGACAGCAGGCTGAAAAGTGACTTAATCCCTGCAGGTATGTGATTCCACCTAGAAGAAATCTGATGGAAGGTAACTAGAGACTCTTTTTCAGTTTTGCTGATGAAGGCATAACATAATCAAGCATTGTGAAGTCTGGTGAATCCAGCCTTGCAGTAGGGAACCCAGTGTTGGAACCTCTCACCTTCCCGCATCATTGTAACAAGAAAGGATGTTTTTCTGCATGATATGCTTTAATCCATCTTCTGGGAAGACCCCTCAGTGAACATGTGCAATAGGCTAGACTGCATAGTGGTATGGAGGGTACTCTTCCCTCTGAATCTGCGTCCCATTCTTCCTGTTCCTGGACCTTAAGGAAAAGAAGGCCAGCTGCAATTGTTCTCAATACAGTTATCACTCAGGTGGCTCTGTTTTACGAACATAATGGTAATACAAGTTCATGCTCCTGGACTTGAGGTGACTGCCTACAGGAGTCAGGAAGGAATTTATTTACTCAAAACACAATAAACCAGATGCATTTAAAAATATATATTTTCTGTTCTTTCACCATGTTCTTCTGAAGGCTCAGGTTGCTTCCAATTTGCAATATGACAGCAGAAGCCGCCAGCCTGCAGACTGAAGTAGCGCTGGCTATTCTTCTGGATGTCTGATAGCTGTCTGACTGGCTTTGTCTGTGTACCTCACATGCTTTAAAAGAGTGCATATGAATTGATTTCTCCAGAGATAAACAGTAGGAAGTGTGTGTATGTATGCAGAGGGCCGGGTGATTCAGCTAGGAGTTCCCAGAAGTAGCTGGTGAAAGGATGTAGCACTTACTGGAAATGCTCAGGTGTCATTTCCACAGAACAGAGCTTTAGCGTAGGCAGTCGAGCTGGCAGGTTGCACTCAGTCACACTCAGCAAATCAGGATGCAGAGACAGAGAATTGTGTTTTAGCAGGTCTGCATTGTGGACTCAGTTTGGTCAACCTGTCCCCCAGGACAGCTGCATGTCACTGCACGTGCCCCTTTGAAAGCAAGCATTGGCCTTCCCCAGCAGCTGAAGACTAAGGGGGGAACATATCTGGCAAAGGAAAGATTAATTGTTTTCTGTGCTGTGTTAGGGAAAGCTAAAATGCTGCCATTTTTTCACTCTTTAAAGAGGAGGTCACTACAGAGGGGTATCATCTCTGAAAGATGTGGAGGAATGTGTGTACAGACATATACATGAGAGCATGAGAGCTCTTCTGAAACTTTATGGTATATAACATCAAGAAAAGGCAAAATAAATGAGGAAAACAAAAGGGTTTATTGTCTAGGGCTTCTAGATTTACTGCCTGATACTGATTTTCTTAAAGTTATTTATAGTATTCAAAGGGCTATGCACAAATTTTTGTGTACCTCAAATCTTTCATTAAGAAATTACCTAACATTCGCTTTGAAAGTTGTCTGGGAACTATTAACAGCTACTAATCAGGATTTTACACACCATCACTCTGAGCTTTAATTCTGTATAACACTGGCAAATCCTGGTGAGAAGGGTTGTGGGCCATGTTTGAGCAAAGAGTTAAGTGGAAGTGCAGAAAGAAGAGTGGTGCAATAGCTGTACATGGTAGTGTTGCCACATCCCCTTTGCCTCTTGACTCTCACTTGCTGAGGGTCAAAGTGGTTTCTGGGTTTGAGGTCCAAAACTAGATTTTTCTCAGATCAGAGAGCATGGACCTTGAATCTGGTTGCCTTCCTCTGCAGTAACGGGTTGCAGGTTGCTTGCTGGCATCACAGAGGCACAGCTCACCAAATCTGTTCTCTGCCACTGGAGAGTCATCATACAATGGCAGGATTGGTCTGTTCTGATCCTGGTCTTTTGACCCAGACACCATGATCTTGAGAGGACTGAAATATTTTGCCTAACAAAGTCACTGGACCCAATATTCATGTGAAATCTGATGGTCTGTGATTAGCAAATCAGGTAAGACGATCTAACAGCCCCTTCTGTTTTTAAGCTGCATCAAACATTGGATCCGTGTTGCCGTGTGTGCGTGGTGTCATGCAAGGCCTGGATCGTGGCCGCTGTTTGGATGCTTGCAAGGGGCACCTTGCTTCCCCTCAGGGCTAAGCAGAGAGAGGTTAACCACCATCTTGAAGGTGGCACAACCAAGTGTGCAGCTCCCATCTGGGGAGGATGAGGAAAGGGTTATTGCTCCTCTCCCCTCTCTCCCACCTGAGAGGCCACCACAGATGTCAGCCCACATTATGGAACTGCTGGGAAGCCTAGCCACGAGGGGCAGGTGCCCGGGCACAGTGGTAGTGAACTGTTCGTCCCACAGCACTGCTCCAGGAGCACTCCTGAGAGCCCCTCTCCCTGGGCTAACAGAGATGCTGGGCCTTGTCTTGGGACCAGGAGCAAATGCTCTAGCCAAGTACCTGCATGATTTCATTTTAGGGACAGCATCCATTTAACCTTAATGAAGGAGTGACTGCTGGGAGACTAATCTGAACCTCTGAGGAGAGAGAGGAGCCTCAGGGGGAAAGACATTAAGCAGATATGGATATCTGCAGGAGGGCCTTCAAAATCAGGTGGATGGGATGGGGGGAATATGTGCTGGTGGATGTTGTTCTTTGAAATTTCACCTTAGATTTCCTCTCAGCTCTGCCTCGGTTAGTGTGACTGGGTTGAGGAGTCGTTCTCAAACTGACTGAATGCTCACATATCTGCTGGGTGTGCAATGTACTTCTGGATAAGTTCCCTCTCCGCATCTAATTCTTATCAATATCTGTGGTGGGTTTTATGCTTTTGTTTTTCCTGCTGCTCCCTTCTATCTCCTCTCCCACTGCAACTGTGGAGCCTTCCTCACAATCTGACTCCTGCCGTGATCTCTGGCTGAAGTGGTTTTAGTGGGGAGGCAACCCCCCATGGACAGCTACAGATGCTCAGTAGCTCCCGCCTTAGACATTAGCATGACTGCTGATTTGTATCGCTTGCAGAGCACCACTTACAAGGAAAACATCTCACGTGTTCTCCTTGGCTCCTATTCACTCCCAGTCACAGCAATTACGCTGTTGCTTTTTGGCCTTCATTTGTCTTATACTGTTGTGCCTCAAGTGAGCTCTTATTAGCACTTCCTTCTCTGAAAAGGAGTGACTGCAAAATAAGCCAAGGGTCATTTCCCTTCCCTTGAGACCAGGAGAACTCCTGGCTTTTAAAGCAGGCTCCATAAATTTTAAGCCTTAGCACTCCTTGTGTTTTGCCTTGTGAAGGGTGGGGATTCTCCCAGGGAGAGTTAGGAAAAGAAACTCCTTCTGATATGGCAGTGCATTTCTTGGGCAAATGTTTGTAAGGCATCTGAGACAAATCACAGCACAAACCGCTGAAAAAAAGCAATCATTACCTGATACCAACTGTGTGAAATAAGTCAGAAGAAGAAGTGGAAGAGGAAGTAACCATTTTCTATTTCTTGCATCATCTTTACTTGCATATCATCCTGGAGGGTTGGGCATCAGCAGGTGGAGCTGCTAAACATCAGTCAGCACAAAAGCTACCAGTAAATAAAATTTTGTTATTCCAAACCAGCAACAATAGATGTGCTATGTGTGATGAATGTAAATTATCAGACTGAAAATACACCTAATATCTCCAGTGCTCGCTGTAAGCTTGGGAGCAAGGAGTCTGTCTAATGTCGGAAGCTTGAAACTTCTGCAAGTCTGTAGAAGTCCCAAATTTTGCAGGACAAAAATTTTCCACCTCCCTCAAAGAACTCACTGGTAGGAGACAACAGTGTCTCCCAAGGGCTCTTTCACTCCTTCCTTGGAGTTGATGTACTGCAAGACTGTGTCAGGACAGCGGCCTTATGGTGTCATTCTCCAGTAGGGATCAAATCAGCAACATCCCATGTGCCAGTACAACCCACAAGGTGGGAACATGGGATGGTCCTAGCGTAGAAGCCACACTTGAACTCAAGCTGTATGTGGCATACAAGCCCACTTCTGCCTGAAAATCTAAGCATTGCTAAGGCTACGGAGCAACCTAGGTTTGGAGGAAACCTGTGTCATCTCTGGCAACTGGCAAGACTATGGGTAAGGTGTGCCACAGAGAGAGAGAGAGAGAGAGAAGGCAGCAAATCAGAAGGGTATTATTTTGTGATTTCTATGCTGCAGTTAAGAAAGGGTTGTGTTTTTCATCTTTCACGTGCCTCAACTCCCACCAGCTGCATACACCCACCCACAGCATGTGTGCCGTGTTTTTATTACAGCTGTAGCCTCAGGTAGCATGGAATCAGGGCCAAGCATACATTAGTAAAATTAGAAGAAATATCATCTGACGGGTCTGGACGGTGCTGTGGGCAGAGCATATTTGGCAAGGCTCTGCTTCCTTCACAATCCAGCCCAGAGACATTCCCTGATCCTATCTGAACACAGATTGAACTTGCAAAATGAGTCCCAGCTTGCGAGCTGTGAGTCAGGGATGTCTTAAACACTGCTTCAGAATCCAACACCAACAAGTTCTTTTTATCTTGTTCATCCTGCTTAAATAAATGCAGCAAGCCCTCATGTTAATAGAGTGACCTCGAGGGCTGTATGGCATAGGTCTGTTCTTTTCCACACCCTCTAGCATTTGTCCCTTCGTCTCTGGGCATTTTTGACCATCTATTCTCCTCCTCTCTGGCTCAGCTAGTGGGACTCTGTTGCATTGCTCACAGATACTGGCTTGAAACCTGCGTCTCTTCCATGTGGCCATGTTCATGTTCCTCTCCAGTACCACAAGGCTATGTTCACATCAGCAGGTTTCTCTGTGCAGCAGTATTTGAAGGATGCCTGCCTGTGCTTAAAATCAAGTATAATTTCCAACTTCTTGAGACTATCATCCTATAAGAGAGCATCCTTCACAATCCAAGAGATTTCCTAAATTGTCTGTCAAGACAGGTAGGAGTCTGTGGAATACTGGGCATCCCTGGATCATATTTGAGAAAGACTAACTAGAAATGTTATATTTGGAAACCATTTGTTAAAACACAGGGATGAAAAACATCAGACAGAGCAGACTTACACTGTTCTCTTTCAGAAAATCCCTCCTGGCAATACTATTGCATTTGCTTGGGTTATCCCTGTCTAAGTTTCTGAAGCTCAGTGAGGAAGCGCAGTGATAAATGCACAAAGGAATAATGACTGCAAATCTGCACTTTCCTTGTTAACAGAAGATGGAAATTACAGTAGGAAGCAGAGGAATTCAAGACAGAAGTTTGTAGTGATAGAGTGTCTAAAGCATTCTGTTTTGTTCAAAGAACATACAGAGACAAAAGTATGACATGAAGAGACTAAAGGAGATGTTACTGATGCTTTCATTGTCTTGATTTTCTTACTTCAAAAATGGGCAAAAGTCACAGAGAATTGGAAGCAATAAACAAATTGTAGTTCTATATTGTGAGAGAGTCATGCTCTCATGAACTGCAGATGCATCAGGATGTATCTACCATACTCCCATGTACCAAGAAATAGACTTTCAGATCTAAATTTCTGAGAAGGGAAGAGAAGAATCAGACTGGAAGACAAGATGAAGGCAGCCTGGAACTGGTCTTTATCTTAAGACATTTTACTCCTCTTCCACAATACAGTACAGTGCAGTCCTTCATGTTACTTTTCTTACACCTGATCCTTCCTTTCATTTGGTAGTATTACTCATGGTTCTTTATTGTGTCAGTACTGCCCACTATTGGCACAAAGCCATTCCTTTAACAAACAACACCATTCCTCCTCTCATGGGCTTAGGATTAATTATTTTGGAGATATCATTCAGGGCCTTAAATATATTGACTTTAGAGATATTTTTACTTGCAAATACTCTAGCCAAACCTTTGATATTTCATTTGGGTTCAGGGCACAGTAAAGAACATATTAAAATGAGCAAGAGCTGGTGGTTTTGTTCTAAGAGTTACCAGAAGTCAGGGTGAGACCCAGAAGAGAAAGGGAAGGGGATTGCCAAAGATTTCCGTTGGATATTCTCTTCAGGGTTCGTAAGTTTGTCCTGTAACACTCTCAATCCCTCCTCCTGCAGGGGAGTGAGATATCACTGAATCTCTTCATGTTTCCCTGCAAACAGAGGTTTTAATGCAGCCCTTTGTTTATCATCTCTGTAATTCTTTGATTATTCAGGAGAAAAAAAGTGGTCAGTTCTTCTCTGGAGCCTGAAGGCTCAGGGAAGCTTTCCAAACTCCCTTCATTCTCTGCCTCCCATCCAGCATTTTGACAGGCACAGACTAGTCTGTATCCAGACACTGCCTCGCTGGAAGGCTGCACGGGCAGAGGGAGTCGAGTGCCGGAGACCGTGACATGACAATTCTCCAAAGTCAGAGTGAAAGGAAGGCAGCCACAATTACTGGGCTTAAAGCCAGTGTCCGTCCTGCACTGAAAGCACCCTCTGGAGAGGCCTGAAGGACATCCAAGCTACCTGCTGCCCAAGGGTGACCTCACCAATGTCTCACATAGGGTGTGGTGGCTCCCTGGGTGAGTGTATTGGCCCTAAAGTGTTGGGGCTGCACAGGTATATGGGTCCTTGTGGCCTCCTCTAAGGCACTCTCTGGCTGTGCTCAGGAGCTTGCAATGTAGAAGGGAAGCAAGTCTGGTTTGAGAGCAACATTGAGAACACCCTTAACAGACAGTACCAATGTCATCAAAGGGGAGGGGGTTCAGGATGGTGTCTGATCTGCTCCTTGCCTTCCCAGCAATATAGGAGCTGAGGAAAATTGGGAACACAGAACAGCTTCAGTATAGCCCTTTCAGCCAGTCTGACCTGAGTTGACAAAGCAGCTTCTTCATCTTGCTCCACAAAAAAGCAAGAAATAAGGAGACTGTTCCCCTCCATCTTCTGTAGATTGTACAGGGAATGATCCACATCCAGCACAAACTGCAACCATCATGGGAACATGGCCTGGTAGATGTGCTGCCAACTTTCTGTTTCAGCTAATGAATTTTACTTACCCTTTTACTGTATCTTTCAGCGTTTGGGTAGATGCACTATTGTCTAGAGCTACTTCAAGGAGACTGTATATGAGCTGTAGCCCAGCCTAAACCTATTGTCTCTAACATGCATATGTAGAAAAAAAAGAGAAGAAATTTTTTTTTTAAAGGAAAAGGAAATCGTACAGAAGACTTTTTAAAGGAAAAGATATTCTGAGAAGAGCATAGGGGAAGAGGAAGAAAAGGTGGGAGAAAAGTGAAAGCAAGTCACAAATGAATAAGCAGGGAAAGTACACAGGATGGAAAGATGGTAATGATGCTGAATTGGGAGGAGTTTTAAATGTTATTGAACAGAGAAATTACCCTGTGGAACCTACAGAGATTAGTAATGTGGCCAGGAAACAACATAATGAAACTGGAATAATGTAGGCTACTGGAACTCAGGAAAAAATAACCCTGAAGGACACTCAGAAGCAGACATGTAGGGAAAGGATGGGAGGTGAGACAGGAGGAAAATTTACATTTGACTTTTGACAGCTAGCCTGCATTGTAAAAGGCCTGTGGCATTCTCAGTGGGCATCACACTAACCAGTCTGGCTTAGCTACAGCTGGAAGGTAGCTGTTAATTTTTTGGCACCCCATTGCCAAACACTGTAAAATCAGAGACCTCAAAGAAGAGCAGCAACATGATCAGATTACTTGGTGTGGGTTTGATTTATGAAGATTAACTGATGCTTAGATATAAGCTGAAGAAGAGATAACAAAATAACAGACATGAATCTACACGTATCTGAAGGATGTAGGCAGGGTCAGAGAAACGTATGTGGAGAGAGAGAAAATAGGACATGATAGGAAGAGGGGAAAATTCCCTGCCAGTATTAAGGGTAGATAAGACTTGTATGTAGGGTCTCAGAAGGACTAACAGAAAATTCTCTTGCATGGGGCCTTTCAAGTAGCAGAAAATGTTCTGTAGATACAGCCTTGCTTGGATAGGGTGAAAGATAATGGTTGCCAGCTCAGAGTTCTTAGAGTCAATGCTTCTTGATGAAGTGTGTATTTTAAAAATGAATTCATTTCTGCCATGGATAGAGCAAGCAGGAAGTGGCTGAAGAATTCATCACCTCATTCAGTTCTCTTTTCCTTTAAAAAGAATATGTGTAATGAGCAATCAAACAAAAGCAAAGAAGCGAAGACCTCAAAGTTAGCAAAATCATTAAAGAAACAGCAAAGAAATATTAAGAGAGGAATGCATTCAAATCAGCACAGAGGGCCAGATGGTATATACCCGAGGGTATTAAAGGAATTAGCTGAAAAACTCTTAGGCCCATTATCCATTATATTCAACTGCTCCCGAAGAATTGAGGAAGCCCCTGATGACTAGCAAGGGAAAACATCATGCTGCTTTTCCAAAAGGGGAATTACAGATCAATTAACTTAGCATCCTTTCCAGGTGAAACTTGGTCTCTAATAACCAGAAACTATTAGTAGATGTTCTGCAGGAAGAACAAGACAGAAATGCATTACACACAAAGACAAATCACATTAAGAATAGCAGTTGCATCCAAGTGATAGACTGTACAGCCGGATTATACCCACAGTGTTGATGGGAGGAGGAAAACCACAGGATGTGTGTGTTGGGAGTGGGAGGAAGGCAGAATAAGCAGCTGCTTTGCCATCATGTGGGATGGAGTATACACCACAGTGGGAGATGCTGGTGGGAGGAGAAGGGACCTATAGTCCCTTCTCAGTAAACTTACTCTTAAGAGTCTCACTCATTGACAAGACAACCAGTTGTACAGAGAGCTCCAGCAGTGGGTATTAAATATCTTGATTTCAGTAACTAATTTTACTCAGTTTTCTAAGACATCATATTCCTGTAGATCCTGACCCAACCCTGAAAAATTCCATGCAGACTCAGCTGACTTTAACAGTGGTTGGACTTGGCCCAAAGTGGAAAAAGAAAGATGTAGGGTGGATACAGCAGAATAACAATGAAAGAGATTAAAATCTGCCCCTACAATAGAAAGTGGAGCATGCTTGTAAATATTGCCATGTTCAGTTGCGTTCCTCAGGGACTTCTGCTAGGTTGGACATTACATTCCTCTGTAGTAGCACAGGGGAAGGAGTAGAAAAATGCATCAACTGAGTTCAAAGATAACACCCAGCTGGAGTGAGAATTGCAAATCATTTATTAGAACCTCCATCCTAAAGGGATTTCAATAAATGAAGAGAGGGACAAAGTGGGAATAGCAAGAAATTGAACAAACCTTAGTGCAGAAACATCCAGAGGATAACAACTCTCACTGAAGAGAGGTCAAAACAGTAAGCCAGAGGCTGTGGAGAGCAGCAATTCAGAAAAGGTCCCTGGATGCAAATATTGATGGAAAACTACAACTGACAATTCATTAAAAAAAAATCCATTCACTTTTGAAGTGCTAATAGGAATACCACTTGGGGCAGGGCCTGGTAAGAAGAGTGGAGGCAAACAGGTAATGTTATAGATTAACTGGTATAGACAACAGCATGGAAGGAATGACCTATTTACTAGCAAGATCAAAGGAAATACACACAGGCATAGCTTGGACAAAAGGGAGGCTGCAGGGTATAGCCTGATATAGAGACAAACCTTCTTATGAAAGAATGCTGCTGAGTGGGAGGGAGAACCAAGGCTCATTAGTTAACAATAGTAGGGCTACAAATGCAGGACCACACTCAAACCTTAGGAAAGAGAGTAATAATTTGATGACGTGACTAGGCTTCTAGTAGGATTGGCTTGGAAGAGTCTCCACTTCCAAGAGTCTGGAAGAACAGAGTTTAAAACCTCCATATAAACCACTTTAGTCCTGTCTTGGTTCTCTACCCAAATGAAATGGCCAGTTGGTGGCCTCTGAGCTCACAGCATATTTACAGACTATTTGTCAGCAATGTTCCTTGGGCCAGTAGAGATGAAAATGGAAGAAAATCAACAGAGCTTAAATACCAGGAAAAAGTGTCACGGTGAGTGGAAGGAAAGCCGCTGCAGAAAGCAGTGGAAAATCCCAGCTGCAAGGGGTCAGCAGATCAGGCAGGTGTGCACAGATGGGGATGGGACAAGACAAACCTGTGATAGGCAAAAAAAAGGGCAGGAACTGTCACAAGGAGAAGCACAGTCCAAGCACAAGGATTGCAGATGCTGTTTGCAGCAGTTATTTATTCCTCTTCCTTGGAGAACAGTCAACATGCGGCAGAAGAGAAACAAGTCTCACCTCCTCCTAGATATTCCTGTGGCATCACCCTGATTCTCCAATGTGAGAACGGGGATAAAGCTACCCTGCACTGTCAGAATTCAAGGACTGAACTCTTGTTGGTTCCCAACCTCATCTAGACTCTCATTCCAGACAGGAGATTAATGCTATGCTTCAATCCTCATTTTGTTTGTCATCTTGCAGTGTCTCTGCTGCCTTCATGGACAGCACCACCATATCTGAGAAAAGGTGAAAAGACCTATTGGAAACTCAGACCTCACCTTACAAAGCAGCTGGACCACATGTTCCACCAGTGTCCCTGTATCACTGTGCTGACTGCCCCCCAACTTCTGGTTGGGATTCACAGTGTAGGTTATGATCCAGAAAACATAAAATGTACATGGCTCAGCTAGCCAATCTGCCACATTCTTCTTTGCCTTAGCATGCATTATCTCTGAACCTTTATTACTGTGGGGCTTTCAGGAGCCTACGGCAGGATGTGTCTGTAGCAGGCCCTCTGCTCTTGAATTTGCACTGAGTAGAGACACACCTCATTCTTATCTGATTTTCATCAGAAAGTGGCAGTATCTTCACCTCTTTGCTCAAGCTGCGTTGCTAACAGCAGGCTAAGGAATTCCTGGCAATTCTTCTTGGTGGAAAGCCTTTCGTTATATGTAATCTAAGCAATATGAAATCTGCCTACATGTTTGGGAGGGTGACAGTGCATTATAATCATACGGCATCACTTGAGTGCCCGTAACAGTGGTTGTAGCAATGCTAACGGAAGTTCTGCAGGAAGGGAATGAGAAATTCACTCCCACCACTTGACTCATGTGGGTTGCTGCTTAGATACAGGTTGAAGCAGCCGCTGAAGTCATGGGTGTCTGTGGGCTGCTGAGTTTCTAACTTGATGTTTTATGGGGCTGTGCCTATCAAAATATTTGGGATCTGCTCATCTCTGATTATTGTACCAGCTTCAAAAGTATGTTTTGGCTGCTCAGAAGCCACAGTAAGGCACCATCTTGCTGAAATACTGGCTGTGAACTAGCTGCATTTTGAGCATGGTTAAAAGGGAAAGGTTATGCATATATAGTAACTATGAGTTGTTGAAAATAACTTTTAACAGGCATCCCAAGGTTACAGGATTAATATTCTTACTGGACAATATGGTGCTTACATAAGTATTGTTTCAGAGAAACAATTGTTAGTTCTCTCTGTTCCAAAGAGCTTTCAAATGGAATACTCAGATATGTGAACAATTCTTAGGTTTGGGGCTAGTAATCAAGGACCCAAAATGAATAGTATATTTTCAAAGGAAATGTTATATTGTCTAATCTTCAAATTGTACTCAAGTTTGGTTTTATTAAATGAGAGGAAGTGCAGTCTTGTGGTTAAAACAGTAGGCCGAGAAGTCTAGGGTCAGTTCCCAGTTCTAGCCCAGACTTCCTGAGCCTGAATTACTTAATCCTCCTGCCCTTATGTCTATTAGTTCCTTATCAGGAGATAAGGATAATACCACCTTTCCTTACTCTTATTCTATTTTATCTTGGAAAAAGATTGGGAGAGATGGGAGAAGACTTTCTTAATATAAAGATGTGGGATTCCTGATCTTGACTGAGGACTCTGCTAAAATATGCATCATTCTTATTTACATTTATTTCAGTTTGATATCTGTCCCATTCCATTCTCTTATACAGAGCAAGACTATTACAGAAAACAAGAGTATTATATAGCAAGACTAACTAGAGATTACATGGGCCAGTCTCTCTGGTTTAAAGAAGCATCTATATGTGCTTAGGTGTGGGCAAGGAGTGAGAAGCCGGGTGGTTTACAAAGAGGCCGAGTCTTGTAATCAAAATTTATTGTGATGTAAAGGTTGTAGATCAACTGTTCCTTTTCAGGGAAGGGCTCCTGGAACTAGTTATTATTCACTATGTGTCTATGCCATGAATTGGCAACATGTACGTACAAAACTAATGTAAGTATTTGATCAGACTGGGCACAAATTACCATGAAAGTCTATTTTAATGCATAATGTAATACCTGTTTAACATTTTACAAGCAAGAGTAAAAGTTTAAGGTATACTGTTTTCCAAACCATGGTGAGCCAATGGCAGACTATTTAAAGCTTCCTATTCAGGTGAGCTGCTATCCCTTTGTCTTCTTTCAAATTTATAATCTTCCTTCCTGCCTTTAATTGTCTTAGCTTTTCTGAGGAAATCAAAACATAACGGTATAAAGCAGTCATTTTGTTGTACATAATGCATATGATATGCCTTTTAACTTTAATCTTTTTTACCTGCCTAAGGCTGAGAGCACAGCATTTATATTAGCCTGAGTCAGTGCTGTGATGGCAGTGAGCAGACTCTGTTGTCCCAGTTGGATTTCTTTGGCTTGTTCTCCAGAATCACTGAGGGCACTCAGGGCCACATCCAGGCCTGAATTCACCTCATGCTGTCTCAGATGGCTGAAAGTCAGGAGCCTAATCTATGTTAGGCTCCTTAGTCCTTGGAGAGACAACTCTGCAGAGCAATTCTGCACTTGGCCCTTCCTCAGTCATTATAAAAGCATGAAGAATAGCTGGTATCGCCAACCAGGCAAGGTGATTAACCCTTCTCACTAGTGTGACAATCTGCGTCACAGTGTGACAATCTGTTAAGGGAAAAAACACTGCCAGGGTGCACGAGAGGATTCACACAACTTGAGGCCTTGAAATTCAGGAGCTGGCTGTGAACAAGCCCCTGGTGCCCATTGCTCTGTGTGGTGTCCTAGTCTGCCACAGGCCTCTAAGTCAAGCTCTGGGTCAGGGAAGAGAAGCAGCGCTTGCTCTCTCCAGTCAACGATCAGCATCTCCTAACCATGTGCAAGAACAGTGCTTCTGCTGAGGCATGGAAGCTTTCAGCACTCTTGATGATCACCTGTCCTGGAATTCATGCAATTAAAAGGAAATGGCCTGAGAGTAACCAAGGTCCTTCCACTCAAACCATCCCACAATGTCATACACAGCTTTCAAGTCTGTAAAGAGAAGCCTAAAGTACATGCTTATGTATCTGCTGTGCCCTCATATTCAGCCTTCTCCAGGGACTGAGCTGTAAACATCTCTGAGATTTATTCTCCTCCATCACCTCCTACACACTAATAGGGAAGAAATGTTTAAAACCTCAGGTTCAGTGTTTGTTTGCCCATGCCTTCATATTCAAGAATTTATTTTAACAAATGACATGAAAGGGGAGGTCTCAGTGCTTTGTAAACCAGGAGTTCCTCAATAATGTTGCCAGTATGCCACTGTCAATTTATAGTTGGTACATGTTGCTTTCTAACAGCCATAGGTGATCTGGCACAAAACACAGCAAAGTCTGTGGGCTTCAGATCAATTCTGTGATGAGCTTGTTGCATAGGGATGCTGGATAAAGCATGTGACTTTCAACCAATCTGGAGAAGCCAAGTGAGACTTTGAACTCCTTTAACTGCATTGACATAATACCTTTCAACCTTACACCCCATCTGAATTTATCAGTGGGACTAACTTAATCCTGCCTCATAGAGTCTGTGACACTAACAGGTTCATATTGTCTAGCAAAAATCACAGTTTTACTTTGCACTTAGAGATGACTCCAGTCTTTACAGTAAGGCTTTCATCACTGCAGCTACTATAAAGAAGTAAAAGGATGTAAAGGAAATAGAATTAGAAATATTGATTTTTTTTTAAGTAGTCAAACACTGAATCACTACAAAATGTGTCCTGTGCTCTTAAACCTGCTCCCAAGAAGGAGTGAGGAAACAGACATTTTTCCCATGGCTGTCTGTGTCATCTGTCATAGCGTTTGTTCTACAAAGAGTGCCATTGATATATCTGATCATCAACGAAATTGCAGGTCGAACTCTCATGGAAGCACCCCTTGCTTTAAAAGGCAAGACAAACTGGCTGAGCAAAGTTCTTAAGGTTATTTTCATGCCCTATTGAGGTTACTTTACTGATATGTGGTGGCTTAACACTTTCAGTACTTGACTCACACAGGTAGATGAGATAATTCACAATGAACAGGCTATTTGACAAGCATAACTTCTGTGGTGACAGAATACTAATTTCTTCAAATTTGTTAGCTATCTGAAGGTATTAAAGGAAGACCTTTACATTTTTTATAGATTCTTTATGAACAGTTAGCACTTGAGTTGCAAAAGAAAGTCCTGCTAATGGGAGCATTTTTGATGGCTAATTTAAAATTTGTTTCCCATAAACATACACGTGGCAATACAACATTCGCTTTCCACTCATTTGCCCCCAAAACACCATGAAAACAAGTGTGAAGTAAGGCACAAGGAGAGATTAGCAAGATTTAAATTATAATTACTGTCTGCCAGATGAAGTTTCAAATTAATACACCGCCTTCCACATTATAGTAAGATATATTATGTTTTCTAAATATCCTAACTGGAATATCTTCCTGGAATGTATGCAGCTCCCATATGCTGCTCTTAACTATCAGGCGAGTATTTCCAATTGGTTTCAACATCTTACACTGTGGCCAGCTGATGTAAATTGGCATAGCTCCATTAGTACTACTTGAAATATGTCAGTCCATACCAGCTGGGAATGCAGTTCAGTTCTACTTTAAAATACACTTAATATCTTTTTAATGCTTTCCTGAACAATGCTAGCAAAAAGTCATCTGTTTTATCTCAGTTTCCGTCCTCTTTAAAGTGTATGAATAAAAGTTAACATCTTGGGGAAGATGAAAGAGAACAGGATCAATTTTCTCACTCAAACTTTAAGGCGAATATCCTTTACAAAGTCACAGAGGGAGGGACTGAGTTTCTATATGACCAGTGGAGTACAAGGACATAGTTTACCATTTTTAAGTGGTTCTGAAGACAGAGCTAAATTAAAAGCATTTAAACAAATCCTTTTGGCCTGAAAACTGCGGCTGCTTAAATTATTCACTGTAAACATATGACCCAATTGATTTAATACTTTTGCTGTTGTGATTTTTTTGAATGAAATGATCCTGATTTGCTGCCTATTCAAAGCACAGTTTGGCCTATTAAATGGCTTTCAAATGTTCACCCTGGGCTGCAGAAGGATATTACTGATACACTGACATAATTCCTCCTCTTGAAGTGTCAGTCTAACTATATCAAAAAGAAGTACATGCACACTGCTCTCTTATCCTATGTAAAGTACTTTTCTAGTTAGTCATTGCATCGGTAGAGCTTTGTACTTGTTGGAAGCAGGCATGTGCTGGCGGTCCCTTGTGCAGTCTCTCCCTCACCTCCACACCCTGATGTTCCCTCCGGTACATTGTAGGAGGCCTCTCCGAGACTATGGACATTCGGGGATGTGGGAGCCACCAAACTCCTATGTGTCCTCTCCCACTGTGGATGCAGTTTGGCAGGGCATCTTTAGGATGGCTGCAGGATACTGTGAATGAAACTGAGCACCATCACCAGGGCTGCCAAGGGGACTGCAAGCTGGCTTAAGAGGAGGTTGAAACTGAGCCATCCTGAATCCCGCCAATATGCTGCGATGGGAACCCCGGGCCAGCTTCAGCTGTGAGAGAGACTTTTCAGTATAGCAAAATCCCCTTTCCTAACAGAGATTGTCCTGGAGCTAGGCAGCATGGCGTAAACTAGCAGTGATACACAGCAGGTTATATCCTGACATGCTACCACTCTTGAAACTGCACAGGAGATTTTGGATTGCTTTGAGAGGACAGCCCAACTGAGCTATATGGGAACTTTTACTCTATGCTCTGGAGCTGTGCGGACATCCATATCTGGTCTTTGGCCCCACAGCCAGCCATAACCTGTGCTACAGGGAACTGCTCAGCTGAGTTGTGACTTAATATATTTATTGAGTTAACGGCAAACATCCCTAAAAAGTGCCTACTGCAATAAAGCCAGGATGATTGAAAAAGAATATAATACAAATGTGGGCCTGATGAAGCTGAAGGATGGACAAAGAGGGGTATTGTCAAATATGGAAGGTGATGCACTCAACTAAACGTACTTTCTCCTGAAAGTTTGGTCATTGCAAGAAGACTGTCATTTAGACTGACTACAGTGGACATCCCAGGGTGGTGTGTTCCCTGTTTTGGGAGGCTGAGGTTTAGCACTTCAGCTGTGCAACAAAAGGGACTTTATCACAACTATTGTCCTCTCAGTTTCAATGCTGGCGGGCATGTGTTCCTTTTGGATGCGTTCAGAGTGCTTCAGAAAACCATGTCTCCCACAGACCCACCCCTCATGCACCCAAACATGAACTCAGCCTTTCCTGAAGCATCTACATTCTTACTTCTGCCATATGAGAACTGTCTACCTCTCTGGGGGTGGCAGTCCCTGCCTTCAGAGGTAGGATACAGGTACAAGGGAGATGAAAGAAAGCACAAGTTCTTATGTTCCCACTTCTAGCCATCAAATGACCAGAGAGGTCAACTTTCTCCCCCTCTTTTCTGGATGTCATCCCCATTTTCCTTTTCCACTCAGCAGTTGCCCTCAAGGCAGTAAATGCTCTTCCAAATGGAGCGCTATCCTTGCCTTAAATTTTCTTTTTGGCATTAGCTGATCAGTGTGAAGTACACTAAAAAATTAGTATATTTCTGAAAGCATTTTTCTAAAGTCAGAAATCTCTCTCTCTCTTTGGATATCTCTACAGCCTAATTTGGGCCATTCATCTCACAAAAGCTTGGGGTTGCTGAGAGCTAACTGTACTAATGAAACAGATCTGATACACACTTTCTGTCTGTATCTTTATATACAGTTGACCCCTCAGCTGAAGTTGGTAAGTGGGAAAGCAAGAGGGAAGCCATTTGGAAAGTGGGGATCTGGACATGGCAACATAACTGTGTTGCTTTTCAACAACAAGAAAATAAAGGTTAAAGGCATCCTTTGTGCATGTCATTTTAAGTATGTTGGAGAAAATACATTTTTACATACATAAAGCAAAGCAGCCACTGGGAAGTTGTCAGATCCCTCCAAATGACAGAAAAATGCTACTACCTGGAGAGAATAGTTTAAATCCCTAGAGCAGAATGACAAAATAAAATGCAGAGCACAGACTTTAGTAGTAAAACTCTTCTCCACAGCAGTTTGAGGATGTCTACATGCAAAGTCATACTGTTCTTAGCTGTTCTATTACATGTTCCTCTGGTCAGAACCAACAACATAGAGAGCTTTTGGTAAGTTTTGGGATGATCGTCATGTTCTGAGGACCTTAAACACATCCCTTTTGATCTGAGAGTAACATTGGATGCCGAGTGAAGTTAAATGTCTCACAAGGACTAATCTGAATTCAAATGCAAACAATAACACTGGTATCTCTAGTCTTGAACACTGATGAAACTTCAGGCATTCTCTGCATAAAGCATTCCTCTTCTCAAGCTGTGAGTTGAGTCAATGAGATAGTTGAACTTGATCCTTTTCTGGCTAAAATCAGTTCCATTGTGCTGAAACCCTTGACAATTCTGCCAATTTATGCCAGCTGGGCACCTCTTCCTGGCCATCGGTCATCACAGTATTTTATACACAACAACTGGCAAATTTTCAGCAATTTTTTTTGTTGCTTGTGTTTCTCTTAATGGAACTCCTAAGTAACTTAATTAGTAATTCACATTTTAATGAGCTCCTTATTATGGGGTTAATAACCTGAATTATTTTGTGTGGTTCTAACCATTAGCAGCTTGATGTTACATGAGTTTAATTTGTTTTGATGCACATCTGTTGACTTAGCGCCTCAAAAAGTAAATAATTTAGCGCAGATTTGATCAGGGACGAATTTGGGATATGCCCCTGAGATCCTAAATGAAGGCAGCAACCCTCCCACTATCTGCTCCCTTTCAATTAGCCTTATTAAGACTTTCCCTAGACCCAGCAGGATGCATTTTTCCAATATGGTGCTCCACAAAGTTGGCCGCCACTATGGTAATTGGTGGCATGCTATCGTAACCCGACAGGCTGTTTTCAAAGCATCTCCCTAGGTGTTCAGCTCAAGGAGTGAATTGATACTGGCACCTCGAAAAAAAGGAGAGAAATCTGAAAAGGAACCTGAATGGGTGGGGGAGGAGGAGGAGGAACTGTTCCCAGGGTTTTCACACATAACTTCTGTTGCTATGGCAATCACTCTGTCTGTCTGTACTTGTTCAGAGCAACAGCTTCATTGGGAGCTTCACATTCAGGCAATTTTAATAGTTTTGCTTTGGGAGTGTGGGAGACAAGCAGTGGGGACATCTCAAAAAAGTGTGGGGGGTGGCAGGGAGGGAAGAATAATTTGCAAATATGCATTAGCTTGGTCTCTGTTTGTGGAAGGTTGTAATCAGTGGCATATTTGTGTACAGCACCCAGTACAATGACAACAACCTGAGTTTCAGTTGGAGCTTCTAGGCAGAACCATGATACAAATAAGCAAAAAGGTCTGGGTTGAGGAAGTGAGAATTCAGCAATCACACCCTCCAACAAATGGAGGAACTATGAAATGTGCCTTGCATCCAAAAATCCGTTCTACGTGCTCTCAAACTACCAGGATGGGAGAAAGTGTTGAATCACAGATATTGTCCCTGGTAAAACACCGTCTCACCCACAAATTGCTTATAACACTAATAGAAACATGGCACAGACAAGAATCTGTGGGAAGAGTGAATCACTGGAAATGACATATTTATATAGCACCTCTCAGCATCGTATTAGGGCAGCTCTGTTTCCACAGAATCTGATCCTAGAGGTCCTGCTGCACTCTAGACCTTGAGGATGCACTCAGCCTTAAAACTTCGCTTAATCATGGCCTTCCCAAATATAGACCTGGTCAAAGTATCCCCTCTAACAGTGTACCAGATGGCTCGCTTCCATTGCACCTCAAAGCAGGCTGAACTTCAGTTGTGCTTCACGCATGTTACATGCTAACAGAACAAGAGAGGTGCAGTGTAAAGTCTAGCCTGCTAGTAAGCAATCTTTATTTTACAGAGAAGATACTTTCACCAGGGAAGAATTGAAGAAAAACTCTCTGCCTTCCCGCACCCTTTTTACCTTGTTATTTCAGGAAACTCTGTTCCTTTGTGATGAAAAGTTCCTGCAATAATGCACCCCGAGGTGTTGGTTTTTAAGCTTTTCCAATGAACAAGATGTGTCCTGCTTAGAGAAGTATACTCGCCAATGTGCAGCTTGCCAAGTGCTAGAAATCAGACTCTGAGAATTGACTTTTTTATTTTTTCTAAATTCAGCTGGATCAAACCTTCATTAAAAAAAGAGTATCTTGGCACAGTCTGGATCAAAACAGAGAGAATGCCAGTTGCATGTTAGCTTTTCAACGGGCATGTATTTTGCTGTTTAGAGCTGGTATTAGTGGGATGTGCTCTACTTTCTGGTGCCAAAGAGGTTAATGTAACTGTCACTACAAGCATTTGAGTTAGGCAACACATATCTCAGTTTAAATCATGCTTCAAATGTGGACTTAGCGAATTGAAAACATTTAGGATTTCAATCCACACTTCCTCTTTCATGTCAAGGCTTCTTTCAGCCTCTCTGAATACTTTTTAATGACTTTTTAAAGAAACTGAATGGTGTGGACAGAGTGCTTGATACAATTTCCAGCATGTAGAACAATGCAAACTCAGTGACATGAACGTTATGCCTAGTGAGCCTTGCTGTGAGCGTGGACTGGGTGGCAGTGCTTGTGGCCTTCCCCAGAGCCCTCACTGCCACCAGAGGTCCAGAGGAACCTCTGCTCTATTTCCCTGCATCTTCTGGGCAGCTACAAATATTTCCTGGCCCCACGTGCCCTGGAGTCTACTTTATCTGGAAGAAATGTAAGGTGTCTCCCTGTGTTCTGGTTGCTGGTTTGTGTAACACAGTCAGGAGAGGAGCATCTGATCAACAAAAACCCCTAGCAGAAAGTCCTGCTCAGAATAAACACTGGGCAATGCAGGAAGTGGCTTGTTCTGTTGGGCCATAAGGCTCCCTTGGTTTCTGCTGGTGTGAGTCATGTCAATCTTCTGCACTTTAAGCAGCAGATTTTTCTCCTGCGGTTTAATTGTTCCACTTAAACAAATGGGCTCCTAATGTGATTGCTTCCCCACTACAAGAGTGAGAAGTATTAGGACCTATCTGAAGTGAACTGCTGGCAACCATGTTTCTTTTGAGAAAAATCTCACTTTTTCCAGAGGGCTCCCCCAGCCTGGAAGCCTGGAGATAAGGAAGCAAAGATAAAGCCTGCGCTGTGAAGCTGTTTGCATTGGAAGAGACAATAAAGTTGATAGCAAATGCTGAGTGTATGAGACTGAATGGATGGATGGAAAATTACTGAGATATTATATGCTGCTTTATCTTGGGAACTCAGCAAGCAAATGTGATTTCTAGCCAGCGTGATATGATACTAGCTGAGCTGCATCCTAAGATACATGAGAGAATTGCAGGCCTCTCCTGTGTGCCAGTCTGCTGCTCTTCTCAGGGGTCTTTTCAGAGTAGTTCATGTAATAGAGAGCGGGTGGTCTGGAGAGTAACACATATTTCAGGGACCACCAGGCTGTCTGGATTTGTGTCCCACCTGTGTCACCCCTGGGAAAGTTGTGCAGACTTGTTCCTTACCTCCCTTTGATTTTATCTAAGTAGTTTTGGGGTTCTGAGCCTTGATCTGTGTGTCAGTCTCTCTGTGTTAATTTATTTTTTTTAAGGGCTAACAGCACTTCCCTTCCCACAGGCATGTTGTGTAGATAAATACATAATGCTTGAGGGTATAAATCGCAAGCATTTCTGACACTGTAAATCTGAGGCCTGTACTGGGCGTTTGCTGGGGTAACAGAACAAGGGACTGTACTTTTAAAGAACAACCAAATAAACGAACACATAAACAAAACACTTCTAGATCGTCTGAAGCATTCCTAATTCTTACCCAGTGCTAATGACTGTCAGAGAAAGTTTCCATGGGAGCACTGAACTGATCAAACGGAGGAACAAGGATACTTTCTTTGCCATGTTCCTCGTTCAGCCTGTGTATTGCTGTGTTGCATCAGAAACTTCCTTTATGGTGGAGGAGATTTTTGTTTTCAAGATCCGTAAAAATGGAAGACTGATGACATAGCTGAGCTGGAATTAGGGTGGAGCGTTTGTCATTCCTTTACATTTTTCCCTTCTTTTCTCCTGCCCCCCATTTTGGCAAGTCCTAGCAGGGGCTGGAATACAGAAGGAGGGAGACTAGTTAGCACGCGAGGAAGCAAGTGAAAAGGATGCACCTTGGACGTCCCCAGAGAACTGCAGCCTGTGGGTCATCTATATACAATACCCAGTTCTGCTCCTAATTAGCCCCTCTCAGTGTGTCTGGCCTCACACTTCCAGATCTGAAACAGAGGGATGTTCTGCAACCAACTCAATGGCAACCTGCACCTCTCTCCTTTTCAAATTCCCTGGAGATCCATGCCAGACACTGCAGGGAATACTGCTTTGTTTTGCTTTGCATGCAGTGTTTCCAAAGGAAAAATATTGGCCCTTTGGAAGCAGAGGGTGAATGGGAAGTGTGAAAATAAATGCATGGGCTACATTCATTCCTCTTTGATATAAAGCAGCTGAGGTCACCAGGAATTAACTTGTCCCATTGTCTTTGAGGCTTCTAATCTGAATAACAATCCTTCTGATACAGAAAGGCACATCCTTTCAGACATGAGCTGAGGAACTTCAGGTTTGGGTTCTCAGCAGTTTAACCCTGGGGTCTGAGCAAAGGGCCCTCCTTTCCAGGATGCACTGAGCTGCCATCTGAAAAATGGAGAAAATTTAGTCTCCAGCAGTATCCTGACTCTCTCATTGCTTTGGCTGATGATAGCTGAGCTTTTCTGCCCTACATGCCATTTCTTCACAAGCCTGGAATTTGACGGGACTTAAAAAAAAAAAAAAAAATGATGCAGATGTGCATTCCATGCATCATTCCCACATTAACTGACAGGGCTAAAATTAGCCTGGATTTACACCCAGAGCAGTAGGTCAGCCCAGATGTGAAAACTGAGCTCCGAGTATACCCAGGAGCCAGGCTCCACTCCTGCGACATCTCTGCTTTTCCCTCTTGGAACAACCCAGTATAAAAGAGATGAGGGAAGAGATCTTGGAGAAATGTTGCTGCCAGGCTTTGCTCTGCAGTGGCATCCGTTGTCTCAGTTTCCCCCCTTCCCAGGGCAGATTCATGCTCCCTGCTAGCGTGGGCGGCCAGCCTGCTCCCCTGGCCTCACACCACACCCACTGTCTGGAGGCAGCGCTGCTTCTTGGGGCTAAGTTTAACCACAAAACAAAGTTACTCCCTTGGTCAATGCAAATGCAGATGCTGCCACCTCCACCCTCTGTCTCTGCCTGCCTGCCTGTGTGTGTGCACACATCTATGACGCCTCTCTGCACCATTAATCCCCCCAAATCGGGCAGCCCCTTCCTTTATAGCCTGGCTCACATGATGTGTAGGCTGTTCTCCCAAGGCTTCCCTGTCCCCAGTGACGTGTGTGCTCAAAGGTGTTAATGAAAAGTTATGCAGTCAGCTAGGGTTGACCGAGGTCTTGTATACTTAGGACTTTCCTATGTTATGCTCTCAAAACGGTGTCCCTTATTAAAAGCACATGCAATATTAGTTTTCCAAGCCAATCTGACATCTGCCTCCCCCCACCCTCTTCTCTGGCCCAAGCAGTGACGGCCGGAGAAGGCTTTGGCAGGGAGAGGCTAGTCCTGTGGTTTGTCTGTGTGGAGGAGGTTGTCCTGTATTTTCACATCTCAAAGACTACTGGCAATGCTGGGAGAGGGGCTATTCGCCCTTGCTCTCACTGCCTAGGTTGGCCAATATCCAAAGCACAGCACTTGTATTCAGGATAACAGGCAGCTTCTAATTCTTCACACACAATGATTTCATGACCCATGTGACAGTGCTTCTCATTACAGGCTGCCCTGTATATTGACCCTATAAACTGAAAATCTTTCTAGCAAATATAGGATTGATATTATATACATAGCTTACTGAGATTACTGGGTCAGAATCTTAGGTGGCAAAAATATATGCAGGTCCAATAGGGTCAGCTGGTGTAAGTCAGAAAATACGGCTCTGTGTGACTAAGGCTGAAAATCTTCCTGGGAAGGAATTGTCTGTCACGTTTTGCAGTATGTCTCTCTGCCAGTAAATTTGAGCAAATAACTTGCACTAAATAATCCAGTCAATGAACATAGCCACATTTTGCTCACAAAGTCAGCACGGGACCAAGAAGCGCTCTCCTTCTGAGCCCCAAATCTGCTGGGACAAGGCTGGCCATGAATGATTCCCCTTTCCCTTCTCCCCGGCCAAGCTCCCTGGGGAAAGCCGCCTCCACAAGGCCAGAAAGGAGACTAGCGCTGCCATGGAGTTCATCTGCCCCATAGTCTAGACATAGCCAAATTATCCAGGAGCAATGTCCAGTACTGACAGATTAATTTCCCATGACTCATGATATAATAATTTCTGTCGTAATTCGAGGTATGACTCCTATGTGTTGTGCTTCTAGGATTCACCATTTGAAATTTGAGGAGAACTGCAAAGGTTTGATTGGATGTGTGGCTCACAGGGTATCTTCCAGGGATCTCATGGCCTGAGCATAAAAAGCATCTGGTTTTCAGCTACAAATATTTCCAGCCTAGAAGTGTGGTGGATTTCCTTTTTGCAGAAATTCCTGATGTTCGCTTTAAAATTCACTCCAACCCAAATGTTCACACTGGTGAACTTTTTGCTGGACTCTTTCCAGAAAGTGAATGCAAAAATGGAGCTGGGACACAGAGAGGGAGTGACATGCAATGGTTTCTTGGTTCATTTTGATTTAATCAAATGCTCACAGATACTGTCTGGGATACGACCAGCAGCAGTTGAAAAACTTGTAGGAGTCAAGTAATGGAGATGGTAGAGGAAATCCTGTCATTCATTGTTTTAGTCTTACTGATGTCACTTTTATGTGCCTTTTATCCCTTGTCTCATACAAAGCTTCCAGAGGGAAAGTTGTGACTGACAGTTTTGGTCAGACAACCAGACATGACGTGCAAGAGGTCAATTCATTCTCTGTTTGTCAGAAAGGAAGAGATTTATTTGCTGTAGGTACATCCGGCTTTGACTTCTTTGCGATGCTCTTTTGTTTATGCAAACCAGTAGGCTGGGGGCATGGAGGTCAAGATCTACATTCCAAGTCGGAAATCGGTGCTCAGAAATAGCAGCCCTGGGAGTTCAAGAGATGAAGGTCCCTCTAGGCTCCATCTCAAATGTGCCCCATGGAAGTGAAAACAAAAGAGCTGGGTTTTTGTTTTGTTTTGTTTTTTACATGAGAACGTATTTATGGTTTTAAATTGCACAGCCAAGCTTTATCACAAGGCAATCAAATGATTTCAGGGTAGATACACAGAGGAGATGATCGAGAGCTATTAACTACCCACATTTTTCAAGTGGAAATTCCAAGCACTTTAGAACATGTTGTGTTTTGATAAATTTTGCCATACCAGCCTTTTTTGCAGAAATGTTTGGGGATTGAACTACAAGTCCCTATTTGCTAGGCACTATCTAAATGCAGAATAAATGCTAGTTTTGTGCCCAAAATATTGTAGTCTCTTAATAAATCTATTCAGGTCGCTTTCTTCTCTTGATCTGTACTTATGTGGTAATGATTGCGGTTTCTTTATGAGCTGAAAACTATCACTGCATGACATAGGACCTCTCTTTCTTTGCAAGGTACTTCTGCTACTTGTTTTCAGCCCTGAGTTCTGGCTTGTTTTTCTAACCCTTGCTTTTAAAAAATGAAAGCAGTTGTTGTCTCAGGTAAAATAATTCCCTCCACTGACCCTGTTAATGACAGATCTACGCACTTGCCTTGCACTGAGTTCACCAAGTCAGTTGGTTTCCTTGTGCTGCCATCTACAGAGCAAGCAACAGGTAATGCCTGGGTATTATTAACAGCCAGTTAATTCCATATCCTCCTCTTTAAATTCTTGTGATCAGTACCTTCTCCAGCTCGATAGATAAACATTGGTGGCAGTTGGGACTGCTGGTTTTCTCTCCCAAGTCTGTCCTTGAAGTCATCACTGTAGGGCTGGCTTTGCTGGAGGTCCATGTCACAGTGCTTCAGTACAAGGGAGATTCAAATCTCCAGCCTTCCGATCAGAGATCAAGAGCAAGGTCTCACCACTAGGAGGTTCTGGGTCATCCAGCAAGCAAATCTCTTCCTTCCTCACTCTCACTTCATACTTTGATTCTTCACCTTCACCTACACCAGTTGTCTGTGTGAAATTTTCTGCCTTAGATATGTACCAGGCCTACGGGAGCAGTTATAAAGCAATAGCATAGTCATGGTATGGGGATTCTCTGTTTTTTGACTTAGTTGAAGGGTTGTGGGACACAGTGGGGAAAATGTCAGAATCCTGTCTATTCCAGGGTCACCATTGCTGTTGTTACAATACCACTTCAGTGTCTATCTTCACCTTCGCTTACCAAATTAGTGAGAACGATTGCTTGTTCTCTGCTTTACCAATGGCACAGAAAGGATCCTCTAGACACAGACTATAGCCCTTTCAGTCTCTGGACCTGGACAATGGTCCTGCTTCGTCTGCTCTCTCTTTCAGCCACATTAGATTCTGAATTACTCCTGTGGTGTCAGCAGTGACCTATTTGGGGACATTTTTCTATGGATCAGTGCTCCCAGCATGGCACGTGGGACCAGGAGTCTCTGCCACTAAGCTGCTGCATGCTCTTGGTCATGTTGCTTCACTTCAGTGGCCTTCTGAGACAAGGCTGAGCTGTGCCATTCTCCTGTAAAGGGTCTGGGGTGATCCAAAATCTTTCTATCATCTGTTTCAGTAGGCAGGCACACAATGATGTACCTGTGCCTGATTGCAGGCCTAGGGCCCAATAGGTGGAGAAGAAATCCCTTGAGACAATCAGACTGACAGGAACCCATTTACTTCTTGTGTTGTAGACGCTGCAAAAACTTTCCTTTAACAAATCCTGATGGTATTTAAACTGTGTCTGGAACCTCAAGTGCTAGACGGACCTTCTCTTTTAACAGAACTGAACAAAGCAGACTGGGAATGTATTGATTTATAATGTGCTAACATCTTTAAAAATCTGATCCAGCCTGAATGCTCTGAGGGTCTCTGTATGAAACACTATCCTCAGTGACTCCCTTTAGGTTAAAAATAATTGCTGCATTTCTGTATGTGGTGCAAGCGACTGAAGATGGAAAATCTGGATGCAAACTGTATGAACTGGCCTGCAGAGGGAATTGTAGCGCAGGATAGTTTGTCACTGGGATAAGGCTGTTAACAGGGCTTTCCCTGAGGGAGCAAGAAGGAAGCACTCCAGCACGATGGCCTTCTCCTTCCTGTTATGTTTGCTCCCTTGGATGGCAGTGGGCAGGAAAGACCAAGGTCTGGTGGAAGGTTATAGGTTCAGTATGCAGACATGTGGCAGGGCACCACAGTAAAGACATTTGTAGACACGGAAAAACAAGACTCTTGGGAGGTTGCAACAAACAGTCCATGATTTCTCCAACCCCAAGGCAAAGGGGAGACTTAACAGGAAGAAGTGCCAGCCCTACCAACGGTCTGGCTGCCTCTGGAGAGCAACCAGACACTGCAGAGTTTAAGGGGAACAAATTACTGAGAACAGTGTGCAGATTTGCTCTGTGCTGGAGACTCCCAACCCTCTTCATGACTCTCTCTCCTACATAACGGTGCAGTCCTCAGCATCCATGTACCATGGCTTTGCACCAGCAGAGATCAAGGAGCAGTAGGGGTGAGCTACAGCCTACAGCACTGTGTTAGGAAACAGTCTATGTGCCAGTATACACAAACCAGGCTCTGCCTGGGACAGCTGTAGCTCCCGGGACCAGCTGTGGGGCAGAGCTTTCACCTAGCAAATGGATGAGCTGAGCTTGCCAAAGCAGGTAAAGATATAACCTGCAGCTCCCTCAACGTGTTTGTGCAGCTCTTTGAATATATTTTGGAGAGGAAGGAGGGCACTAGGCAATAGCTCGCATACCTGCACCAGATTGTGCAAAACGTGGCTATGAGCTCCCGCTTGCCATGTTGCTGCATGTGCACTGGTTTTATTACTCTCTGCCCCAACAGTGTATATGCTGGTATTTTCAGGGTGGGGTTCATAGTAGGTTTCCATGATTTATTTCCCTTCTCTTTGCTGGGGTTTCCGAAGCCTCTGAGGATGCTTTTGATACTGGCAGAGGGAATCATATTTTTGTTTCTTTACATAATTTTCTAGTTGAGGATATTTCCTAAGTGTCTTTGGCTTTAGGGTCATTCTTTAGTATCCACAAGGAAGAGGATTATAAATGTGTTTTCTTACACTGCTGAGATAAGGTCTGGGTGCTGTGTACTATGTCAGAAACTTCCTTTAAATAGCCACTTGGTTTTATTCCAAAGACTGACATCCAGGACTCTGCAGAAGCCAGCACTGGCCAAGGACATATGGCCATCACATAAGTTCTGCTGAAAGCCTTCTTTGCATTGTGTAGACAGCCTGTTTTGGCCTCTCACATGGGATTAAAATTCATTGCAGAAAAGCATCTAATGAGCAACAACAGCCAGTCTGACTCTTTAGACTCAGTTCCCAGGATGCTCACTCCACCCTACACATCTCACACCATGCCTTAAATCCCCCTGTGCCACCTCCACCTCTCTCACTGATAGGGGAGGCAGTAAACCACCTGTGGCAGTGAGTCAGCTGAATGGACCCAGAGCTCCCCACTGTCTGTGGGCGCCTCACAAGAGGATGGGGGTAAGAGCAAGCACTCCTCTCCTGCAGAGGACATTTGGATTTATTTAAAAAATGTATGATTGACGTTAATAGCATGCACAACTACCCAGAGGCTGCAAAAACCTGTAGGAAAAGCTGCCGTGAGAGGAAAAGCAGTTGCCTGCAGTAGGGGAAGCATCATGTTAAACTACTGCCCTCTGCTGATGCGCAGTCCTGATTAAGGCAGATAATCAGGGCGTGCATCCATTTCCTGCAAAACTTCTCACCGGGGAGATTTCCAGGGGCTGCTGAACTGAAGGGCTGCTGGAATCTCCCATCCTGCCTCAGCTAAGGACTGGGAAGCTTCGCCCAGATTTTTGTTCACGAACAAAGCAAACACTTTTGTTCAAATTGTCCTGAATGCTCATTGTCAACACAGGTAGCATACAAGGAAGTAACTGTTGTTTACCAGGATAAAATGTTGCAATTTAATAACTAATTATCTCTTACCATGTTTTGCTGACCTAACACGAGCCAAAATGAATGCAGCACTGCTGATAGGTGCTGGACTGATACACAAGAAGAGATGTCTGTGCCCCTCTGCAGAGCTTGGACAGATAGGATTGGGGTTTTTGGTGTCCTCTGGGCCTCAGCATACACATTACACACCCTACACACTACACATCATCCCTGTCAGGCAAATATTAATATACCACTGCCTTTTAAACAGACTAAGTCTGGATTTGATCCATGCCTCATGACACTCAGCACTACTGATAGGTGACCAAACATTGCTGAAAAAACAGGAGCAGAAGGTCACTGGGAGAGGTAATAGCACAAGGAATTTGCTGCTTGATGTATACCCAAAACAGACACGCCAGCTCATGCTGGAGGGTCTTCAGGCCAGTCTATGGACCAGTGGCCACTAAGATGGCACAAGGAAGCCATTTCTGGGAGAGCTGAGGCAGAACTGGTTAACTGGAAAGTCTAGACAGCAGTTTGACCATGGTATCGGAAACAAGAGTCTGGGATGCATCTGAAGCACAACCTGACTCCAGATATTTGTCACTTATGATGGTGGGAAGCAGCTATGTGCTGGATCTGGATTCAGGTTATTTCTGCTTGCAGCAGAGCTGGGTGGCACACTGCAAATGCAGCATCATAAACTAAGTGGCAATTACACGTCGCTTCCCGGCTGCCACAGCTTGTCGTACAGCTGCCCATCCCAAGCAGTGTACCCCTTCTTCCCTGAGTAAGTAAACAACATAGGCCATGAGTCCAGCTCAAGAACAATAAAGTTAATGCAATGTTTCATATCCGCCAATGCTCACTAAGAGAAATGGTTTCTGCTATGGCTCTGTTCTAAGCCCTACATCCATCTCTACAGACAGAAAGCATTTTTATACTATTGAGAGTAGTCTATAACGCTAGTTTCACCTTTTCTTATCTTTCTTGAAAGAAATTTTTAGGAATTTTAACAGCCATATGGAAAAAATGTGTCACCTTCTGGGAGAAAATCTATTAAATTAGTAAATTGCTTTTATAGTGAAAGCTAGATAAGCAAATATTTTTGTTGAGTTGTGTGTAAATTCTTGAAATTAGACAAAATTTCACAAAATGGGAGGTTCTTTAGCAATACTGGTGGTGAATACTGGGTGAAATGTCTGTCAAATCATCTTTAGAGTAGTGTATGATTACTATTAGTGCCCAAAACAAAGATCACAGACTACATTCTTGATACTGTAGTTCTTTTCACTCCAAGAAACACTATGTCCTGGATACACCAAAATATTTTTGCAGCAAATTAGCAAAAAAAATTCTATTTTAGTTAGCATATGAAATGTATTCTGTGCACTGCTACTGTCAAAATTGAAACTGACTGCATAATGAAATATAATTTAGGGTGTAAAAATAGCATTTTAATATGCTCCACTCATGGAACATAATTTGACATGTCATTCTGGCTTACTGGTAACGTACATTTCTTACTGGGCAAACTAAGAGACAAGTAGTCTTTCTATCCAGACAATGTCAAATCATACCTAATCAAGAATATTTTTTTCTAGCCCATGCAGAAAAATGTTGAATTTTACAACAATCACCTTAATTCAGAGAAGATAATTGGAGTCATATGCTAGAGATCAAAAGTACAGTAGTCAGATGGTTGCTAGAGTAGGTAGTCACAGTCACACATACCACATATTGGAAACAAGTAGAAATAATCTGACATTGCACAGCCTATATCTGGTTCAACTCTACTGCTCAGGGTGCTGCAATATGGGGTTTAGGTTTGGCTGAGGACTGACACTGGAGTCAGGTATAATAACTGAACTCTCCCAGAGTGCAAGATGTTTGGAGCTGCAGTTCTTAACTTACAGTTTTATACCAGCTTTCCCTTTTGGTTGAAAGATGGGGGAAGGATTTTCTCAGATAGGTGCCTTAAAAAATTCCGTTCACCACCACACAGAGGAACCCACCAGTTACATCTCGGTGTAGCTGCCAGAAACGATTGAGAGAACTGGGCTTCTGACTAAATACCTATTTTCTTTAAAAATAGACTAGTTTCTGAATCGGGTCTCTACTGTGTTGGAAAAGAGATGTTGTACATGACAGCAGACGCGCAGAGGAGTCTGCAACCCTAACCACTGCTGCCACCATCCACAGCAAGAGGCTGTGGGGAATGTGTTTTGTTCTTGGATAGCAGGAAGTCTCTGAAATGGGGGCTGTTCTGCACTGAAATGTGCCTCTTAGCCTCCGTGGCCAGGCGGCCGCCGGCCCAGCAGCCACCGGCTGCTCCTGCAGCAGCCCTGGACCCCAGTGCTCCCTGTGGCTTGTCTGTGCCTCCCTCTCGGCCACACAACAAATACTCCAGGAAGGCCCAGTTGCAAGTCAGGACTTGCCTATCCCAACAGCAGGCACTATAAAACCTGAATCTTTGGTGAGTGAAGCTAAGGTTGAGACACCCTGTACCTGCAGTGCTGACTGCCTTCACTGATCGTATTTCCAATGAAAAAATTCACTTGCAGTTTTTCATTCTGATTGCTCCTTGACCAATTAGAGAGTTTCCTAACAGGATGTCATGTTACATTATCTTTATTTGCACAGTGCTTCAAATGCCGGAGAGCTGGCTGGGAGGCCGGGTGAAGCTGGACATTGATTTAAAGGAACACTGGCCAATTTATCATCTGCTACCTCAATTTCTGGTTGCTTCACAGGGAATCTTCTGACCTCTCTCCTAGGATACAGAGCTTGGCCTCACTAGCAACCCTCCCTCGCCTCCTTTTTTTTTGTTTTGTCTTATTTCTGTTTTATTTTTTGAGTCAGGGACATGAAAAGCCTGCTCCCTTCTACCACCCTAAATGCGTCAGGCCAGGCTCATCCTGAAGGTTCAAGCGGAAGTGCTTCCCAGGCTCCAGCAGAAAAGGGATCCACCCTTCTGGGAGCCACAGTGGCAGAGGAGACTTCTGCCAAGGGAAAAGAGCTTTTAAATCCCACCTGAACATCTTGCCTGGGAAAAGCAAGTCTCTGAATCACCACAGCTCCTGCTTCCCCTTTACACAATATCCCACTAAAAATGCTGGTTCTCACTGATCAAGCCAGGCAGGGTTGGTACAGGGGACGGTAAAGGCATAGGAGGCAGAAATGCTATAGGAACCAGTTCCCACCATCCACCAGTATAAAGCTGCCTGCTGGCAAGTGGGAATTCTCCACTGACTCCTCGCAGCGCTGTATGTCCACTGCTGTGCATCCATTGAACAGGACATCTGGCTCCAAGATGAGCCCACCTTGCCTCTAACTTACCCTAGCCACAAACAGACACTTTCAATAACTTATGAAATATTATACAACCCCCCTTTTGGAAACTGCATATTAACAGTTGGCCGCTTATTATCCTGATTGGTTTAGCATTGCATTTTGGCTGACGCGCAAAAGTCTTACAATTGTACAAAGAACCCAGTGTCACATTAACTGCAGCTGAATGGTAACATTATATAAGGCTAACGAAGGTATAAGAGAGAACAGATCCCCACAAAGGCTGTGGCTGTCAGGCCTAGGAGCACTGGAGTCTGTTAATGCTGCAACTTCTCTTTGGCATCTTGAAGGGTTTGGGATCACATTTTAGGCCCAGCAGCCTCCACAAACCAGAGCCTCTGCAGCACGATGGTCCGTGTGACTGACAGGGGTTACAAGCGCAGGCAAATGATGGGCAAACTGAGTATGCAACCAAATGGGCATGTGTGAGTTCAGGTAAGCAAATTACTGAACATACAGAAGTAGAGGTTAGAGACAGAGACTCTTGGGACTAGGGACCCTTGGTCTCCTATTTATATGCTGCATTACAGCAGCATTAATTATCTGAAATTCCCTGTTGTACCATGTCCACTAAAAAGCCTTTTGTTATCCTTCCTGTTCCCACTGGCTATACCTTTCCATGTCCAATTTAACTGACCATTTATTGAACTTCAACTTCTCAGACTGGAGAGAAACACTGTGCTTAGATGCAGGAAATGTGGGGAAGCTATTTATATTATGTTCCTTAACTTTGCTGGGGATAGGGAGCTGCATAGAGATTATACAGGGCAAAACCAGGCAGATGAGGCTCTCTAAGATTGCTTCAAGCAAAACAACTTCAAGCAAACTAAGTTTGGACTTGAGTTAGCACCTGGAGATGGGAGAAACAGAACAGTGGCTTGCAGGCAGCCCGCACTCCTCTTCCAGGCTCTCTGCAGAGTAGGAAGCTCAGGGACTCAGCCCATGTTTCCTGTGCAAACTTTTCCTTGACACCGGGTTTGAGCCAATGCCTCGGTGCTCAGTGGAAGGATTTCTTCACTAGTACATGTCCTTGTCCACATTGCAATTCCTGAGACTTAGCAGTGAGTTATGAAATGACTGCGTAAAAAAGAGGTCACCTTTGGGAAGAGGAGGGGAAATGAACTGTTATAAAAGATATGTAAGAAAAGGAAGTTATCGCTCTTAGGAAATGGGGTATTTCATCCCTCTGCAAGCCCAAATGTGCTTTTTCCAGTTAAGACACTTTAATAGCAATGGGGAATTGTTCTGTCCCATCTGCAGAGCAGCACCTTTGGACTTCTTTGTTAATGGGGTTGAGATTTCCCCATCCCCCAGTGATGACTGGAGTAGGTGGCCTGAGGAAAAATTCTTTATTCATGTGAAGACAGCCCATCAGGTTCATTATACTGCAGATTACATAGGCTGATGACAGAAAGAAATTAAATAAGGCTTTTTCTCATTACTTCCTTATTTTTAATTGAATAATAGACAATTAATTTGATTGAAGCCAGTCATATTAAACAGTTTCTTAGGATATCATATTGAAAAATGTCTCATACTGCAGGTTGCCCTGTTACTCTGTTACTACTTTGGCAGTGATTTTGAGATGTCCACTGAGGTATTTCTTCTAGATTGCTAGGCCTTATTTGAAGTGAGGGGGGGATTACTATCATTATTCCATATTTAAACCAGGCCCAGGGGTAGTGGAAAAGCAACCTAGCATGAAAGTGGGACAACTCCAGTGAGTACTAATAGGGAGGGCACAAGGCCTGGGCTGCTGAAATGGAGGCAGTCCAGCTGAATGTCAGCTGGACGAAGGCTCTTCTCTTATACCTTGCACTCACACCTATGTCAGCGTTCATTCATCCAGCAGGAAGTTTGCCTGGACACAGGAGAGAGTGCTTGAGGGAAAAAACACCAAAAGCTTTCCAGCCTGTGTCTGCAAGGCTCATGGGGATGCCAAGGCAACCAGATCCTCAAGGAAGGCTGTCCTGAGTTATGGACCGGCAAGCCACTTCCTCACCTCAGTGCCTCTGCTAGCACCTGTACCAATGCCCAAGCTGATTGAATCTCATATGGAAATGAGGCACGGGAAAGTGTGTTTCAATGGAGAAAGTGCGTGGCAAGGCAGTTGCCCCTCAGCGAGGTTGGCTCCCCCTCTGCTGCAGAATGTGGAATACTGTTTTGCTCCAAGCACACATAGTTTGTGTGGGTGTAGATTTACATTTCGTTAAGGAAAATGAAATAAGGGGGCCGGTTTCAACTAGCCTGCAGTTTTATTATTTGCAAGATGTGCTTCGTGATGTTTTACGTAACAGCCTTACACATCTGCAAACTATGTAAAGCATTTCCAATGTTGGGTAAAAGAAAAAGGGGAGGAGAAACTGAAAGGTATTGTATCTCCTGGGAGGATTTTACTAGGAGTTTTAGCTCCCACCAGGCAAGAATACAGCAAGAATTATGGATCTGCTCTCTAAGGCCAACTTTCCCTAGGTTTATGGGAGAGGACACCACATTTTCAGGGATGACACTGAGAACATACCCAATAACGGTTTCAGTCCAGAAATAAAATGGTAAAATGAGACAGGCTGAGTGGGAATAAAAGTGGCAGGAAACTGAGACGTGTGTCTGGATCTCAAGCAGAAATAATGGTACCAGAAAGAACATGAAATTAAGAAATGGGCAGAGCCTAGGGAACAGGAGAGACATGTTGCCATGGGCAGTCACTGAGCAGCTGCTGTGCTATAGAGAAGTGAGCTGAGGGCTACACTTCTGTCTTACATCACCTAGAAGAAGGGAACAAGCACACTCCTTTAATGCTTATTATAACCCTATCTGATAGTGGAAATCTGGTGCTGTAAAGCTGTGGAAAAAAATAGCAAAAATATTACAAATGACTCCAAGGAGGACTGGAATGAATGAAAAATGTCTGAAGCCGTTCAAGTGCAAAGTCTAGTGAATCAGCCCATCCACTTTTCTTTGGCTTCTGAGTCTGGGTGGACCCAAACCACAACGAGAGGAGGAAACAAAGGTGCAGCAGACATCGAGAAAGATCTTTCTGAAACTTGGCATCAAAAAGTAAGAGCTTCCAATCACTGCTCAGCCCACGCAATGTGAAGCAATCGGAAAGGACTGGAAAATCACTGCACATGTCCTAAGATGCAGGGGGGATTTGTTTGTTTCTTTTCCCGGGAGTTGCTTAAGAGCTAAATGAAATCCAAGGAACTGTCACTGAGTTCTTCTTCCATTGAGGTATCCCTTAAAGCAAACTGAAAAACACATGGAACATGAACGTTCAGTTTGATTCAGTAGTTCTGCCTTTGCTTTGCACTTAGTAAGGTTACTCCATTTGCATATATGTCACGAATTCTAACAGTCTTTCACATTTTGATAGTCAGGAATAGCTCTCAAACTGTGAGACTCCTTCAAAATGGAAAGCAATTGTAACCTTGGTATACAGAGCTTCTGAGTGCCTATCTTTTGGACGTAATCCTGCAGGTACTTCCTACGATCAGCATGATTTACTCCTGAAAGCAGATCCCCAGTCCGAAGCTCGTCCTAGTTCATCAGGTCTCAGAAGCATAAGATCACCCAGCTCCTTTCTGCCAGGTCCCACTCTAAAACCAGCTAATGCTAAGAATGCTAAGAATTGCAGCTAAGATGCTAAGAAACCAGCTTTTCTCATGCTGTGTGTCACTTGCATCCACAATTCCACATGGAGCGCAGCCCAGAAAAGTAAGGCAGATTATGAAGTCATACAGTAGCTTCAGAAAGGGTTGGATCCAAAATCATTGTCCTAGACCATTAACCAAATCAGAAGGAATACAGAATAAACTGATACACTATTGAATGTGGTCCTTTGCTGCAGTTCTGCTCCTGCGATCCTCGTCTCCTTGCCCTGTGCCGCAAGCCTGTTGTGCACAAGCGCAGCGGAGGGGCACCAGACCCTACCTCCAGGGAACAGCCACCAGCCTTGGAAATCCATAGTGGGGTGACCATAAACCTTTCAGGCTTGGTGCAGTGAGAAGCATTAATCCCCCTGCTCCCTGCTAGGGCCATAGTCATCTGAAGAGGTCAGACACTGCATTCTCCAAAGAATGGAAAGACTGATAATTCTTCTGTTGATTTCTTTAGGCCCCAAATTCTGTCATATAAAAGCCACCTCAAAACACCTTGCACTGCTCCACCTGTGACTGCACACCATTCTCTGCCTTTCTTTGCCCTAACATTTTCTTAGCTGGGAGCCATTTACCAGGAGTCCTTCCTTCTCCCATTTCTGATGCTTGATTGGTTTTCCTGTTTTATCCTCTCCTCCTTGCTTCTGAGGCATGTACCACTCAGTAGAAATATTTGCATTACTAATCTATCGTCTCAGCTCATTTTACTGCTGCCTGTCACCACAGCATCTGATCCTCTTCCTTATCACTTTTTCTTTTTACTACTCATTTATGTATCTATATTATATAGGGCTCAGAGATCCCAACCACAAAGGTATTGTGATTGCGCCAGGCCCACAGGGAGAGATGGCCCATCCTCTGAGGAGTTTACTGTCGAAATAACCAAGATAGATGGAGATCTGGGTTGCAGAGAGACTGAACACCATACCTGTACCCCTCATCTGGACCACAGGATTGTCCTGCTTACCCTTGACTGTGGTTTCCCCTGCCTGCCAGAATGTAGGGGAGTGTGACATTAACAATATCTCTCACTTGATAAGCAAGCACCAAGAAGGCAGAGGAGTCTTTTCCCTACCCTGACCTCAGCACTGTCCTCCTGGCATGGCACAGGAGTCAGCTCCTTCTCCACGGGAGCTGCATCCCAGCATGAGCACAGTGGAACTTATTCAGCCTTCAGAAATGATTTGCAGGACACAGTTTTTACTGTTTGACCCCTGGGTCACAACCTTTCCCCATTGTGCATACACGCTATTCTTTTGCAAAGCAAATGGCAATTTTTCTTGGCTGAAGGGATAAAGGCAAAAAAAAGAGAGAAAGAGGCACTTTTCCCATCCTCTTTTGCCCCTTTTTTGCAATGTTGGCACCAAGCCAAACTGGTGATTTTTACTTTCTTTCCTCTGTACCCCTGAAACTTTTTTTTTTGCTCAGCTCCAGAGGAAAAGGTCTCTCAGTCTTAACATCCTGTTCACTTCTGCATACTTTGGAATGCTCGTTATTAAAAGGTATCTATTTATACACAGGAACAAAAGCACATTCCACTAACCCCTTGTGGCATAACTCTGCATGCAGACTGCTAAGCCCTAGAAAGGTGAATCAAATATGTGACAGAGAGCTTTTTATAGGGATTGAATACCCACTGTACATCAACACAGTAATACCCTTTTAAAATTCTTTTTGCTATCATGTCTTTGGAAATATGAAAGGAAAACCTTTCAACAACCTCATTCCGTCTGACTCTAATCTTGATTGTATTGAGAAGGATAAGGTGCCAGATAACTGTATCAGTGGAAACAACGATAAGAAAGCTGTGCATACCATAAACAGTTATATTGCCTGACTTATGTTCTTGGACAGAGGTAGTGACAATAACAGGACAGCAATTATAGGGTGAGTGGTTAATTTACCTGCCTGGTATCTTTCAAAAAGATCAAGTTGCATTTCATTACTGCAAAATTCCTAAGGATATGAAATGAATCAAGAAAAAGCACATTTATCTCAAAATTGCCTGTCTGACAATACAACACAGTGGGCATCTCACAAGGAGAGGTTAATTTAAGTGACGCCTTTGTGCATCTCACGAAAGGTACTGGGATTGAAAACAGGATGTCAAAGCATTTTCTGTCAGCTGAAGAATAGCAGAATCCTTCACAGAGGATTTGGATGTTTTCGGTCTATCTACTCTTGGAAGATCTTTAAGACAGAAGATCGGTGCCCAAGGTGTAATTCAACATTTTTGCTTTGATATTCACCTTGTTCATATACCCATCAAAGGATACATGTTTCCCCCTTCAATTCACAGCCGGCATGTTGGTTTCAAAGCCTACAGAATTACACTTTCAATCATGATAGAAGCTTCTTCCACCAGTCTGCCCCAAAAGCTCTTTGCAACATGCCCAGCTGTGACTGCAATTCCACCTGGCATTTGCCTACCCGGGTGTTTGCTCTGGGCCTTCAGAAAGATGTCTACCCACCCCTGTCTTGAATCAAGAGTGTCTCCACAAAGCACTATGCCCTGGGCCGCGAGGAGGGGATGATTATGAGATCACACTATGACTTCTGCAGTTATATTGTGGGAATGGAGCAGGTACAGCACTTCTTTTGAAGTTCTGACCTTTCAGGAGGCTGTAACACTACTGCACTTAATACTTAGAGGCTATCTAATCAATGCATCATCCAGTTTTCATAGCTCCTCACTCTTGTACTGTGCTGGTACAGACTGTGTCAGAATCCCTTGACAAGAGAGAGGAGAAAAAGTAGCCCTTCTTAACCCAGTTTACTTGACAGTTTCCATAACAACTTGACATAGCTATTTTTATAGCTGGAGAATATCATTTGCGTTTCATCGTTTTTAGAACCTTTGTTGCCATATCAACCTAAGTGCCTTGTAGCAGAGCACAGCCCCATTCAATTCTCTCTTGTTTTCTCAGAAAGAAACTTTTCTCTCAATGAATTGAAATTCAGTTTGGCTCAGAAGGGCCCTTGAGAGGCTTACATGTCACTTAAAGTACCGTTCAAGCCCTAATTTAAGAGGGCTTGTGCCTATGTGACCTATCTGCACCAGAAGGGTGGGACCACCTGCAGTGAGAAGCACAGATGAAGACAGAGTGGACAAGCAGATCAACAATGCTAGCAGATTGCTTATCTTTCTTGGGAAGTGAATAATCAGAGGGCTATGACAGCTGCTGATTCTTCCTCTGTGGCGGGCGTGGATGGAAAAACTAATTTCAAAATGTCAGAGTTTCAAACGTTTGGTGTTAGTATTCCTGAGTCTGCATTTTGAGAGGGAGATTGGGTGCTAAGGAGTTCCAGCAAACAGCAGGGTTAGGATGCAGTGAAAATAGAGATGAGTAGAAAAGTAGCAGAGGAAGACTTCTAAGGAAGAGACTTCATTCCCCAGAGGAAGAGAGGATCTTTTCTGATGATAGGCTCAGAGGTTACTAAGGCCTGGATTCATTCCACCCTATGCTAAGCACCTTAGGTCAGTCCAGAAGGAGACAGACCTCTCCAAAGCACGATTCAGATGGTATTAAATGTCTCTGAAAACTTCTCTTTGGAGGAAGCTCTGGTGATTAGGCACTTAAGTGCCTAAGTTAGCTTATAAATGGGGGAAATGAATCTGGGCCCCAGGTTCTCACCAAGGTGTTTTTTCTGGTACCAGCAAGTGCTTGACAGTCACATAGCTAGAGCCTCTCAGGGAAGTTCAGCCCTGGCAGACACAATCCATGACACCAAATCTTCCTTTGCAGGTCAGAATATAATTAGTTTTAAAGCATTCATACAACATGCAATTACAAATATCTATAATCCACCTCACACCTTCATTTGACTAACAACGTTCAAATAATCATTTTTGTGAGCTGTATTTTGTCACTTACACTTCCTACTTCTGTCAGGAAGTGACAGGTCAGCTGTCCATGCCCTGACACCACACTGTCTCAACCTGCTGTGGCTGATACTTTTCTGAGACACTCCTGTTCAAAATTACTATCAGAGTGTCCCCCACCTCCCCTCCTTCTGGGATTTGAAGAAGGTGTCCATGTATTCCCTAGAGCAGGCATCCATTTGGTATAACAACTTCATACAAGTTAAGGTGACCGGCTGACATACTGCCAGTGATTTAGACTGCTTTCCAGCAATAGAAACACACACAACAGCATTGCTAAGAAGCATTGTCAGTTCCTGGTTCACATTAGTTGCACTGTTCTGTCTTGTCTTATTTGTCTCTGTATTTCCACAAGCTTCCAGTAAGTCTGAGAATCATGTTAGTAGCTCAGGCATTCCTGAATTTAGCTTTCTGTTCAACACTGTATCAGCAGATGAGAACCTCTGCATCACTGATGTGTTTTGTCATGTAATGGTGCTAAATACAGACTCTGCAGGCTTTATTAATAGCAGCCCTATTATTTAACATGATGTTCCACCATCCCCTTGGACTGGGGACAATAGGAAATGGCACTTACTTGTTTAAATCTGCAGCACATTGTGAACTGTTTGAATCTGCATGATTCATTGTCAGACAGTACTATGTCAGGCACTGCAGGCAAAATAAAATAGATTGCATATGCATGATCTGTATGTGTTCTACACGTAAGCTGTATGAAATGCCTCCTACCCTCCTTTTGCTTGAAGAAGTCATAAATGAACTCCATTTATCCTTTAAAACATTGTTTTTAGGATCTTGGGAATTGCCAACCTGGTGCTTTTAACCAGAACCCCAGCCAGTTCTGAGAGCTCTCTGCTTGTCTGCAGGGGTTTGGAGTCTGGCTGGTTATTGTAAGGAAATAGCTTTAGTTATGTCCTGGAAGAGCTCATGTGATTGCTATCCCCAGCAGTTACTGCCCACACTTCATCAAAGACCAGACAGTTTTGGAGTGCCTTGTTTTTGGGGGGTTTTTTGTTACCACATCAACAAGTATTAGTTTAGCTCTGAGAAATCTGTGAAGCCCCAAAAGTTTGATACTTGCAATGTTCACATTCCTCCAGCATCTGCTTTGACTGATTGATATTCCTGGATTTTGTTTCTCTCCCCTTTCCCCCAACCCCTGCTTGATTTTGTGCACAATTGCTGCTATTTAAAGTCACAGAATTCAAGAGAAAATTTCACATTTGAAAAACTGCATCCTGAAATCACTAGTCCTTGCACCAAAATAATAACTCCCCAAACTGTGACAGACCCTGAAAGTTTATGGCTCACCATCCTAATGGACCAGTGTAAGACTTTCCTAGAATGATTTGCGTTATTCAGACTGCACCTCCAGTCCTTGAACAGAAATGGTCCTAAGCAGCATGTATGTGATCCTTCCTTTAGGATCCTCAGCCAGAAAACAAATGTCTCTTTCTTGAGGCAGCCCATCTTAGAAAGAGACCGAGGCAGAGACAAACTCCACTGCTGATTAACGCCCCTTTGAAAAATAGAAATCCTCATCTCCAAATCAGGATTTCTTCAAAGACTGAACAAAGTTCTTAAGTGAAACAAAAAAGACCTGATAAAACCTTTAAGAGAGTGTTCTCTTGTAATTCCCAGCCCAGACGCATGTTCCATCTCTATAGCATTCAAATAGGTGTCTTGTTCTCTGCTAGTTGCGCTTGGTATGAAATTAGACCTTATGCACAGTACCTCTTTTCGTAGCTGTCTGCAGGAAATAATCCTCAATTTACATTCATATGAAAGTGATACTTGTCATTTTAAAGAGAAGATCATGTATTTGATAGTTGTGCCAAAATCACTGCCTTTCCCCCATCCCTCAAAGATCAACAGTTCCTTCTCTGAGTGTCACATGGTGTCACCATTTAATACAGCTTTTCCCTTCTCCCAGCCCTGCTCCTAAAGCCTTGTCCAACCTGGCTTGCTGTCTGTCAGCCTTGCTAATGACTCCCTTCCTACCTGCCCGAGGGTGGATATTCTTGAGAAAGCAGCAGGGACATCTAACAGGGTTGTAGCCCCCAGTAGCACCACACACACACGGTCTCCCTGGTATGATGGGCCACCATGTAGGCCCTTTCAGAGACATCTAGCCGTTGGCATGTTTCTGATCATAAATCTCAGGCATAAATCTCCCTGATCTTGTGACAGTGGAGTCAATTTCCCCACTTTGCTCCTTGGTCCCTTTGGTGTTTGCTGTCCTGCTGCACATCACCCCAAGCCCAGCACTGACTTCAGCCAAGGGCAGAAATCTGCAGGCATCTTCTCCCAGCAAGAGCCACACAACCTCCCCACCTGGGAAAAGCAAAGCCTTGTCTTCACCCTTCATAAGCCAAATGGACTCTGTATCTTTACTTTTTCTCCACTTAAGACAAAGAAAGAAAAAAAAAATCCATGCTCCAAATATCAAACCAGGTTCTAGTACACTATAATGTGATCTATCCCATTTATTTTATAGCACTTTAATGTCCCTCTCAGTTGTCTCACTACACAGACTTCAGGCAGAGTGGAGCCATGTTACTTAGCAACTCACAGTACACATGATAAAATTAACCCAAACAGTTTTGTTTATTAACTCTTATTAAAGAGCAAACAAAACAGCAACCGGAGAGGTTCTCAGCAAGAATGCGTTCCATTTTGGGCATGTTACTAATATTATGGATGACAATGTTATCTTGGGTGTTCTGTGGGATTTTTTTAGCCCTTTTGTGAAGCCCTGTTTGAAGCACGCAAGTCTTCTCCACCCAACCCTCCCCAATGCCTGACAATTTTATAATAGAAAAAAATACATGTAATAATAGAAAAATAAAAGACCCCTGGAACTAACAAGCTCTAGCTGATGCCTGCCTGGCCCTGTGAAGTCAAGGCTGCGAGGGTGGAGATGAGAGTTTTAACCCCAGACCCTCTCTAGAAGTTTGGACAAATTGCAGGGGCTGAGATTCACTCCAAGCTCTTCAGAAAATGTGGCCTTCTGTTATTCTTTCCCTGCTCTCCAACCCTTGAAATACAGCCCTGCTTCATAGAGATTTTGTGAGGATAAATGTTTTAACATATCCAGGCAGCACAGGCTTGATTTGAAAAGATATTTAAGTGGCTAACTAAACCACACTGACTTGAGCGGAAACTGGGAATCTAAAGCTCTGATCTTCAGGTACCATGGTGATGTAAGCCAGATCTGTCCCTAGGAAGAATATCCAAGATGCCACTTGTGGAATATGCTGCTTTATGTTCATCATAAAGAAGGTCTAGATGTATTTATTATTTTTATGGTTCCCGTCATTGGAGTTTAATAAACATTGGAAATGCTTTTTTAAAAAAGTACAGTAAAATGTGTAAAAACTGCCAGGGTTTACCAAAAGATGAGAGTCTGTTGCCTTGCTCTCTCAGGGGATTCGGATGAAAGGCTCCTGCCAAGAATTCCAGCCTTAGGAGAGACTTCTGCAAGATTATTTCCAGATATGAAACCCTTTTCCTGCTGTGCTGCTGAGCCCTCCCTGTCCAACACTTCATGGTGACTGCTGATAATGAAAGCGCTAAGGCCTCCCTCCCAAACATTAACTACAACAGCTGATCCAGGCAGCCTTTTCCGGCTTTTATGGAGAAGAATGAGTGACTTATGCGTTCTTGTGAGAAACTATTTAGACACCAGATACAGCATCTATAGGTTTTTATGGAAGCAGAATGTAGATCCTTATCAGCCTCCATTTATTTTGCATGCAATGACAAATGAATTCCTTGGAAACTTACTCCCAGTAATCCCGGAGCACAGAGTGCACAGCATTCAAACGGCTTCAAGGCAGGGTGGTCACAGGCACGTACTCCAAGGGTCATGCTCTGCTTGATGCCAGCTGGAGGAAGGGGTGGTAGGGTGGTAGGGAGGGGAGAGAAGAAGAAGAGGGGGTGGAAGGAGACCAGGAGATGAGGGAGAAGGACCACTTGCACTCTCTGCTCTGCAGCTGGGCTCAGTCTCTTTGATGGATTTCTGTCTAAATCCAAGCGAGGAGGCTGCAGGCTGGAAGGAAGCCAATGTACCCTTGCTAAGTGCAATGTAGTGTAAGTAAATAGACAAACTCTGAGAGCCAGACAAGATCGCTTATCTTATCCAAGCCATCCTTTGTCCAACAGAAGAAGAATTTTTCCTTTTTGTACATTTTCCAGTGCCTTGATGTTTGCTAAAACTCACTAGATGTAAGCATTTCCCTTAGGAAGTCTTTCACAAGTGACTTGCTTTCCCTGCCAGGAGGTCTTACACAGTTTGCAGCTAGAACCCTGTAGCCAGGTGTTCTCAACAGAAAAAGAAAAGGGAGAAGGTTCAAAAATATAGGGGATTCCTGCTAAAATTAGCCTTCAGCCTTGCTCTTCTCCCCACCCAAAATTCTGGCAAGATCTAAATAACTTCCAAGGTTCCCTGAGCAGACAATACTTCCTCTTTCATGAGCACTAAGTGCAGAAGGGAAACAATCAGTTTGGGAAGGCACAAGGATGGTAAGTCAGCCTATTTGTGCGTAACAAGTGTAAGTCAGATTCCCTTTCCTTAGTGCCTGCGCAATAGCCCTGTGGTTCATCTTGCTACACAGCCCATGGGCCCTTCACTCTCTGCCCCATCCTTTTCCATGCACCCCCTTACAATCTTATTACTGGCAGCTGTAAAATCCCAGAGTGCACCAGGAAATAGGTTCCTCCCTGCTCCTTGGAGTAGGAAGGGGCATCCCTGCTTCCCCTGCAAGATACTGTCTCTGTACCACTATGCCCTCGGCAGAGTCTTGTGCTATGCTTTTGCCTGCATGTCATCTCTCACCGTGCTGTCACTTCCAACTGGACTGACAGAGACTGGTCTTTGACCTCCTAGCCCAGTGAGAGTGCCTATCATCCTTAGCATGTGGGGCATGGGCCAAATCCTGGGTACGACCACAGTTCATCCAGCTCTGCTGTCACAGAGGAGATGGGGGACTATGTGGAGTGGTGTAGGGGCTAATATTTTAGAGGCCCTTCAGCAAGCTTCTGCCAGATCAGCTTTGTTCCTACATCTCAGGTAAGAACCCATGATCCTTCCCCTTTGTATTTTCCCGTCCAAGCTCCACAGTCCCTGTGGTCCATGGTATTTGAATGAAGGCATACCTGGGGCACATTAGGGTCAGGTATGCTGCTCTTCAGTAATATAAAGTTGACAAAATCAAATGAACCTTGAAATCAAGAATGAAGGAACTTTCAACCTCTTTTCAATATGATTATGTTGGCATACCACCTGCCAGAATCTAAGGGTACCGACTGCCTTAGCGCATGTCTACAACTACAGCATCAATCAGGTTGAGGGTTTGACTCTTTGCAGCTGAGGACAGCAAGAAATAAAACCTGTTCTCCCTGGCCCAGACTGGGCTGCATCTCTCTTGTCTCTGAAAGGATGCTCAGCTCAACCAGTAGCTAGTGGGTGAGGAAGCCGTCTGACATAGCAGGCACACCAAGTCCTAGAGCATATGGACCAGACTTGGGACTGATTTTCAACCTCTCCCAGCCTCAGCAAAATGTAAATGAGACCAGCTGAGCCTTGTGAAGACAGCAATCCATCGTTAGAGCCTGCTGTACAAGCGGCTCTGAGAACAAGCAAGTAGCTTGCATGTGAATCAGGAGCTGGCCAAGTCCTGAGATCTGCTTCTGTTGGCACCACACTGTGGAAGAGTTCCAAGAACAGAGAACTGAGCATGTAATTCATATCTGGTCCCCCTTAGATGCCCAGTCTGTTCTCTTGCATAGCACCCTCTCTATCCTCAGCAGAGAGGAGGAGGAAAAAAAATCCAGCCACTGTTCTGCCTCCAAATCAGAATCTGAGAAAAGGAGAGGCAAGTTTTATCTAAGTGTTGCTGAAGAACAGAACAGGATACTCTGGGGAAAAGAGGGGGGACCATAAAGTGGAAGGACATACCACCTCTCCCCAGGGTCCAAAATGCCTTGCTCCTACCCATTGGCCAAGGTTTCTTTTCCTTCTATTGTTAATTTTTTCTCTTCCTCTGTACACTTTCTCCAAGAGGAAATCATAAAGCTGACATTGCATGAAAACCTCATTTTAAGCCTCCCTCCTTCCCTGTTTCTACTCTTTTCATTCATGGTTCCCTCAGCAACACAACTCTGCACCTTGCAGCAAGAAGACTTGGATATACAGTGAACGTAGACTTGAACTGTTGCCTTTGATAGTTAAGAGGGTCTGCTTATGCAAACCAGACCTAACTCAAAGGTCTGTAATGAAATTTAAACCATCCAGGTCCCTTCTGGCTTGGAGACCAGCTACAGACTTTCGTCTCAACCCAGCTCAGACAGATATTTGAAAGTTTGGTTCATGCTCTCCTGTCAAATCCATCTTGGCAGGCTTGGGGAGCATTTGGATGTTCAAGTCACCATTGGTCCCTTTGTGTTCATCCCAAAAACTATTGAAGGAAAAATGCCCTAGACCAATTAAAAATGTTCCCTTGGGATGGGGTAAATTATTCTTCTCCACCCCTTTCCCTTCTCTTCCTTTCTTTGTTTCACTGCACTGGTCAGACCCTGGCTCACCACCCTCACACACGTGCACATACAACCAGGCCAAGTGAGGAAATGAATCATTTGTAATGAGAGATCACGAATGCAGGACTATTATCTTGACAGTGAACACGCACATCTTCAGCAGCTACACAGAGTCTGGCAGGGCAAGAAATCTTGGCCAGCTCAAGGACTTGAAAACAAGGCTTTCCTGGGAGTAAAGAACAAGTCTAGTTTCTTATTCATCACAATCTTCTTCACCCCAAAAAACCCCCAAACAACCTATATACCAAACTTTTCAACTCCAAAAAATACACACCGGGAATAGGAAGATGGGAAAATCCCTACAAGATCAGTAGCTGCAGGCAGGATATCCCCTGTGTTGTGATCTTCAAGGGTCTTTCAGATTCCAGAAAGTTGGCTGGAGGCAGCCATTGTATCAAATTGGATTACATGGGTAAGAATTCCTGATTTGAATGTCATTTGGCTGTGGTTGCTGCATACAAGCCAACACTATGTAGACAAGGCTCTGAAAATCCAACAAGTCCTCCGAGAACTTACAGCTTCTCAAGGCAAAATTAATTAAGAAGTAATGAACTGAGCTTTTGATACCACAGTGGAAGTGTTGCTGCAGGCATAAACGCTAAGAGAAGGGTGCTTTTGACTGATTTTTAATTAGAATTTAATAGTGCCCTGAAGTTACATCTCTCATTAAAAAAAAAAAAAAAAAAGCTTACCTAGTTCTATGTGATGAACAACTCAAATTAGATTTTAACATATGCAAATAACTGGTCTGAAGGATATGAGCAGGAGTAATAGAGATAGGATAAGTTAAATCCTTGACCATTTACGGTTGATTTTTCTTTAACTGATCCATCCGTCAGTTTGTTTGCAATTAAATGTTAGAATTAATGCAGTTCAAAGGAAGCTCTGAAAAGCCATGTGAAATGTGGACACAGAGGGCTTCAGCTGGGGTAAATTAGCACAGCCCATTGATTTTAACTGCATTAACTATATCACTGGAGTGTGTAGATCTTAACTGTATGCAACATTTCCAAGTTACCATCAGTTCTGGAATCTTTACTCACACTGAATGGCCTCTTACTCTCCAAGACATCCCATTAGTTAAATACAGTTCAGAGTGTATAAATCTGAGGAAATCTGCCCATAAAGTCATTCAGATTGCTCAAAAAACTCCAGCTGCAAAACTGTGTGTGTTAGGCTGGGTAACTCCAAGGGCTCCTGGGGTGGCTTAGCCAAGGAAGTTTATATCTCTAAGATGTTTGCAGGTATGTTGCTGTTGCTGATAGCATCAAGACACCCTGCTGAACAAGAGCTCATGAGGTCTGGTCTGGGAAGAATTTCCATGACAGGAAACCAGTGAAATGTTTTAGCTCATCCTGAGCAAACAGCTCCTTTCTCTGCATTGTAGGTAATAGAATATTTATATCATGTAAATACAATTGACCCACTCTGGAGTGCTGTGCTTTTACTGCACCTCTCTCAATAAATCTCTGCCTCAGGATGAACAACATTACGCAATGCTAAACAGTAAAATCTAATAATAAATGTGATTCTTCTTAAAGGATCCCACCTAGCAGAGATTACTAATTCAGCTGCTGTTTAAACGCACCTCACTTGGAGACACAATACAGCTGCTTAGCTATTTTAAAACACAGACAAAACTCCATCCTCATCCTACAGTGTCTGGTGATGATGGTGCTTTTCACAAAGCTAAGCAGAAGGGGAAAGAGCTGACAAGACACACAAAATCGCACCTCCTGCTTGAGACAAAAGGCACTTGTGTACCTAACTTAAGTGCCACAGATGTTTTTCTCCACTAACTGTACCAAAGCCTTTCAGTCCTGGATAATAAGTGACCTGAATCACTTACAGATCTCTTAAAATCCTATGCTACAGCAATTGCCAATGTTCAGTGCCTACAGCACACTGAATACAGCCCATAAGCTCTGATCTGCTGTGCTTAGGGATTGTCTCTACAGTTTTCAGATCTTTAGGACTTGGTTAAACATAGGGGGAGCGATAAAATGTGGTGCTTGTTGTGGTTTGGGGGTTTTTCCTTGCTTCTTTTTAATTAAGCAAGATCTTAAAGGTGCACCAGTATTGAAAGGCTGTGCCAAGAAGCAGTATCACTCTTTGCCAGTTCCATGTTTAGTTAAGCACTGCTTCTGCAACCCCTGAAAATCAGGTTTTCATCCTCTCCTCAAAGGGACCATGATCTCCTGGGAAGGCTTCTGTTTACATGCAGGAAGAAACATGCTATTTCTATCCTATGTGTCTGTGAAACACAGCACAGATAGATACACTTGTTAATGCAGCTTACATTGTTTAGGCCACTAATCAGACATTCATGTGACCCATGGCTGGGTTACTAATTGGCAGGTTATGTTCCCAAAGACAGAGGAGGCTATCGAGGTGTGAGGGAATGGGCAGGGTGAGAGTTTCAGATCATGGGCAGGTAATCTGTGCAGGACTGGGAAGGGGGCTGAATCTTGTTATATTTGACTGGATCACGTTGTGCATTTGGTTTGCTTCTGAAGTAGCATCATGGTAGGGGCCATCTAGCCACATGATATATGGAGTCTTTCTGCACTTTGAATCCTGTTATATTGGTATAAATCATCATCTGATATCTTCTGTGAAATTATATCAGTGTCAGACAGGTGTCTTACGGCAACATCCCATAGAACTGAACAGGGATAAAATAACTGAGGTGATACAGCAAAATCTACTGCAAAAGCCTATGTGGAATTCTTGGCCTTGCAGAAATCCATGGAAGGATCTTCCCATTTCTATCAAGAGCCAGGATGTCATGCATATGTGCTAGAGATACTTCTAACTTTCCCTGAAACTCCCTACAAATACATCTCTAGAGACACATTTTCCTTTTGTATCCATGGGAATTTTCCACTCTGCATTTAGATTTAGTGCAGAAGTAGAGGCACACTGACTTGCTTTCAGGGACTTATATTAGCACCAAACTTTGCTTGGTTGGCTGGTCGTTTTAATGTTTGGGATCCCAGATCACCCCTCTGACACATCTTTCAGCAGTCCTTGCCTGTTTTGCTCCTGACTCAAGCCAGGCCCTAAAAACCCCTGTACATACCAAAGAAATACCTGGCATCCTGGAAAGCAGCATTGATGGCAGCAGCATCTACATGCCTAGGGTAGCCAAACTGTCAAGGCAAGCCCTTTGGGTACTGAGAAGGATGCAGAAAAAAATTTAGGCCTGTGCCGCTTTTGTGTGGAAAGAACAGCTGGGAAAGCTCATGGGAAAATCCATCCCTCTTGGTGCTTATTGGGACCTCTCATCACTGGTGCGTACTTTCTCCTCGGTTCAGACACAAGCCCAGGGAGAATGTATGGGTGCTTGACAGGTAGATAATGATAACAGCTCCCTGGCAATTACTCTGTGTCACCCCCAGCATGATATGTTTAGAGAGTGTCTAAAGTGGGTGTTGTTTCAAACGGACAAAGCAGCTTCTCAAGCAGTTTTATGGCTTTGTAATTTATTTACCAAGGCAAGCACAGGTCAGTCACACTATCTATTTCTCTCTTAATGAGGTGCTGTTTGTTTTTCACTCTCATTTTCTGGATGGATTGAGACACAAGGAGGTCAAATAACTTCTCCCTGAAGTCTCCAGGGCTTCCAAAACTAAGCCATTTTACCTTTTAATGTGTTGGACATGTGGAACAGCAAATGTGTTTAAAGGTCCTTAAAAACCTTTCTAATGAGGGGCCTATATGAAAGCCTTGGTCTTCTCTGTATTATTGAGTTTTAACATCACTAGGACTCCTATTACTTCAGTTGAGTCTCACTACTTGCCAAGCTGATCTAAGGATATCCTATGGGAAAGGTCTGCAGAGGAAAATTTTTCATTAGCTCAACTGATCTGGACAAATTCAGATACTCCCATGATTCTTTAGATCTGAAACAGAAGCTGCCAAACTTAGCTTAGAGTTTTCTCTTTCAGACCAGTCAAGGCCTGGATCCTTGCCTTTCTTTGTAAATATTCCAGGGAGGACTAATAAAAGATATTGCCTCTCTTTCCTCACCTTGCCTCCACTTTAAAATTGGGGAATTAAGAGATCCTTTGATGGTGCATGGAAATTAACTGCTAAATGTTCAGAGGCTATTTTTATAAAAATACTTTTTCTTCTCTTCTTTCCTTCTGCAAAATAAGCAAACACGAGCTGAGACTGTAAAAATCATCCTAGACTGTACTGCACAACAGTATCATTAAAGAAAAGCATCAGGTGAAAAAGAATAGAGGCTGATGTCACTTATGCTGGTGCAACACAACACCAGCAATCACATTTGCGTTACAGTAAAGCCTGTGGGTTTCAGACATGCACAGTGCTTCGTGCTGTACGACAGTAAATCTACACACAAGTCACTATGCCCAAATCTGAGGAAAACAGCCACACAGTGGCTCTCCCAGCTCAGAGTCAGACATCCAGGCTTCCTCTGTAGGATATAAGAAAAATAAGGGACTTAAGACCCTAAGAAATGAGGTAACTGGGTAAGGCACCCAATGGAGAATGCAAGGAGAAGTGATTAGGTGTTTCTGTCCACTTGGAAAAGTCACCACTTCTAGTGGCTGGGTGTGTGTCCTCAAAAGGTATCATTAAATATTTACCCTGTGCTTCCACTCTTTCACCAGCATCTGCCTTCAGCCAAGGCCAGAGACAGGACACTGAGCTACAAGGACCTTCCAATCCAGCTCTTTTGTTTTAGGTGTTATGTGAGGCAGCTCAGCTTCTTCCCATAGAGACATCTCAGCCTTATATCAGTAGTTAAGATGCTCACAGGTTTTGCGGATAGCTCTTGATTTCTTTTTCCCCTCTTTCAGGGAAATGCCTAAACTAGCAGGCTCTAGATGGTTTCAGGAAGGGGACTCTCAGCCTCTCTTATTACAGCTTTTCCAGTTTGTGCTGCCAGTTAGCTGATTACTGGAGCAGGAACTTCTAATCTGACTTTCCCACATCACATACGTGAATGCTCTAACCACGGGGATAGAGAGTCCATCTTCCACTTCTTCTCTCTGGTCCAGTGAATGTTCAATTATTTATAGAACATGGAACTGCTTCAGCAAGAGAATTTGAGACTGAATCCCAGAGGCTCTCACAGTTGGATGCTCACAGAACTCCTTCAGAACATGGGAGGCTCTGCATAAAGCATGGGAAATGGAGATGCAAACCCGGATTCCCTGCATCCCAGGAGAGGTCTGAAACCAGTGGCATACGTTTTCTGTGCACATTACTTATGCTCTGAGAAAGCTTATGGGACAGGGTCATTTATATGGCTTCACGTGCCATGTAAATTTAGAGTGTGAAACCTTAGCCATGTCGGCAGAGAGGATGGGCTTCCCATTTGTTTCCATAGACCAGAAAGTTATCTGAGAATTGAGCAGGATTTAGGCATAATGATCTCAGCCAAGCCAAGATTTAGGTTGTTTTGCATATATTAGCATGTCAGAAATGTAAGCACTACAGCTTAGTGGGGCAAATACCCAGCTGTTAGTTGTCAGTTCAAAGTGGCAATTAGATACCTACCTGCCTTTGTGGAGTTAGTCTGCAGTAACTGCATAAAGCTGCAGAAATGCTATTTAAGCATCTGGGAATATTCAGTTAGAACAGAGAGGGGGGAAAGATGTAAAAGCATATACAAATGCTACCAGAAATGTAACTTTCCTGCAGCATAGCCTTTGCTTAGGTTGCATATCACAAGGAGAGATTTTATTAGAGCTCATTAAATTTTAAAGCCTTAATGGTACCTTCTGTACTGCGTGATTGGTACAAAAATGAGAGCTTGACAAACCATTAATGCAGCAAGGCAAAAGGCATCCTATGCTGCAGTGTTTGTGGCTGGGAGATAAGCTCCCGGCTGCGGGGCATCCACAGGATTAGCATGACATCGTCTGGTGAAACCCGGTATGAGTCCTTCAGCTCAAGGCTGCAACCCCCCTGGGCTGGCAGGAGCAGATCAGAGAAGCAGAAAAGATTTATGAGGTAAATGAACTCGTATGGATGCCTTTCAGACAAGGGTGGGAGTGGGACACTCTGGATCATAGGCAGGGACTGCAGTGAACAAAGTGGCCAAGTATAACAAACTGGGTAACAAAATTGTAAGCAATTCAAAAGCCTGGATTTTCACGCTGTATGAATTGGTTCTGCTATGACTAAATTTATTCATCAAGTCTACTGACTTTTTTCTTCTTTCTTTTCCCTGACTTTACCCACTCTTGGCTTCTTTTGTACCTTAAAACTTTAGCCACTAGCTAACACATTTTCTTTCTTTGTATTTGTCTATCACCCTCCAGCCACACTTTGCAAACCAGACAAAACCCGCAGTAATACTAGCTGTAGCATAAACAGCCAGGGACAGGAGTTAGTCCCCCCAACTGAGCAATAAAGTTACTTTCTGGTGGATGCTCTGTGAATGACTTGTACCTTTGCATTTAGAAACCAAAATTCATTTGTAAGGCTGGTATATTTTAAGGGCACCAAGGCTGAGATTTTCAAAAATGCCTAAGGGTGCTAGGCATCTGAAAGCTCAGTCTCCTTGGATGTTGAAGGCCTAAAGACAGTGGGATGTCTCTCTCTCCGAGCTGAACAACCACAGCAGTAATCTGAAACTGTGTATGTTTGCATCCAGGTCAGGGAGATAGCATAAGAGCTCATTTGCCTGACTCACCAACTTCCTGGCCAAGTGAGCATGAAATTTTCATGACATTGCAAAGTAGCTGATCCGCAGCCTCCTAAATGTCACTGCTCCAGAGATTTTATACCCAGGAAGCACCTTGAATAATAGCTTTGCATTTGGGATGCAGGAGATAAGTTTTTTGGTGGTGGGAATGCTGGTGTTTTGGGGATAATCTATCAATTGAATAGGGGAAAACAAAGTCTCTATAAAATCTTGGATGGAATGAGAGCACCTGCCAGCTCTGTGCAGGAAATTCTTGGACAGATCATAGGAAGGTGATGGATGGTTTTGATGCTTGTCCCTCGGCCATGGAAACGATCTCCAAACGTGGCAATAGAGTCCCTATCAGCCTACATTTTTAATACAACCAGTATCAATCACTCGGATGGAGCTACTGTTCTCCAGGGAGTACTGAACATCTGTCCAGAAGTCTTCTAATGGCAGCTTAAAGTGACCTTCTAGGATGGACAGCTTTGCTTTTTTAAGATTGCATTCATTATTTTTAAGTGTTCTCCAAAATTCTCCAAAAAAAAGTGAGCAGCCCAAGCAGTGAATCTGAGTGTTATCTATCATTTTCAAAGTACCAGAGGAGAAAACAGAGAGCCTCAAAGTCTAAATGCTGGCAGTGCTCTTCCAAACTTTCTTCTCATCATTGACTCAGAAGTAACAATGGGGCCAAATGAAACATTTCACCACGTCCCATTTCTGCAGTCTCATGCTCACGTGGGACTCCCTGGTTTTATCTATCCTACCCAAGGTGTGTCTGACATTTTCTTTACCAGGACTGAGCAGTTTCCAGCATCAGGGTCATTCAGCTGCGTATAGCCAAGAGAACAGTCCTTACTCTGGAGAGTGGAGCAGAGGGGAGATTGAAGCCTCTGTGAGAATGGAGAGTTGTGCCTGGGTCTGGTTAATTCACAGGCCACCTAAGATGGTAACAAAAATATCTGCAACCTTTCACAGTCCATTTTATAGAGGAATTCTTGTTATTCCTTCTCATAGCTATAGCACTCAGACCATGCTAGGAAGTGTCCACAGTGTCTAGTGGGGACTTCACGTTCTGTAGAGATCTAAGGGTCACTTCACTGTGAGTACGCAGTTCACTGCTCCCTTGGCCAGCAGTGGATGGGAGAGTTTGCCTCCTGTCCTACCTTGGTGGCTTCTTCTGGACATACCATGGCAGAAGGTTTGTCCAGTGCCTGTCAGCTGACTCAGAGGACGTCTTGAGGATGATGCCACTTCTGCAGGACCAGCATTATGTAGCATCAGCCTGGCATATTCCTCTGGTTTGAGGGGTTTGGACCAAAAATCATCTATCAGAGGTACAAGATACTTTGAAGCCACATGTTACAAGCTGAGTCTTGCTTGTAAGACTCAGTGGGGCCAAGACTGCTTCTCTTATTATTCAAATTCACTCCATTTTAGTCATGTTATTTTTTCAATGTGGAAACAGCTAAATTCCTTCTAAGAGCAAAGAGGCTGGATGCACAGCCTGCAATAGCCGAGGCATGTCTGAATTTGCCTCTTTTAAACTCTTTGATAATTTTCTCTACCCCTGAGTAACTGGAATAGTTTTACAAGAGTGACCCAGAAAAAAATAGAAGCTCTCCCTGATTGCATAGGCTTTGAAAGGTTCCTTTCAGATCACTAAATTGTGACGGCCTTTCTGTACCACCTCTGATTCCTCTGCGTGAAAAGGTATAAGTTCCCTTCAGTCACGGAAGAACAAGAAGAGCTCTGCATGGGTAACAAGCATTTGAAGATATTTATCAAGGCAGCCAGCCTAGCATAACATAGGCAAAATGTAAATGAGCGCCGTCTAAATGCTCACACACAGAGAGCGTGCTTGGGCTCCTCACCACAGCTGCAGGGTCTCTTTAATAAATAGCCAAGTACAAAACTAAAAGCAGCCTGCTATCAGCAGCAGGTAGCTCTGTCGAGTTGCTTCTGGCTCAGCATGAGGCTTCTTCCCCTGTGGCTTTCCAGGCAGAGTCATGCTCCTCTAGCTTTTGGTTTTCAGGCTCTATACTTCAAACGAGTGAAACCAAATACGTGCCCATGAGGAAAGAAAAGGCCTGCATCCAAGAGAGAGGCTGGAATGCTTATCCATGAGCCCTAGGTTAAGAAGTGAAAATTATCTTTCCTGTCAGAAACAGTCAATGGGCTGCATTCAGGCCACCTTTTGTGTGGCCTTTTCAACCTTGGCTTAGTGACCTTGGCTAGATGGCCAGGTTGTGACAGCCCTGCCTGTAGCAGTTACCATGCCTACTGTGGGGTACATCTAGCAGGCTGTCCAACCAGCCAGGAGGTCTTGCCTGGAGAGAGACAGGCAGACAGACAGGCAACCCAGTTCCCCTCTGGCATGTGCTTTCTCAGTGATTAACTCTCTTTCCCAGTCATACAAACAGTCAGAGAAGACCTAGAAAGCATTGTTTTCATTTTGAAACCCTTCAGATGTTGCATGAATTATTTGTAGTCTGAGTGTTTTTTTTAAAAAAAAAGTACTTTTGATGTATACAGAGAGATGATTTACATCACGGTTTCAGGAAAATTTCTCCGTCGATGGGAATGCACCACAGCGACACCAACCCCCAGTGACTGATGGAAAACCCCGTAATACTCCCAACCATCACTAGATGCCCTCCTAGCTTGCTCCAGGCTGAAGACACCACTCAGAGAGAAAGTGGTGACTCAAGAGATTTTCCATTTCTAGTGAGAGAGGTCTATGTAATACTCCTAAGTTCGTTAAGAAAAGTGGGTAGAAGTGTGTTCTCTTCAAGAATGTTTATTCTTAGATCCAGAGTCTCTGCACAGCCCTAAACTGTAGGATCCATAGGTGAAACAGCAATTCTTCAGCTCTTCCCACTGAGTTAGCTTACACACACGGGCAACAGAGACTTTGTATGAAGGATTTTGCCTGGGGCCAAACACCTCTCTAAGTACAGCCCCTAAATCTCTAAACTCCCTGGGCTCTTGACTTGGCATAGCTATAAACATTTTCTCCAAGGACCTCTTCTCTAAGAGCTCTGCTCTCTCCATTCCCCCCCAAAGCTTCTTGCCTCCCCTGGGCGAAAAAGGGCCTTCTACATAGTCTGCAAACTTCCCTTTTTATTCTCCTTGCAGTGTCCCCTGTCCTCAGGTGAGTTGACCATTCTCTGCTCTGACAGCTTCTGCAAATCTCTTGTCTCCTGGTTTTCTTCCTTAGCCCTTAAGAGTTCAGAGTAGCTTCAGAGTAACTAACCAGTCACTTTCCCCATCTGTTTGAGCTCTTTTGGGCTGTCCTTCTCAGCTCTCTTGTAGCCAGGTATTATTCAGAAAACAGGTGGTTTCATGCGTCACCTCTCAGGACAACTGATACTGCCTGCTCATCTGCCCACCTTCTACTCCTGAGCCTCTGCCTCCTTCTCCTTGTCCCTTTCATCTCTGAGAACAAGCTAACAAATCTGGTTGTGGGTCCAGCTGACTCGTCTCTGGTGAATCTTCAGCCTGGTCTGCTCCTGGAGCTGGACATTATTCACTTGCTTTCTATTCCACAAGTCATGTCTGCAGGTCTTACCCACGAAGGCAGCATCACCATTTGCCAGTCCCTTCCCTGGCAAACTTGTCCTTATTCCTTATTACAGTAATCTGTTTTGTGAGAAGGATATTTTAATCTGTATTGTTAGCCTGACATCTCTGCAGCTGTGAGTTCCTACATGTCCCACCACTGTCTCAAATACTATCCTTCCCACAACAAATCTTACTTTTTGATCCATTCCCATTCCAGCTTCACCTCCCTGATGAATCCACTCTCCTTTTCCTCTCCCTCCTTCTTATTCTGTTTCTGCAGCCAGCTTCAGTAATTTCTGCCTTTTCTTATTGCATCATCCAACTCTGGGGCATTTCTCATTGTGCTCACAGTTAAATCTCCTGCCCACACCTTCTTCACTTTCCCCCACGTACAGTATCACAAATTCTTCTCCCTGACTGCCTATCCAAAATGCCACTGCTAAAGAAATCTCCTTACCCTCACTGCACCAGCCCACTCTTCCTGTCTTTTTCTTTTTTGCCTTCTCAAACTATAATACTTTCAAGTCTTGCCCTGACTTTCAAGACCTGACATAATGATGACTCTTTCCGTCCTGACATCCCTTACTGCTCCCAAGAAGGTCCATCCTCCTTTCTTCATACTACTCTGTGCAGCACCGGTACTCTGGATCAGGTTATGCAGTAGCAGCCACCTGCCTGGGTAGCCCTCTACCTTTATCCAGATGTCTGCATCTGGCCCAAGATTTTTATGATCCTCATGGTATTGCCATGCCTTCAAACCATTCACCACACTTATCTCTTAAGAGCTGTATCCCTCTTAAGAGCAGGGAGCTCTTCCTGCACACACCAGCTGGCTCAGAGCTCCTGACAGCTCCCTCCCTTCATGCTGCAGGGCACTGCACGGACCTGCCCAAGTACTGCAGCAGGTCCCAAAGTGCGAGGCTGTCTGCCTCAAGAGTTTTTTCCCTTTCTCAAATACAAATATACTCGCTGTTACTGTCTCACTCTCTTCCCTTTCTCCATCTTAAAAGACACTCCCACCACCAGAAATTGTCTCACAAGCACCTTACCTTGACCCAGATATTATAGATGATGTTTCATTTTTAGTACTGTAAGTGATGTGACGCACAAGTGGTTTACAGTCAGTCTCATGTGAATATTCATGTGAATATCTACAGATATTTATGTGAATATCTGCAGATCAACAAAACTGATCTTGAAACAAAATTCAACAAAATTGATCAACAAAAAAAACAACAAAATTGATCTTGAAGCCTCCTAAAATTGGATATTTTCCCATGAGGGTTCAAGTCTTTCTTGCTTTCATCTGGCTAGAGCTGACATGAAATAACAGTCCAAACCCAAAAGAAAGATGTAGTTTTTGCATGCTAGTTGTTATTCTGATGTATCAAGGCAAAGCAGAACAACTTGGGAATAACCTGTAGGTGTTCAGTGCAACAGATATGAGGCAGCCAGGTTTGTTTTTGCTTGCGTCTTGTTCTTGAGAAGGAGAAGTGACTTCAGGAGTGGAACAAAGATTACTGTCACATGTAGGTACTATCTGTTTTCAGGGGAAGCCAATACAGAAGAGCTTAGACCCATAACACCAAGGACAGGGCTGAGAAAGTGAGTGCCGTGCAACTCACCATGCAGAAAGCAATTCAGCAAGACAGAATGAGAAAAAATGAGAACAGTTAGTCATTTATATCTCAGTGCTAGGAAGCTCAGTAACAAATAAATAACAGGAAGTTATATTACATGTGAAAGAATTTGATGTAATTGATGCCTCTGAAACCTGGTGAGATGACATTCCTGATTAGAATAATAAAACTGTTGGTTAGGAAAGGCAGACTGGGTGACAAGTTAGTGGTTCTCTATACCATCACTTTCAGCTTGAGAGTCACTGCTAAGTCAGATCTACAAAATACTGAGCGAAAGAGGAAGAATATCTGGAAAATGACCTGCTACAGATCATCAAACACAGTCAGAAAGTCAGAAACCAGGATGAGTTATTCCTTGAACCCATTATCTATTAAACACTCAACTAATTTGTGGAAAGAGAAGTTCTGTATGCACAGGAGACTTCCGTGTGGGGAACATATGCTAAAAACATAGGCAGCCAATAGAAAAATATCATTTAAATGATACATGTGAAAGTTTGCTGCCGTCTAAGGAGCAGCTATCGTGATCGTGACCTGATTGTCTGTAGCACTGGCTGCCCTACCCACACATATAGCCAGCATGAGAGGCGTAAATTCTCTAACTCAGAGAAAATTATTAACCAGATGTATTGGTAAGAAAAATATGTGCAAAAAAATCTAACCAAAAGTTCTTTATGAAGAATTTATGAGATGGTCAAAAAGTCAGGATTTCCCAGTCAAGAGTGCAATTAGACCAGGCTAAAAATTTCATCCTGGTTCAGTGACAAAGTGAAGGAAGCAATGTGAAATAGAAAAGCAATCTATCACAAATGTAAAAGGGGTAAATGGTTGCCAATAAATATAAACTAGAAGTAAGTAAGTGTGAGAAATGAGTAAGTGAAGTTAAAACCATCTGGGAACAATTCAGAACAGACAGAGCAAAGAAAGATAGGGTTCTAATATCTCTTTAGAGCAAAAGTAGCTTAACAATAGTACAGTAATATCACTATGGAGAGACAGAGAATTAATAGCAATGTAAAAAAGGTAGAGTGCTTAAATATTTGTTGTCTATGTTCAGAAATACACTAGATCATATACATGTATAACATGGGGTTAATGATGGACTTTTTAGCTCAGTAGTATCTCAGGAGGCTGACAAAAACATATCTAAATAAGCAGTCTGGTAACTAGCATTTCTAAAAGAGATGAGAGATGACATGATCTGTCTCCTGCTTCAGTTTGAAAAAGTGCTAGTGTTGTATCAATACTCCAAAAGGGCAAAGAGAATGAACTGGGTAACTACAATCAAATAGAAGTGAGAGATGCAAACAATTGTGAGTTAAAGATGGGACAAATGCATCTTTCAAAGAACAAGAACATTTATCTACCAAACTGAGTACCAGCCTTTATGGTCCTGGCCCAGATGTAATGGATTCAGACCTTTCAAAGGCACTGGATGTTGTACCATGAAACACTGATTAAAACAGTGCCCTGTCAAACACTAAAGGATATCCTGTAATTTACACGAGAGCTGGAGAACTGATAGATTTCAAATAGAAATGAATGACCATAGCATGTGCTCCCAGTACAGCACTATAGCATAAGGAATTAATGCAACTGTGAGTGTATACAGATAGTGTCACATGTAGGCAGAGGCGCAGGGAAATGTTTTTACCTTTGCGTGTTTGTGCATAGTAAGACCAATGCTGAAATAGTCCCACACCTGTGAACTCCTGAAGTCAGGGACAGGCTTTGGGAAAAGGATGCTGTGTGTTTCCTCCATTATAGTACTTTTTGCTAGGCACTGCTTTTAGCCACTGCTGGAGATCGCATCTCGAGCTAGACGGAGCTTTGGTCCATCCCAGTAAAGCCACTCTTATTGTCTTGTGTTCACTGCCCACTTCTGATATGCACATTCTTCAATGAAATTGGAAAAAGGGAAACCATAAACTACCTACAACCACCCCCAGACCAGAGCAAATACCTGCCTGTTTGAGGACTCACTCTGCTCTTCAGTCTTTTATTGGTTTTGTCCTTATTCATCATGAAATTACCTCTCAGCCTACTGTGACTGTCTGCGGACTAATTGCACAAATATTTATCCAAAAAGCACTTGCTGCCTCCGTTCCTAGTTACCACAGCAGCCCTTTAGCCTCGCCAGCACAAGTCTGTCTGTTAGCATGACCTTTGGCAGGGCACATGGACAGCAATTGGGTTTTGGGCTCAGCTGACAGGACTGTTGCTCTGTTTTATCCAAAACAGTTGTCTGTTAAAAGACACAAATAGCCCAGCAATAGGGATTGGAACTTCCTTCTAAGAGCCGAGTTCCCCATTTGCCAGGCTACTTCCCCAGTCATTTTCCTTCTGAACTGTAACTGTATTTTCCATATATTTGACTTGCTTTCAGTAGAAAGGGTACAGAGGTCACCTTCTTCCACCTCCCCTCTCTTCATTACATCCGTTCTCCAGAACAGCCTAGAGCCTCATAGACTAAGTACCCACCGTGGCCTGAGAAGCTAAGAACTAGAACTGCTGTTATATATTAAAGAAGAAGATGACACTGGGATTTTAAAAGAAAGTTGTGGCTGCAGCAGCATTTTCTGGAAGGATCTGTTGGTGTGAGTTAGATGTTCCCAAAGCAGGTCTGCTGTACTGAGACCGTCAGGGGAGAGGGACCACAGTTTCACCATGTTTTTGAACGTCTAGCAGGATTAGGTGCCTAATTGCTTAGCGCTAGGCACATTGGAGACTCAGCTGAAGGTATTTACGCATCTCGGAAGCTTAAAAATATGATTTCTAAGGAGAGAAAACAGATGGTAGGTTAGATGGTGGCTAAACAGAAGGAGGGGAGTTGCATTAGGTGTCTGTGTTCCTATTAAGAATGGCTTCCAGGAGCTGTGCCCTTTTTTTTGTACCCTAAACTTACATGGAAGGAAAATACCAAGAACTGAAAACTTCTTTACTTAGGTGAGAAGGGTGAAATAGGTGTGTTCCTTATGTATAAAGTAGGTGTATTCCTTATACATAAATGAATGTGCTGGCTTCCACTGAGTCCAGACGTGCTGAAACTGGAATAAAAGGAGATACATTTCAGGGATGTTCTTTGATAATTTGGACAAAATATCCAGGAAAATGACCAAACACGCCTGGGAGCTGGTGGAGCCTCCATTCTTTGTGTCTCCGGGGCAAAACTGTGCGTCTCTCCCCAAGAGATGCTTTAGCCCAACCTGATCTCACTAGACTCAAAGCAGAGCAACACAATGAAACAAACAGCCTGTGATACTCAGAGCTCATACGCAGTGACCACAAGTCAGCGCTAGCAGAAACCTCCCCAGCCAAGGACCTGGCCCACTTTTATGCAGACTGGAAATTTTGGGTAGGTTTGAGGAGAAGGGGATTGCTTGGGCTGTTTTTTTCTTTTGAACCCTATAATAACACTACTCATGTCTAGTTGCATATGCTCTTTAAAGGGCTGGGATTCCCCTGGTGATAGAAGACGCATAGCACTCTCACTTCCTTTAATCTCCATCAAACTGTTATTTCAACATACAACCTACACAGACAGATGAAAAAGCACCAGTAGAAGGGAACTGTTGTTGTTTTGCTTTTTCCTTCTCAGAAAAAAAAAGCTTAGAAGAAAATCTCAGAGCCCAGCTTTGTAACTACTAACTCCTCCTTTCCCATCTGGAAATTCCCCTTAGTTATAGTATACTATAAACAAACTCCCCCCAAAAATGCTAAAATAAAGTGAACTGAAATTCAGTACCAGATATTGAACAGCCCTCCACTGAGTAATGAGGGACTATTTGTAATCTAGTGGTTACCAAAAAAAGACGAAGAACAGATAGGATCTGAGTTTTCATTTTAGACTCTTTTAAATTACTTATTCAATGCAGTAATAATTAACCTTATAAAGTATGTTGCATTTGAATACAGCTTTTCATTTGACTTTGTGATTGAGTTTGATATGGTTTTTAACTACAAGAGGCTGTCCCTCTTCACTCCCAAATAATGGATCAGACTTTGAAGTGTAAATACCACTATGCTGCCAGCATTTTTTCAAAAGTATTTTGGCATCATAAGATGTATATTTACTGTTTTGTTGTCCTACCACTGATGCTTGTAGTAAGACCTCCTCTAACAGGGAGACAGAAGATGGTATCCTAACAGAAGACATTGTTGCTAGGACTGGGTGTGCAATTTGTAGATCACCGTGACACACTCAGAATTTGTTACAGCAAAACAGTACAGGAAAAACACAGAACAATCACGGAAAACACCAAAAGATGCCCATGTCATTTTTATAAATGATATGCTGGCCTTTTTTTCCCTCCCCCAGTGTTTATCACTTCAGATTGCTAAGCAGCTTTCTAGGGAAATAGGCCTAGTATTCACTGTGTATTAAACTTTCAAAGCAACAGAATTAGCTGAAACTTCCCTGGCTGACATTCCATCAACCAGCAGATACAAAACAAGCCTTTTTTAAGCTGTGCTGCCATGTGCTCATAGGAACAACCATTGGGAATCCTGATTTTGTTCTAATAGAGATCTACTTACTATAGCAACTCAGTTCTAACTCCACAGCTAAGGTCTAGTAATAAGACCTCAACTGAAAAAGCATTTTAAGAACATGCTTCAGATTTAAGCTGCAGTTCCACAGGCAGCTGAGCTAACATGACAATTTGTTGCCAACTGCCTCTACCATCTCTGGCATTTGTCAGATCCTTGGCTGGGCCAATTCTTCTCAATAAAATGGCAGAAAACTATCCTATTGTTTATTTTTCAAGAGGAGCAGGACCTTCCCCTTTGGATAGAGGCAGACTGTGATGTTGGCTCATCCTGCCTCCTGGAGCTGTGCCCTCAATCAATTATTTAGGTGTTATGTTAAATTGCAGCCTACAGCATTCTGGTTTCCCTTTAGGCTGGTTTTGCACAGTGCCTAGAGCAAAGGGATCCTGGTCCATGTGGCAGGGTCTAAACTGCAACAGTACAAATAAAAATATTGCAAATTGGACTCAACAGGAACCACAGGCCTAACTGTATCTGGCTATTTCAGGAGGTCTGCTGGGGGGCAGACTGAAAGCACAAGTGGCTGTTTTCATGCAAAACAAGATTTATGACACAGGAAAACCCGAGGTGGGCAACAGGAGGCTGATGGTTAACACTTCTGCTTTGGCTCTTGTTTGCATGGTCTTGAAAATCCTGAGCAAAGGCACTGCCTGGCTGCATAAGGCAATGTCAGATTTCTCCAGGGTACCTGAAAACCTCCCTCGGATATGAGTGGCTGTTCCTACACCTATCTGCAGATATCCACATTCCTCTGTCCACACAAGGAATTAACATGTGTATCACTGCCCAGAGCACTCAGAGACATCTAGGTAACTCAAGCACCTTGAAACCAAACAAGGCAAAGAATCTATGTTCTTTCTGGACTATCTACTTTCCTCCTTTGACCTCACAGCACTCTCCTCTTGCCCCCAAAAGTGCTGGGATGTCATGCAAGGTGGCAGACCAAGAGAGGGCCTTGTAGCAAAAGCAAAGTCAGAATTTGTGTGTGTACTTCTAGTAGTGCTTTCTTGATATCTGGCACTTGAAAGCCTAAGAAAGATGCACTTTATTTTGACCCATATATCTACTGTATATATTCCATAAGCTGCAACTCCAGGATGCAGTTGGACTGGCTCAGGGATGTCCGTAACCCTCCATTCTGTTGGGGGAGGTTCTGTTTGCTTGGGATCTGAGCATTGACATTGGCAAAACACTGTGATACTTTGCCCCAGTCAGGTCAGCAGAAGTCTTGACAGTAATTTCTGCAGAAGCACGAATTTCACCCATGTTCATTACAGATATATAGCTATATGCTTTTTAATTGATAATAATACCTGAATCTTATACAGTGCTCTTTCACTACTGCATTTCAAAATATCTACAAAGGAAGTGGGCATCACAGCTGTCTTTTTAAGGAGGGAAAATGGAGATGCAGACAGAGATGTGATTAATGAAAAGAGCCCACAAGATCAGTGTAGCACTGCTGACTTGCATCTGTTTCCTTCTCATGATTTGGTCACATACTCTACCAAAGATGGTAGGCCATCATCACATATTTGCATTTCTCAAGATGATGAGACCTTACAGGTTTGCCTGCACTGAAGTTTAATGTTTGCAATAAACACTAAACATTAAATCCCCCACATCTGGGTAACCTGGATCACACACTGTTTTGTGGCATCAAGGTTCAGCTGCTTCTACTCTGCAAACTCACTTTGTAAGATCTAACTCAGGTATTGCTCCCATGCACCGCATACTGCAGGGTAGACAGACTTCCCGTCTCAGTCTCATGTGTTAAAATGTGCTTGTATCATCAGTGTTAGGTGAAGTCACACCATTTATCTTTCTCTGGGTTGCTTTATTTTTAAAGCGGCTGAAGCTGCTATAGTGTTAGGAGAATAGGCAATGGTAGAGCCATGTTTTACTGTTAAAAAATCTTTCTAATTAATGTGGTTGCTTTACAGATACATTTTCAAAAATACACTCTCAGTATCAAGTAGAGCATAGAAATAGCATTTGGAAAATGAGGCTGTAAAATCACTGTTTAAGTGAATGGAAACTCTTGAGCACAAGCCAAAATTCGAAGTGTCTATAGGAAGGCCAATTTATAGGAAAGTCTGCTTATACTGTGAGAAAACTGCCAGAGCTCAAACATCAGCATTTTAAAGGGTGATTTCCAGGGGATTTTTTTGTTGTCTGTAGTTCCTTCATGATGGAATAAGAGGATCTGAAAAAGTGGTGGGAAAGGAGGAAAAGAGCTTGGATTTTTTTTCTCCTCATCCTGTATACATAGCTAGAAATCTCAAGGAAGTCCCCACAACTGCATCGTGGAATTTTTTTGAGAAAAGGTGAAAAAATTACCTCCAGATATTTGCTTCACCAAATCTTACTTAATTGACTGCTGAATGTCAGTTCTTCATCAGGCACTTCCTTTCTCCAAAATGTTAAGTTGTGATAATCTGGGAGCAGAGACAGGAAGGGGCCACTCGCATTTGCAAGCATCCCTCAAGATTCAGAGAAGGTATCTCAAGAGAGGCACCATAGTTAACTGTCTGACTGTGTAGGATGTGGTCTCATGGGCTCAGCCAGTGCAGGGTGGTATCATCATCCAAATATAAGCCCCACAACCCAACACGTGGGGTTTGTATTCCCCACATGAATAGAGCCTGTAAAGTAGAGCTTATGCAAACCCCATGAGCTCCCTAACTCGTATGCAGTTGGGTAGCTTATGCAATGTGTGCCAAAGGCTCAAAAAAAATCGGTTGCACAGAGGGGAAAACAATGTTGTGATTCCTTCTTCTTGCTTCTACCAGGCTTCTGGGATGGCTGGACCCTCCCCAACCATCTCCTTGTCTCATACATATCTGTTTATTACTGTGAGCTCCATGGATGGGCCCAGCTCTCATGAGGGTTTCAGTTGTCGCAGGTTCTCCTCAACACTATTACAGAGATACATGCTATCTGGCAGGAGGTGTCTCTCCTATTGCTAGCTTGGGCTCCTGTGATGTCAGGGGGTTGCCTGGCAGGGAGGCCATGCAGACCTCTGAGGTCATGAAAACTCTGCAAAAGGGGCTTCTGAGAAAGCCTGAGAAATGGACCATAAGGGGAGGGCATGACTCTACTGTTTGTGTCTGCTCTGCAACCAATCTCTTCATTGTACAGGGGTGCTGAAGTTTGGATTAGTTGCTCAAGAACCGATTTGCTCTAGATGAGGGCTAAAACATCCAGTGTGTCTCCAGTTGTATGAATGAGGGAATTCCTGGAGCAGGAGAATCCCAAGATGATACAAGTGCCCATCTTGGGAAGTAAATTCAGACATTTCCTTTTGAATCAAATGACTCACATCCTCAGTGTCCACGTGTGATCACAAAGCTCCACAAAGCACCATGCTCAGGAGAAAACTCAGGACATGAAGTCTTGTCCCCTAATGAAAGCTGCCAATCTGTTTTGTTGTCCTGGTGCCTTTTTCCTCCTACTCCTCTTCCTCCGTCCTGTTTCCTTTTCCTGTGATACTTACATGGCTGCTCTTGTACATGCAAATCAGTAAATCAAACCATTTACAGACTATTCTTTACAACTTTATCTCTGTTCTGCAAAAGGTTTCCTGCTTTCCTGCCTGCAGCATTTTCTAAGGTGCCCCTCAGTAATGAAGTCCTAGCCCAGATGTGCAGAGGGTAACCCACAACCATCAGTCAGTTTGGTGGCAGTTTTCCCTGGTGAGGCACAAGCTTCCTAAAGCCACACACCCCCAGAGCACAGAGTGCTTACTGCAGCTCTTCAAGGCAGACTGCCTGCCAGTTTGCTGTAGAGAGCTGGCAGCAAGGCTCCCTGACCATACTGAGAGGAGCTGATGCACTATAAACACCAGGGTCCTTTGAATCTCTGCTACAGAGGCTTGGTCAAGCCTAGCGGCAGAGCAAACAGGTGGAGGCTAAGCTGCAAACAAACCACTGGAGTAGAAAAGCTCTTGGATAGATGGCTGAAGTGTTTGAGTGGGATTTGGCTAATCTGAATCCTGGGTTTGTCCAAGGCACTTATTCTGCATATGTCCATTCCCTATCCTTGAACCATTCACCTTATTGGGGATTTTAAAATGAGAGGAAAACTTTTATGACTTTGTTTCTGTGGTTGACACAGTTTTTGTATTAACCTGAGACATAATAACCAAAAACAAAAGAAACCCACAGTAACATGGAGCTTTGGGTAGCCACAAAAAAAAGTTATACCTCCGCAGTAAATCCTCCCCTTGATAAGTACTGAATACAGAAGTATGACCAGCTTTGGCTCTTTCACAGAAGCCTTCCGAGGAAAAAACAAAGTGAGGCTAGAAATTATAGCACTGTGTGTAGAAAGTGCAAAACCAGCTTGAATTTCCGTATATTTATACCACAGGATGAATGTGGTTGCTCAGGAGTTTAGACCATGCCATAGAGGCACAATAGGTTCTTCCCTCAGAGTTTGCTAAGGCTTCAGGTGTTGGCCCACGACTGCTGCTACTTTGAGTTTGTCTTTCTAAAAAATCAGAAATGCATGTTCTTTGAACCACACCCTCTTCCTCCTCTGCACTCTAACAACTGTAACCTTTTCAGCCCCAGGGTACTATAGTTTCCTGGTATGGGGAGGTGTTTTTTTAAAAAAAAGCCAGACATATCCGCCAAAGGCTATGACCCAGGCTGCAGAGGCTGTGCGCAGCGGCAGAGCGGATCTCGGTGTGCAGCTGGGCATTCTAGGCTGCTGGGCTGTGATCTACGTGTGCTATCAGATTCTATTTTTAGTTTTCAGTTGCGTTTTATTCTGGCAATTCAAGCTGTACAAAATAATAAAGTTGACCTGTTGGAATGTCTGGGGACGTATGCATTCAGAAATTATTTCAAATTTGAAATGTGGAGCCAAATTCATTCTTGCCTCAACATACTCGCTGCAGCTTATGCTATGGGTGAGTAACTGGCAGTAGCACCTTTCAGCCAAAGAGGTTGTTAAAAAAAAATACACCTATGTACTCCACCTAGTCCCAAAGCCCACTAAGTACAGACTGACGCCTCTTGACTGTTACCATATAGAACACAAATTGATCATTGCCACAGATAATTCATAGTCTCAGTAAAGTTAAAGATCTCTAATGTGCACTATATGACAATCAACTGTACTATACCAGGGAGTTCTTGCTGGGTTTTGTATTAATCCCAGTACAGCAAGGGATAGGACTGTCAAACCTAATCTGGCTTTTTTTCTTTGGGGAGAGAGGCTTGCTTGATGCGGACATCATCAGTCAAGTATTTGACTTACGGATTTCCACCCCTGAGGCACACAGTACATCATTGCATAAGTGAAAACTTAGGAAGACCACATTTCTACGTCATTCACAAAAAAAGGCAAATCAAAAGCAGTAGAACTTTGAAGTGCAGACGTGAGATGCAGGCAATCTTTATGCACACTGACAAACCAGAAGCAATCTGACTGTTTAATTCTGTCCTATGATAGCATGGACACATGATGCTTAAAAAAAATAGTGCATCAAAAATCTCTGCAGCTGACATTTCTGTGTTTCATTTCCAGAAGCATAACAGGAAGGCTCTGTATTACCCTGCAGATTGCGTGCTATAAACTAGACATGAACTGGAAGCCAGAAATCCATGTTAGCTGTGTGCTAGACCCAGGCTCATTGTTTTTTTCCAATTAGTTGGCCTGATTTCCAAGGTGGAGTGGAGCTACATTGCATGTATAAGGGGAAGACTTTGCACATAGACAGTTGCTGGGAGGCAGCTGAGTTGTGGTTTTGCCACACTGCTCATCCCACAGTATCTAGCTTGAGGAATATATCCTGCAGTCGATCCTGATAACAACTCCTCCACTGCTGCTTTTTCACTGTCCCAGTCCCAGATCAATGGCGTCACAGCTGCTATGACAGCTAAACCAGGTTGGGACCACAAGCTACTGAGCCTGTCATTAAGCACAGTTGTAGATCATACCTGTGCCAGGGGGACTTGTATAGAGATAGCCCCCCATCCTTGATCAGAGAAATGCAGGGCTGAGCAGACTTCAGCCCTCGATGCTTCTTAGCCCTGCTTTGGCCATTGCTGTGCTGGAAAGTTTCACAGGGAGCTGAAGAAAAGGCAGGACGCTGTTGACAATCTGCCTGAGTCTTTTTCTACACTGCTTTCATCCTTAAGAAAGTCCTTCTTGCCATGATGTACATGCTGCTTTCCCCAGACTGGTCTGCAGCTCAGACCCCATACAGTGTGCTGCCTGATAATAAGAGGGGACTTGGACATTTGGCTTTTTCCTACCGAGATCCATACTTTAAAGAACTGTTCTCAGCTCCTCATTTTCCTCACTGCAAAATTAAAAGCCCTGTTCCATTGGTTTCTAAGAAATATGAGCCTTAGTTGCTTACAAAAATGAAGCACAACTGTACAAAAAATTGTCTTCTTTGGGTAATCTTTTATGGAGCTGTTATGTGAGTGCAAGTCTGTGCATGTTCATTTGCACTGTGGAGTTAGCAGAGGCAGATAAGGTTTCCACCATTCATAGGTTCTTGTTCTTTTCGATTTTGGTCACAACCAGGGGAAGATAACACTAACAGAGCACTTTCATCTGCAGCAGAATAGAGAAAGGACAAATATCCTTCCAACCTTTCTTGGTAGTTTCTAAATGAAAAAGGGATACGAGTAACTCAGCCTGAAAGTCTTTCAGACATTGTACCCCTCTAGCCTTCCAAAGTTATTTCTGTTTTCCTGTCAATGGTGCACAAGCATTTTTTCTTTCACTGTGCTGCAAAAATCCCAAGAGAGGTCTGGGTTATGCAGCTGCGAACTAAAACAAAGCAGGACTCTTTTCTCTCTTATTTTTTGGATAATCACTGTGCTCCAAGAGAAAGATGATAAAGAGTACACAGAAGGCATCTGGTATGTAGTTTAACTTCCTTAAGTCCAGTATTTTAAAGGCGACTACCTAAATAGCACCCAGAGAACATTAAAAGAAATATGCTCATAACTCCCGATCTAAACTCACCAAGGCCCAATGGAATGTTTCCATTTACTTCAATTGGATTTAGACAGAGGCCTGAGGCTTTCTGCCTTCTGCTGTAAATGGCTCCTTATCTGATCTTTTTTCAGCCTGGATACAACACCAGTACAATGCAGCTCAGGCTAAAATATATATTGCTGTGGTGCTTGTATTACCTTTATTGAATACAGACTAAATTTACTTGAAATGTTTGCTTTGTTTTTGCTGCCCATAGAAGTGTTAGCTCTGTTTTCATCTCCAGTCACAGAAGATCTTGTCAAAGCTTTTGAAAGCATCTTGCAGTGTGAAATCTTGCATTTGACCACAATTTGCTAGGGCAATGACTATGGTGTTGTTGATGTGGGGCATATTACTAACAGAAACATGAAGCAGTAGAGACTCTAAATAGTTACATTTGCAGGTTCATCTGGAAGATTCAAGAGCATAGAGGGCTGTTCTCTTCCATTTCTCTCTGGAGGACCACATAATTTTCATTGCGTCATCATAAAATCTTAACCCGTATGTCAGCATGTGCAAGTAAGCATCATGAGGAGCATAATCAGGCAGGTATTTGATTGCACATTTGAAAACCCAAATGGGAACTGTGACCGAGCACATCACAAATACCAGAGAGGAGCCCACTGGTCTCCACAAATCTCCAGTTCTTCATGACAGAGAGTATTCTCCTCTTCTCTGTCCCATATCTCTGAATGAAGAATGGCCGTCTTCTATGTAGAGAAATCAGTTTTAACCATCTCGGAAACATCAGTCCCAGCCTTTTCCATGGTCTGGTTTGGTATCTACACAGAGGTGGACAAGAATGAAATCATGGGTTTGGAGCAACAAACAGGTTGGGAACAGTGCTATGCCCAGATAGGCTGAGCTGATGGAGACACAAATTTCATCTGATCCTCTATGCAGTTGAAGGCTACCAAGTTGCCTTAAGCCTTTTGTTCCCCATGACCTTCTGGACCTTGAGAATGATGTGCTCAGAAGAACTAAACCAGATTAACTTCTTTGCCCTAGAATGGAGGAAGATGCCAAGCATTTCTTTTATTTTTCAAAGGAAATGTTTAATTTTCAATACAGCTATAAAAAGAAAACTCAGTTATCTGCCTGCCTTAGGTGGTAACCTAGCTCCTCCTTCCTGTCCCACCTTAGCACCCAGCTGTCTGAAAATACTGACAGACCCTCATGGAGTGCTGTAAGCATGTCAACACAGCTGGAATCAATGGAAGTTGATCAGGAAGTCGCCTGCAGACTTAATAAATCTGGTCATAACTGACTTTCTCAGGGTTACACAGGGCATCTGAAGGGATGCATGGAACAGGTCTTCCAACAAGGTCTAGGCTGGCACTGTAATGTGGAGCCCATCTTCCTCTGACACTTACAGCCTGAGTTAGGGCACTCGCTAAAGGTCATGTACCCCTTCCCAGCCCAAACCAACAGAATGGATGCAGAAGCTCTTTTTCCTATCAATGCTCTTTGGCATTAAACAACACCTGCAAACCTACCCTGCTTCTCTAAGCTACTCATACCACCATCTCATATTCTCAAGTATTTGCAACCTTTACTAGCACCTTTGGCATCAGAATGGTCTTTCCCTCATATCAACATCCCCTTCTGTTGGGCTTTAATATTTGCTCCTCATCCATCTAAATGCCTAATCATTTCACACATATGCAAGTGAATGTATGTGTAACACGCAGGGTGGGCATTATCTCCACTGTACAAATGAGAAATAGGTCACTGACTACAGGTGCCTATCGCAGGCATCATGTTCCGTGTAGGGAACCAGAGCCTGGTAACTGAAGACAGTAAGGTTATGGGTTGCTTGTCAGTCTCTTGTCCCTCCATGGCATGTTAGCACAATGACCAATGTACGCACCTAGGACAGGAGTCCAGAGATGAAACTCATGATTAGAAGTGGAGTCTGGCAGATACAAGAGATGAACCCACTACTCCTCACTCCTAGACAGGTGGCTGAATTTGAAAACAATTATTTCCATTGTTAAGGCTTTCTTTTCTTTCAGCTACACTTCTGACCACAATGGTAACTCTGATATCCTGTGTGCTCTGTTCAATAGAAAAGTTGTAATCCTCAGTTCCTGGGCTGCATTTACACACAGACCCACCAGCATAATGCTCTTTATTTCTTGTATCTTCCTACCAAATCCACATTTTCCTGTCATGACCATTTTTTCCCCCCTTTCTGATTATTCTCTACTTCAACTAACAGGTGAATAGTTTCTTCTGCCTCTCCTCGCTCTTTTGGTATATTTTCAGAAGCAGACCTTCCCAGTGTGGTTAATATGGATATTCCTTGCTTAAGCTGTCTTTATACAATGACTTCTCAAGTAACTATATGACTAAGATTTTCAAGACTGGGGTATTCCAGTCAGACTCCTATCTACAGCTGGGCATCTAACTAAAAATGACAGACTTTGGGAACCTGATGAAGTCATCAGCGATCTACTTTCTTTTAACTCGCGACACTTATGACTGTACGCTGTATAGTTAGCAACTTCCTGAAGTTCCTACACAGCAGTCTGCGAGCACAGCAGAAGTCGGGGCACCTTAGCGTCTCCTCTGCAAAAGCCAGAGAAAAAAGAAGTAAGTGATTTCTGACTCTGAAATTCAAGTCACTCATTCTATTTAGCAGAAGTATTTTGCTTTGTTCTGCTTACTGTTTCTCCATGCTGTACATTTGTGCTGCAGAAATGTAGACTCTGCTGATGTTTCACTGTAGTCTAAAACTCCTTTTGACTGATACAACAGACATACAGTGTTGCTAGGTCTGTCTTAATGAGTTCATTGCAGTTAATGGAGTCGTTGCTACCTGTCTTTCTTCCTCCCTCTCCTATACAAAATACTTTATTTCTTAAAAAGCAATTGTAGTTCCAGTCAGGGATGGATGATAATTACGCCTGAAAGATTTTGGCAGGATTCAGGTTGGCAGTGAGGTGAGATTTAACCATCGCTGCAAAGCGTGAGGCATGAATAAGGAACTATGTTAGATACAGAAATGCCAATTCCACCAGTCAGCATTGATGGGCTTCCTTCGACAGACCATAAAGAAAATTCACATCCAGCCTTTCCTCTTGTCCTTACTGTGCTGGAAAAGCACAAGGGGCATTTTATTGTGACGTTTACCTACTGGTCTATAGTGACTGACTGGATACACAAATATTCTTCTTTTTCTCTATCTTTTATTCACAAAGTACAGCCTCTGGCACTGACCTCTGGCACTCAGAAACGTTGAGACTGAGTTAAGATTTTTTTCAGTTTCACCAAATATTTTGGGAGTTGCCTTATTTGTCTGGGATGTCAAAAAATGCTGGTACTATGCTTAATGCTGATCTTGGCAAGCACGAGACTTTGCTTTTACATTAAAGTTGATGGTTCTTTGCATTTAGCGTAGCAGTTGTTTAGCATAGTAGCTGCATCTTTAAGGAGACCACAAGTCTTGTGATAAAGTCACAGGTTGGTAACAGCAATCACACCACACTGGTGAATGGGCAGAATGAATCAGTTTGTACTCCTTCCTTTGATAGTTTTAAGAAACCTAGTTTTGCTTTGAGAGATTCTGGGATCAGAGCAGATCTTTGCTATGCCAAATAAGATTTAACAAAGGGTAATCGTCCTACCTCCTCACTCGTGCTGAGCCGGGCTGTCCTATTGACTAGATCAAACTGAATTCTGTTTCCTGGATTTAGTTTCTCATGGGCTCTTCTTGGCTGTTTTCCTGCTTCTCCCTTGTTACCTCCCCCATTTGTTTGTGTATACTGCAGTACAAGGTGCTACGGATTATAGCTACTGACATCTCTTGAAATTTTAAAACAAAGTTTATGGTTCTGTCAAAGACCAAGGTGTATCTGGGCTCAGTTTTAATCCGCCTTTCCCGTGATCCCATTTAGACGAGATGCTGCATGTTAACCAGCAGGTCCTCAGCTTCTAGTAACCTCATTTGAAAAAAAAATCCCACCTATTCTGCTCCTTAGCAGTAAGGCAAAGATGATTTTCCTCCGAGGATTTTTCCATACATAGGACACTAACATTCAAACAAGTACTCACAGTATGAACTGAGCACTCCCCCACCCTTGTAGAAATTTCTGCCTGAAACTCCAGACAGCTCTTTCAGGTTCAGCATTTCCCATGCCTCTCAGTGAGACATCGACTTTAGAGCCTCATCATGATTACGCAGCTAGCACTGATGTTAAAGCAGCAGTGTTGAGGGCAGTGTTTCAACTACCTCTGCCTGCCCTGGCAAAACTGAGTACCACTTCTGAGCTGAAATGGAAATTTCACAGCCTTGTTCAGAATAATTTTGCCCTCCCAGCAAAGTTCCTTTATTTTTGTATAGGAAGGGCTAAAAAAGTGTGTGCACGTCAGTGGTTCTCAAACCAGAAAGAGCTGGGGAAGGGAGAGCAGTATTGCTGCAGCTACAGAGAAGGTCATGCCTGACAGGGATGCCACTGCTTATATGAGCAGTTGGGATCCTAATGCAACAGGAACATGGCTGGAGTGATGGTCGCGGTAACTGCTGTGCCAGACAACGTAACGGCAGGTTTCTATGGCTGCTCTCTGTGACTTAATGCCTGTACATTTGGCATGAGCTTAGCACTGGTTTGGGATTTATCTGCCTTTTCTTGTTACTTAATACAATCCTGTTGTGTTCTCAGTGTGCATGGGGTGTAATTAGCTAAAGCAATGAGCAGTTCAGTGCCGAAACTAATAAATATCCCCGTTTCCACGTGAGGTTATTTTTATCTCCTTTTAGCCCTTTTCTCTCCCTGCACTGTCTCAGCTAACTGTCCACAAGCACTTTGATATCTCCACACTGCTCCCAGCTCCAGGGGAGCTGTGCACGTCTCACACATGGAGCCAGCGCACGTCTAGCAGGGTTGACCAGGTGGGACACCTTCTCCTGTCCCTCTGCCATGTGTTTTGTCTCCTCAGTGGGGTGTGCCTCAATGTGTGAAAAACACAGCTTTAAACTGAACCCTTTCAGGGCCAGCATATACGGGGAATACTATTTTCCCTTTGTCTTGCCTCATATGCTGGGATTATTCCAGAGCACTGGAGGAGGAGGTAGCCAAGGATCCCGTCACACTTGCAGAAATCCCACCATCTTTATAGCTGCTTTCTGTAAAGAGGTGTCAGGCTTGACAGAATCTGGCTCTTACACTATCCTTACTTTGATCTCTTCTGCCTTCATGAGTTAAGGCTGTTTTTAAACCACAGTGTTTAGCACAGAAACATACTAGCAAACACATCTAAGGTTCAGATCTGTCTACTGCTGTTGGTGGAGCAGGGCGTGTGACATGATTTCGTTCCCCAGGAATGAAGCCAGTAAACATTAAGGGTTCAGCGTTGATTCTCAGAACTGGAAAGTGAAGTAGGTTATTTCATTGCACAGGTGAGCAGGGTCTTACCGGAGGAGAAAGGTCCAAGAAAAGTGGGAAATTCAGAGCAGGTTCTATCTGAAACAATGTATGATTTTGATATCCCTAAAGAAGGACACGTCAGAGAATATCTGGTAGCTGGGATTTTGCATTAAAATCCTTCACTGTAGAGTCAAAGGGTCCTTGTCAAGAATGAGATGCTCATTGTGGTAGATGTTGTACAAATGAACAGCTGGAAGAGCTTGCAAGTGAGGGTTTGCAGAAGGCACAACAGAAGGAGATTTAGCAGACAGGGGAGTGGGCTCAGACATGTCAAAGGGGCATGTAGCTGCAAAGAGGAATCTTTGAGTGCCACAGTTTTTGCTGGTATAACCAAAGTCTTCAAGGAAAAAAACCTGTTGCTGGTATGTGAGCTGACTCTATAGGAAGTGACCCAGTTGGCATAAAAGAAAAACACTAGTTCTTCAATTAGTTGCGAGTGAATCACAGCAAAGAAGGAACAAAGAAAATGGGTTTCAGGGTAAATGGAAAAGGAGGAAATATTGATGTCTGAGTTCAGAGCACACATAACTACCATCTTTAACTGCTCCGTTAAAAATAGCATTGTTTCAAGAATAGAAGAAGCTGTGGTTTCCACAGCACTTTGCAGATCCCACCTGCTCAGCCACATTCACTTCAGGTTAAAAGAGAAAAATTTGGGGGGAAATTAGCTAGAATTCTCAATGACAAGAAATATGTCAATGTGCCCAAGTCTGGTAGGCCATGAGATCATTTTGGGGGCCTTTTTGCTCTGTTTTTTCCCTTCAACACCTTCAGCACTGATGACACTATGAGCAGCAGAATGTCCATCAGTGAAGCACCCACGTCAGAGTGGTTCCCACGCAGATGCACTGCAGCGGTGCCAAGATCCGTAAGTACCCCAAGGCAGATTGCTAATCTAGGGTCACAAGGTCAAAACTCCACACTGTCTTTGCATATTCTTATCACTGGCTGAGAGCAGTCATCCTGTCCATGTTCATCCTTCTGAGTATTGCTATGCCATACTCTAACTGGGGGATTTCAGGAGGATGAAAGGGACAACCATATTCTAGAGATGTAGGAAAAGCCTAAAATCCCTGTGACTGTCACTATTGCAATGGAAGCGTCAGTGCAGAAAGGGGGGAAGCTTATGAATTTGTGAATTTGATCAACAGATGTGTTTGGTTATGAATAAATATTCTCTGCAAGTGTAACTGCCTGGTGGTACTGGATGCTTTTGTCCCCTGAGCCAGCATCCTCTGGCTTCTGTGGGAACCTGAGCAACAAAAGAGGTGCTAGTTACCATTTATAGATCTCCTAGGACAGTACTGGATTGAAAGCCACTAACTAACTTGGGGCAAAGACAGGAAAAGCAGCAGTGGGACTGTGAAAGGCAAGAACAAACAGTGGCAATGCACAGACTACATATGGGGAAATGGGGACAGGCAATGACAGGCTGGCAGGATGCCACCAAGGTCATTAACGGAGAACAGAGCAGGGCTAAGTGGTGACAGACCAACAGACCAGCAGATAGGACCAAACTGTGGTTGGAAGCAACGCTTGGCCATTAATAAAAACAAACCAACACAGGTAAACGAACATAGCCATTGGCCAGCCACAATCCACAGCTATCTTACAAGCAAAGAAAGAAACTTACCACAAGGTAGGATAAATAGACAGCCACTAAAAACATACCCTCTACCTGCCTGTGTTACAACAACATTGCTCTGTGTGGTAGCAATCGATACACCTCCTCCTTCAGAGTCCCATGGCCTCTGTGGATCCAGGAGTAAAGAGTTATGGGGTACCAAGTAAGGGCTATATGCATGACTATGCCATTCCCATGCTGATCTTCCTGCCTGACTGTGATATGAAGGGGCTGAATGTTCACATCTCTGGACGTGATGCAATCCTTCATGGCAGGGACAAGTCTGTCTCTTGGCTGCAGGATAGCTGTGGTTGTCCTTTGTTTTCTCATTCACAGACTTAAGGGTCTTTTACTCAGGGCCTTGATCCCTGAGTAAAAGGGATTTTTAAATGATGCCATTCAAGTAACAGGAGCCTTATTTAAATCCCTTCCACTGCCAAGGGCTATAAATTAGAGCTGTGACAACTTTAAGGAGGCATCAAGCATGAATGCCCACTGGTTTCATGTCTGGGGGAGAAGAGGGCGTGAACGAGTAGCACGAAACTTGCCAGTCTTGGGGCCATTCCTCAGCTGTTCACTTTCACTACGTCTGCTCCAAAACCTATTCATTTCTCAACCTTTTGACGTGACAGGCCTTATAGTTCAGAAATAATTCCTCTGACTGTGGTACATTTTCTAGACAACCTCGTAGATGCCAGGAAGTAAATCTGCTTTGCAACAGTAGTTCTCTGATGCGCTCACAGCTCGAGAAGGACTGTGAAATGTTGCCAGTTCCAAAAGCCCCAAAATCATGAGTCATGGACTCAGAATCATGAGAATGGGAAAAAAAGTCCACTGGTATGAGGGATTTTGGGGTCTGTTTTTCTTCTGTGAACTTCCCCTATCTACTCAGCTGCCACCCTATATGACAGATATTTAGTTTTGTCTACTTTTACATGTGTTGAATAAGGTGGGTTTAGACTCTGTAGCAAAAGCTACATTTCACTTCAAAAAAAAAAAAAAAAAAAGCTACTTCACACATTTCTCTCTTATCTGCCTGGAAATTCTTTTTTAGTCCACTGCAGTCCCTCACCAAACTTAGTATAACATGACACTCACATGCCCAATTTATAGAAGGATCATCATTTTAAACCAAGTCCTTAGTCATATTTGAATTATGTGACATTTCACCTCATTGCCACCACAGCTGCTTATTTTAGCAAAATAGTAAGTTTAGTGGTGTACTAGGAGGAGGGTGGATGTGTGATGATTTTTAACACCTACACACATGTATTCAAAATCTCTATTTGCTGAGAGTTCACATCTATGAACAGTGGGGTATCACCAGATAAATCAAACACCTTCCTCTCATCAGGAATGATGGCAGATGATGAATATTTTCTCTCTTCTGACAAATATGTTTTTTACCATTGCTTATATTGGCAGTATAGAGTTATACAGTAAGGCCATATAACTAATCCCATGTTCCCACTGCTTCTTCACAGCAGTTATTTGCTGTTCCTGGCAGTGGCCTACAGATGCTCCACAGCTTCTTTTATCCAGCATTAGTCAACAGAGAGATTATCTGCTTTCACCACAGTGCTCTCTGTCTGGTGTCTCACAGTTGAAGATTAGTGTAAGCACTGAAGGATGAGTGCTTACTTCTATCAAAAAACCTACTTGAACTTCAGATGACTACACTTCATGATCAAAACGTAGCATATGCCATGCTTGGTAGAGCAGTAGGCTGCTTAGTGGGCTTTCTTCTTTCTTAAGAGTCCTCTTCATGGTCACAATAGCCAGGTAGTACTCAAAAAAGGATAAAACTCATATAGGAATCTAGAAAATTAACAAAACCTGCCAGTTTCATCCTTCAGGAATTATTTGAAGTTTCTTTGCTGACTAGGCATTAAATATGCTTCATACAAAGTTTTTTTTTGACTCTGGATTCAAATCCCATCAGTGTTTTCCTCCTGATCAAGCTAGGATGGAGACAGACTTTTTAAGATGGGTTTGTGTTCAGGCTGGATTCCCAGTATAGTCCTGTAGCTTTAAGACACACTTTTTTCTCTACAGGATGTTTGACCTATACAGTTTCAAATCCCACCACCTTGTGTATGTGAGTAAAAATGGTCAGTCTGTTGGGTGTCTGAGTGCAGTCATTGCTGCTTTCCCTTTACATGATGAGACTTGCTGGTAGGTATGACTTTATCTACTAATTTCTTTTTTGCTAATGGAAAAAAACAAAACCAGTTCACTGACACTCTGGGCTAACAAGTCATTATTCTGTTTTCATGCACAGAGATACCACAAACACGATTCTTATTTTCAAGAACAGTAGAGCAAATAATCCACAGCAATTTCTTACTTTATATTAAAATAATGGAAAAAACAAAAGCAAGTGGCTGAAAAGTTTACAGATAGGTAATGTAGGTTCTGCATGAGAAAGAGAAGCCCAGGTTTAGAATGAGATTGATATTGCTGGTGATGAGTATCATGGGTAGCACATCTGTCATATTTAGGAATTGATGACTAATGATACTAGATTTGAGTGGTCAGGCAGACATCATGTCAGTAATCTTGTCTCAAATAGTTACAGTACCGGATGCTACTGAGGGAAGCACACGAAACCCCAGAGGAGAAACTCAGGCGCTCCTTTGTTAAAGGTTGGCTTAAGCTTTAACGTATGCAGGTTGATATCCTTTCCAAATATTGTGGGTGGGAGGAAAGTAAGGAGAGTTGTTTGTTTGCTTTTATCTTAATCGTTATCAGTGTGGCTGTTTTTTTTAAATTATTCTTAATATCCACATAAGCACCCCAATTCTCAGCTGTAACAATAATCCTTGGCACAGAAGGATGCTTAGAAATGAAAAATAACGAAAATCATAAGGTGCTCTGCTGATCTAATTGTACTCATACTATGGATTTCATTTTGTTCTTTTTCTCTTCTGCCTTCTGTATCTCAGGTGAATTAATCCAAAGATTCTCAAATGATGTTTTGTTTCACTGTTGTCCTTTTTTCTATCTCTCTCTCTCTTCCCTGCAACTACATCTGCAATTTTCTTTTTTACCTTTCCTAGCAGGAGTTGTTTTATCACTCCAAACTTCTCTTTTGGGAATTGAAACAGTTTTATATGAGTAGCTAATAGACAACAGACAACAGAAAATAAAGCCTTCTGCTTTCCCCCTTGTTTTCACTTCCCTCTTTACACCTCTGCGTTAGCAAAACCACTTCAGACTCTGAAAAAAGATCAAATATACCTATACAAACGTCAAATGCACAACTGGCCTGAATGAGCAGCATCAGGCCTCCATGAAGCCAGTCAAGTCTGCACCTCCCAAGACCCTGTTCTGCTTCATTCTAGGCTCCAGTGAAGATCTTTAAAGCTGAAGCATTAAGCTCTAAGATGACAGGCTCAAAAAGGCCCACATTTCAGGCTCAGAAGTTAAGTTTTCAAGATAACAGCAAAGAGCGATGTGGTTAGATTTGCTGTCCATCTGCCACATAACTCAAGCAGCCAGAAGCACCGTTTACCCGTCGTGCTTTGCTTCGGATTTACAGTGTACACAAAGAAGGCTCCTGGTCCCAGCAGAGTAACTCTGGTGCAGAGGCCCCTAATTAGCTAATAGAGATTGGGGTGCCTCTGAAGAGTGATGGAGGGTGCAGTTCACATTATGGCTAAGCTGCTGTCAGCACAGTCCCTCCCTGCATCTGACTCTGGTTGCTCTACCTTTGGCCATGTGCTACTAATTGCCTTGTGCCAGCTTGGGTGCTGCTTTGACCCTAGCAAGCCAACTCAGAAATGTGAATGTGAAGAAAACTAACACAGATTTAAAAAAAGGGACAAGTTTTCTGCTAGCCTACTGCCCTGTTTCTGTTCACTGCAGGGTCAGGCAAGGCACTGACCAGGGACGAGGCAGAGGGAAACAAGGTGGCGGCCACTTAGACTGGTGTGGCTGCGCTGTGAAACCACATCCTCAGAGCATCCCTCATCTCTCACAGGTTGTGTAGGGCACCTTCAGAGATGCTCCCTCATGCTGAAAAGAGGAGAGGACAGATGACCATCACATAGGCTCTCCTGCACAACAGAGCAATGCTTTGGCCCCTGCCCATGCGATGGGAAATCTGGAGAACACCTGTTTGGTGTTTGAACTCAAATCTTCTGCTTTTTAGGAAAGCCTGAGCAAGAGCAACTTTCCATACCTCCTGCTAAATCTGGGCAACCTGCCACAGGGAATGTAAGGTGTATTGAATCAAAGAGAAAGCGAGGAAAGGGCAGGCTTTCTCAAGCTGGCTTCATGGCTTCGCTTTATGGGTCTGCAGCAAGACCCTTCTGCTGCTTTCTCACCACACCTCGAGATTGTGGGATTTCACATCTATCCAAAACTGTGAATATAACATCATCAGAGAGGCTACCAGAGGTCTACCTAGTCCACTATCATGGGTATAACCTTGGCCAAGAGCAGGTACCTAGGAAAGAATGTAAGTACAGAGCAGGCATGCAGCAAATCTTCCTTGGTGGATTATCCCATCTTTCAGTCATTTGTGCTCAGGCGCTTCCCGAGCCAGAAGTGGTGTCTTTGTCCTGTCAACATACTATGAAGATGAGGTATTTTATGAGTCTTAAAGGAAGGTGAGAAACATGCACGTGATGAAGTTGTCTGAGTCACGCTCAGTGAGTTTCAGGGAACAAGAAGCCCCAGAGCGCTCCTTAGTACAAGTCGAGCTATTGAAGCAAAACACAGACAGGATCTGATGTAACACCTAATAACAGTTGGTGATCCCTGGCAGAACAGGATCTGCCATAGAAAAGTGAAAACAGCTACTTCAGAGTAGCTCTGTTCAACTGGAAGACACAGGGTAGCTAAGAAATGTAATACACTGAAACAGCTAGTCTCTTATGAGGGCATTCTTAGATATCTCTCATCCTTGTACTATCTTGGCATCACAGCTAAATTTGACCCTGATTGAAAATTGCTGGATTTGATAAATCTCCTACATTCTGCTGTTCCCACTAATATTTCTATCAGAAAAATTGCTCATTACAAATAATAGCAGAAAGTGAACCCCAAAACAGTGTATATTTTCTTGTTTGTGTTATTTTTTATTTAAATGAATATCTGAGATGTAGGTTAGCTGCTCCACTCATACACAAGTGTGGGACAGTGACAAGACACTCACAACTAATCAGCTGCCTCTTTAGATATAGCGGTACAGTTATGAGTGCTGCACTGGAGAGATGTGGGGATACAGCCATCACAGCCCAGCCACCACAGAAGAAAGGACTGGGAAGCTTCTGAGCTGAGCAGAGGTATCAAAATAGCAAACTCTAAAGGGCTGACAAGAGGATAAAAATGTGTATTCAATTGCAGAGAGGCAGTATTAGAGGCTGAATTTTCAGAGACTGCCTATTGGATGCTGCTCCTCTGATCTTAACTTTGAGAAACAAGAAAAAAACTCTCTCCAGGCTTGGAGAGCAGAGCAGAGACTAATGAGGCTCAGAACTGAGGCTAGATGCCCTGGTCAGGGCGAGAAGACTCTGCTCTGCACAAGGCAGAGAGCCAGGAGAAAGGGATGGAGGAAATCAGATGGATGACCTCCCCTTCCTTCCTGATACAGGGCTGAGATAATAAGGTGTTACTGTGAGGAAGGACCCAGGCTCCTGAACTGACAGGTCAGACCTCTAGGAGAGGCATTTAGCACACGTTTTTTTCTTTACAAGTGTAATTTCATGCCTATGACATCTCCTTGTCAGTTGAGGCTTTCTGCTTGGCAGCTCACAGTCATTTAAGAGTGAAGGTCTTGTCAGCTTAGTCTCAGCCCTATGGCTTAGGCAATATGCAGACAGAAAAAAAAAAAAAAAAAATCATGGCCTATGCAGGCAGCTTAGATAAAAGATCACACATGGCTCCTTCCTGAGGCTCACTGACAGGTGCTAAACACAGGAAGGAGATATGATCTGGAAGCAGGGCCTTGCCTCTCCCTTATTATTTGGCTGATGAGGAGGCTATTCCTCCTGCAAGACAAGCTGCTTCTGCGACCAGTGAGGAATGGTGATTTGGGGCAGCCCTGCCCTCCCCTTTTCTCCAGGTTGCCTTGGTGTCCCTTGTCCACACTGTTCCTTCCTGCTGAATGTCAGCATCACCTTTGGCACCACATGTAGTCCACACCATCAAGTGACATGCCAGCAGGAAAGGTTAAGAGGCAGTCGCAACATCCCTGGCCCTTGCGATACCCGTTGCTATCCCCCTAGGGCTCCCCCTGAGATGAGAAGCAACAGAGCAAAGCCATGAGGGCTTGGCGAGAGTGAGAGAGAGTGAGCAAGTGGCGGGACTGGGCTCCCAGCCTCCTCCTAGCCCCCCTGCCAGTGCCCTCAGACTTTCCTCATGAACCGTGCGGTGCAGAGAGGAAGGAGCAGGCTCAGTGCTGTGGCTGTGCATGGGGGAGGAGGCACAGAAACGGGAGAGAGGCAGTGCTGCCAGGTGAATTAGGCTCCACACTTCTCCTTCTCTCCCTTTCCCTCCCTTCACGCACACACACACAAACCACACACTGTCATGGGGAAAACAGGAGGAGGCCAAAGACCCAACAAGTCTAGAAAGAGGGGCCTGGAGAAAGTGAGGAGCAGAGTGGGATGAGAGGAGGCAAAGGTAGGAGGCAAGAGAAAGAAACATTGGGAACCATGTGTCTACAGAATAACTTGTCTACCACTTCCTTCCTGCTCTGCACCATTGCCGATTGCTTGCTGGTGTTACAGGTACCTCTGGGGGAAGTATGCCTTCGCACAACGAGCAGCAAACAACAGACGTAGGCAGTAAAACAAGGAGAATACTCAAACAAACATCGGGTCAAGAAACCTATGCAAAGCCTGGGGGAGGGGAGGAGAACAGACGTTCAACCACTCTTAAAGATTTTTTGTGCTAAGGCGCTTAGCACAGACAGTCGCTGAGTAACTGAGATGGCTTGCAACTGCGCAGCGGCCCCGTCTCGGCTGTCGCTGTCTCCCTTGCTTATTATTCACTTGCTGTGCCTCTTCTTAGAAATGGAGGTCTCCAAGACAGCTTTCTATTATGCAGGTGTACAATGACTTTCAAGTCTGTCGAACACATCTGAGTTGAGGACAAGACCATGTCATGTTCCAGATGAGGGATCTGGCCACAGAATCTCTGCTGATGCAGAAATTAAACAGTGTTTTTTATCCCCTCTCCACACCTGTTTGGTAGCTGGCCGGGAGCAGGCCTCACCTCCTTCACCAAGTGTGGCAGACTCCCAGAGGCAGCAGAAACTAATATTGCTACCATCCCTTATTGCAAACATCATTTTTTGAAGTTAACACCAGCTAGGAGTATGCTTGCATTGGGAGGAAAGAAGGGAAGTAACTTTACATCTTCTCATGCAAAAAACCTTACACAAGATCTGTTTCATACTGTGCAGTCTTCCCCACACATAGCAGAGAGGATCCTCTTGTACAGTTATTTTTAAGATGGGACATTTAAAACTAAAGGAAACTTCAAATCCCTCTTGAGAGGTTCTGAACAAATACATTCAACACTAGACCGTCCTATTCGCAGACAAGGGAAGATGTGGCCCTTTAGCACTTGGCAGGAACAGGATACTTTGGCCTGAGTAAAGCAGCGACCACTGCCTGCTAAACATCGTCAACGTGTCAGCACGTGAGTGAAGCATGGTTTGCCGCAGAGGGAAGTGGAAGGTTGTCACAGAGCACGGTTGTACCCTCCGGTGTGCTTCTTCCACACAAGCAGAACTTTTTCAGTTCCTCTGTCTACAGAGGCCCCATTCCAAGTCTTCATCCTGAGGAACATCTAACTCTGCTGCTGGTGCCAAGGACAGCAGGTAACGCACAGGATGACCTCTTGGTCTGCCTGTGCTTCATCTGCTCACTTGTCAGGACTGGAAACTTATCTATGCTCAGAAGCTGCTGTCATTGAGCAGACTCTGACTGTGTTGGGCTGCTTGCTGTAAACAAGCGTGTCTCGTCAAGCTCCAGGAAAACACGTCTTGCTATTTATGGCTGCGGCTAGCACTTTGCTGCTGTGAGGGTCTCATCGCCTAAGTCTGTGTCTACATTCTCATATTGTTCTCATTACATAGTAACTAAGCTGGGTCAGAGCACCTGATTGCCTTTCAAGCTATAGGGATCTTGCACAGCAGGTGCCTTGTGTGGCGTTCAGGGTGAAACTGCTTATGCAGCTCTTGCAGACACAGAGGGGAAGGAACGGCCCAACTAGCTTGTCCACCCTCCCGGAGAGATGGGAGAGAATCCAGGTCCCTGCTGCACTGGGATCAGTCTGCTTCACCTTGGTCTGCTTAGGACTGGCCCCAACAAACAACAAATAAATGTTCAGAAGATGCCAAAAGCTACCTTCGCCCTGCCTGAACTCAGTGTTAAAGAAATTGCTCATCTACAACATGGACTAGCCAGGCTCACGCCCCTCCTCTGTCTGAAGGGACTCAAACTCTCTCAACACAATTCCTCCTTGCAGAGTTATCTGACTACTCCCTGGAGCAGGTATCCACCTTACAGCAGAAAGCCCAAAAGATTAGGCTAGACAAGGCCTCTTTTTGTTAAGGGCTTTACACAGAGGACACCTTCACCTCATAAATACAGCAAAGTAGAATTATTAAGGGCACACACCACTGTTATGGCCCACCCATCTCCAGATTCCTCTCCTCACATGGAAGAGATTTCTGTGTGGAAATGATTATGTGCCTTTGCTAGAAATTCTTCTCCTAATACTACTTAACACTAACCAAATGCCATGTCTGCTCTTGTGTAGAGTAGTCTTGGAAAGGTGGAGTTCTTTGTAATCACTCCCGTTAAAAGAGCTTTAATTTTCTTCACCTCCATTTCTTAAATTTCTTACATTCTTACATTCTTATTCTTAAATTCTTATATTCTTCTCTTCAGTCTTGTTTACTTCCTCTCACTACCCTTATTTCCTGTTGTCTCCCAGAGGTATCAAACAAATGTGATATAGGCAGTTTGGCTGACTTACTACATTGAGTGTTATATAGCACTACAAGTTTATATTCTTCAGCTGCAGTTACTTGGGGGGGAGTGAACTATCTAGGTCTGAACCACTGCGTTGTATTATAGTGTAAAAGTACATGTCAGTGGCCAGATTCTGATTCCCGTACGCGGGGGTAGTGTAGTCTATGATACCATAATCGCCTCCACCCACTTCAGATGGTTCCTCCGTCTGACCATAAATGATAGCTTCTTTCAGAAGTCTGCTTCTGAAATCTCCACTGTTTGCATTTTTTGCTACTTCTTTTTTTTTTAATGATGTTGCCCTCAGATTCCTCCAGAAAGTGACTTTAGTAATTGATCAGCAGCTCTGTCTTATTTATAAGGCAGCCTGGTAAGGACAGCCCCCAACACCCTGTCTTAGTGAACAGGCATGCTGTAGTCAATAAATCCCTTGCAAATTGCAAAGAAAGGCACTCCTTCCTGGAAGCAAATCAGAACTGGCTCCTAGGAACATGACAAGAGACCAGCAGGTCTTGGAAAAGTTGCCTGTCTTAGATGATTCTCCAAGACAGGCATCCCATTTGTTCGCCTGCCATGCCCTGTTGCCACCTGTGGGACCATAATCTTTACTGACACATTTTTAAGTGATGTAAATGTTAACTTCCTATCTTGTCTTCTGATACTCAGGAAACACCAGCTGGAAAAAATCATGGGAGACTCTGCGGCCTGTGGCATCGTCATGAAGAATATCTCCATTTGCCCAGAAATGCCCTACAAAGACAGCAAGACGCTTCTGGTTGCTGTTTACAGCATTGTTTTTGCCATAGGACTTCCAGCAAATTGCTTAACTTCCCTGCTTACGTTTGTACAAATCCAAAGGAATAAAGTAGTAGCCATCTACATTTTCAGTTTATCATTGTGTGAACTGATGTATTTGAGTACCTTGCCTCTCTGGATTATCTATGTCCAAGATGAGCATCACTGGAAAATGGGTCTAAATGCTTGCAGAGTTACAGGATTTATCTTTTTCTGCAACATATACATCAGCATTCTGCTTTTGTGCTGCATTTCTATGGATCGTTATGTGGCATTGGCATATGCTTTGGAATCAAGGGGGAAAAGGGGACAGAGAAAAGCAATCCTAATAGTATGTTTTCTCTTTGCTATGGTTGCAATAATCCACAGTCCAGTATTTTCTATGGAAGATAATCCACCGGATCTGAAAAACATGACCTGCTTTGAAACTTTCCCCCTTGACACAAAATTGGCTTCTTTCAACTTTGCCAGATTCCTATTTGGATTTGCCATACCTTTCACAATCCTCATTTTCACAAACTACAAAATTTTCCAAAGTACAAAAACAAGCACCAGCTTGAGCTGTCGCCAAAAAGCCAAAGTGAAGTATCTGGCTATCGCCATTATTGTCATTTTCCTGATCTGCTTTGCTCCCTACCATGTGGTCCTCGTAATAAGATCCATCTACTTTATGTTTCATCAAAGTTGTTCATGTCCATTTGAAAGAGATATATATTCAGTTTTTACAGTATTTCTGTGTTTATCCACTGCAAACAGCATTGCTGATCCAATCCTCTATGTGCTGGTTAGTGAAAATGTCAGAAAAGATTTTTACAGGAATCTGAGAAGATGGAGATTGAACTCATCCAAGCTGAATTCATCCACTAATCAGCGGACTGAGAGTGGCAAATTGAAAATGGAAAAAGAATCACAGGAAGGAGTACTGAGAGAAGAAAACAAAGAAGTACCAAAATCATCCCACATTCAGAAGACCTGCAATAGTGGCAAAGACCAAGCAGATGGTAGCTAGCAGTCTGCTGGCAACAAATAAGAAGTTCCCAAGATCAGCTGCAGGCTGCACAATGCAACATGCTATTCACATGGTGACATGCTTTGGGACTTTTATCACAGTGCAGGAGCCAGCAACTCCTTGAGGACTCTACAGAAGGGATACTTCTAATATGTTTTCACTAGAAGAGATTTCTGTTTGTCTCCTATTAGAAAATTTGCCCACCAGTATCATCAGTAAAAACTTTACTTTGCTAAGGACATGTTCAAAAAACTGTCATTTACTTTGAGCCAAATTGAAGTCTTAAAAGCTTATTTTTTGGATCAGCCCTTTTCCTCACACAAATTCAGAACCAGTTTTATCTTCTGAGGTGGCAAAAAAGATCTCTACTGAGGAGAACAACGTAGGGCCTATTCTTCTCGTTTAAATCATTAATTAATTAGGAGGTACATTTTCAGATCCTCATACATGCACTCTGTTGTTGCATTTGTGGTTAAACAGTGGAAAATATTAAAAATGAAGAAGTCTTTCAACAAGAGCCTTGAAAATGTTCTTAATATTTCAGTACACAGTTTAATCCACCTTGCACATTCAGCGGCAGGTAGAGAGCAAAACAGTGGCCAGATAAGCACGTACAAATAGTACTTCTACTGTGTTATCCAAGATCTTGTATAGTTCTGAAATTCTTGAAAATGTATGTTTCTAATGCTTGATATTTTACAATTGGTAGATTTTACTTGTTCTGCAGTTAAATCTGGAATGCACTGGAGTACACAGAATATTTATAAATTTCCAAGTGGAATCAGGGACTGTTTTTATGTCATCTCCAAATGTCTGTTGAACTTGTGTTTCACTTCTGATTAAGATAATTCTTCAGTGTTGGTATCAATCCAGATTTTAGTGTATAGGAGTACTATACAAGAGCTCAGTGCCTTATTGACAAGGAAGGGAGGCAGCATGGAGAATACACTACCTTCTCCTCAGAGATGGGAGCTCCTTGGGACATGCTGGTGTTGCATAAATGAGACTATGCTGGGCAGATTTCACTGTTGCTGCCTCCACTGTAGCTGTGAATAAATTAATGATGATAATACCCTGGGCCTTCAAAGCAGTAATTAAAAAAATAAGAATCATACAAATCTGCCTCCTGCCAAAATTTATCTAAACACCTTCTTCATATTTTTGTATGACCAAAATAAAGCAGACAAAGCACATGAACAAACTGGATGTTTATTTGAATATGAGTTTCTAAAGCGTTCATATCTCTGCTTTATGTGTAATGTTGTATTTTAGTGATTTTTTAAAATTGTTATTAATGTCCACATTTCTGAACTGAACCAACATTAGCTAACATTAATGTAAATATTTGTTAATATTTTACAATTGTTATAGATATTTATGTACATTATGCTTGATTCTTTTATACTTTTGGAAAAAAGGCATTGTGCCAGAATGGCTTTTCCTCAAGTTATTTTATTTATGACATATCTAATTTTTATATTATTTAATATGTTCTCTGGCATCTACTCATGAAATTCTTGTGTCCTTAAAACACAAGAGTAATGTAGTTAACACAATACTGAATGGAATAGGAGATTGTTTCTTGGAGAAATGTGAAATTCTGTTGTGATGCTAATTAACAAACCATGTTTTTCCTATTTTCATATGTGTCCCAGAGATCAAATCCTCTAAAATATTAAGGAGAAACCTGTAAAGTGCTGAATGCCTGTAACTTCTGCTGAAAATCAAACTTTCCATTACTAAAAAACATTTTGCATTTGCATTGCATAGAACAACCCCAGTCAGCCAGGGCACTGTTGAGTAATCTCTGAAGACACATATGCAAACTGCCCCAACCTCAGGATATTCATAGTCTAAATGTAAGGCTTTGATGAATAATAGCAGGGAAATTAGAAGAAACCAAGGAGACACCAACTTCTAAACTGATTTAAATGGATGCAAATTGGATACTCACCTTGATGAATGTAGAAACCTCTCTCTGTTTTTCCTCTGATGAAAAGTTAGTGTATTTATAGCAACTGACACTGGAGCCTAGTGTCATAAATGTAGGGGACAGGGATTAGCAGGGTCTGATACAACACGTGTAATTCTTTTGCCTTGCCTAATTTACTTGCCATTTCACATTACTATATAGTTTTGCATCTTCTCTTAAGGAAAATCCTTGGAGCTTCTTCATTCAGGCACACTCTGAAATAAAATCCTTAGAGATGACAAAACCCTGTGCAACCTGGTCTAACTTTGAAAGTGACCTAGATGATTTCCAGAGGTCCCTTCCAACTTAAATTATTCTGTGACAAAATACTGAAGGGATTACAGGGGCCATATACCATGCAAGGTATCCTCATGGGGAAATTGCAAATCCTGACTTCATTGAATAAACAGAAGAGCAGTGTTTTACATTTGAGTGAGGACACCAAGAAATGCTATTTCCACATTGTTAAAATATCCCATCAGATAAGCCAGCTGTTTCTCATGCGATAAATTGAAGCATGTGATCTCACTGCTTGTCAAGTATCTGACTATGCCATACAGACAAAGGAAGGAGCTCAACATTGGGACACTTTCTGCAGACACAGCAAGGACACTGCTCAGGTCAGAGCAGATCTGAAAGATGGATTGACTGTGTAGATCTTTCCATCATTTCCTACTGCAAGGAAATTATCTACAAGCCTGCAAGGACTGTTTCAGCTTGTAAAGATTCATCTACTACATCAAGTCTTCAGTTCTCAACCCAGCTATCTGGATCTGTCCCTTGTAAACTTCCAGCTTTCTCAACTCAGCTTAAGCTATAAGATGTCCTGGAGAGAGTACAGGACCAAACTTAGGCAGTGCTTGCTAATTTGATCACCAGGTCTCTACACATAAGGTTCAAAGTGGGTAAGTAGCTCACCAGTGTGACAGGGGCCAGATTCTGAAATCTCACTCTGTTTTTTCTCAGCATTTACTCAGGTATAATTCCTAAAAGTTGGTTTAATGAAGACTGGGCTATTTAATAAATAAAATATGATTTTATTTTTACATGTAGCTCAGACATTCCTAATGTACATGGGAGATAAGTGGGTTGCTGATTATTTTGCATTTGTCAGTGAAACATAAAGTGAATCATTTCTGGCTATCACCTAGAGCTGGCCAAACTAGTTTTTGCAAACAATATACTTTATTTGTTTGTTTATTCATCAATTTTAAGTTATTTCTAAACATTTTTAAATTCACTGTTTGTGGTAACTCCCTTATGAACCTCCATTCCTGTCTAAGAAATGTTTTCATATTCAATATTAAATTTTGCATTTAGGCGGTAGTTATTTTTCCTCTACAAAACAGGTAAATGCTGACATGAATGAGCTCAGACTCTCTGAGAGTGACAAAGTTTCATCTGCAGTTGGTGATCTTGTAACGGTTCTCGCTTGGTGCCTGGTAATACATACAAACCAATGTTGAATTTCTGTTCAGTACTGAATGATGAAACCTAATGCAGAACAAAGCTTTCAAAAATGTCCACAATCCAGTCGCTTTTCTTCATGACCATGTTGCCTTTCCTGTCTTCCTACAGGTCACACTATGGGATAGGTCTTTTAGGACACATCCTTTACATAGTGAAATGAAGACATAGTTGCCTAATAGACTGGAATACTTGTCCTATTTCCAAACTAGCACAAAACCCAGGGCAGCAAAGCCACATTGTGCTAAGGGTGAGGGGGTCTCTGAGAGGGATGCAATCATTTTTTTGAACCTCTTGGTGTGCAGGGTATGCATACAGGTAGCAGCATTCTCAAAGTTGGATCTCCCAGCATGTCCTCTACAACTAGTGTCTAGAGGTGAGAATGTCAAAGCTGCGAGTCCTTCCCATCTCTTCCAGTCCCTTTTGGTGTGATTTGCATCCTGGTGCTCTCCCATGCTTTCTCCTGCACAACTGATCTTTGCATAGGAGAGGGGAGCTCCATATACTCCATTTATACCTGGGATTCAGTATGGACCTGTGACACACAATCTTCAAGTGAAACTAATGTGAACCATGAAGAGAGAAAATTGCCACCTCAGATTAGACTAACAGTAATATCCTGGCAATAGATTTTAGCTGCTGCCATCATAAGCAATGGGTATGAAAAAGTAGGACTCTAAACTCATTACGTCTCATCATCGTAATTCAGATCACTGATAACTTCTGGGATTTTATTCTCTTTCTCTGTCCTGTAAGAAATGCTCAGAGATAACAAGGCAAAAACAAGTCTTGCAGACAGATGGAAAGTCTGCTGAAGAGAGACGACACGATATGTGGTCTTTCACAGAACTTTCACAGAACGTCATATGAATATCATATACACAAGCAACCACAGAATAAGAATTTTTTTTAGTACAATGTGAAATGATCCATCTCGTTTGGCAGCCTCAGTCTGTAAAAGGGGCCATATATTTCAGCCCATGATGACAAAGCGTCTGCTGTGTATTCAAAGGTATTCCTTGAAATATTTTCTTGAGATAAAGAATCAAAGAGAAGTACTATGGGAAAAGGGTGCTGTACCATATACAGCACTCTGAGTAGCCTTGTAAACCTTAAGTCGCAGATGTTCTGAACAAGTATGCAAATACCTACGTGTTCTGAAAGTTACTTAGAAATTCATCAGTCTGTATCACAGTTCCCCATCTCTAAAATGGAACGCTTCTTCCCATGAGCATTGTCTGACTTCTCAGTTTAAAATATGAATCCTTACAAGAGATACTAGAAAGAGTAAGCAAGTTTGTGTGTCATATGCATATGCAGTGCTTACTGCAATGGGGCAGTGAACTGCATGGAGGGAAACATAAGCCACTAATACACAAATTCAAATGAGTCAGTGTTTTCAGAGTCAGATGCAAAGCATCTCCCATTTATTCTGAAACTCTCAAAAAAATGTTTTGGGACTTTCTTTCAACTTTGGGCCTCCCTCTGGTAACATGGGTACTAGACCTTTGGGGACTTCACTGGGATATTTTGGAGTTTGGGAGTATTTTGTTTCTTCCAGAAGATAAGAACAAATTAATAATGCTGTTCCACAAAGCTGACTTCCAGACTGGAAACCCTCAGGGCCAAGGGCTCACAAGGCACCTGGCAATCAGTAAGACTAATAGCATTTACTATTGCAACTTCTGCACACAGAACAGGCTGGTGGTAATAATCTTTAAAATCTTTAGTGCTCTGAGAACTATCCATGTGGATTGCCTCTCAGATTCTTTCTTTCCTTCCTGGCACAATTTTGGTAGGTTGGGAAGCACTTCCTTAGCACCAGATTTCTGGAATGGGTCTCTGACAGTCTAAGCCTGACTGCAACAGTCATAATGCTTGTTGTTGCTTGAGGCAACAGGCATTATGACTTACTGGTTTGATTGATTGAGGGTTGTTTTTTGCCTTTCTACAGTATAGCTGAGGAGAAGACTGGACTCATACTACCCACTACAGGTGGTTTTTATTATCTTATGTTAGACACTCATAGGAAACTTGACAATATGTTGGATAAAGGACATTTTATAGGGTATTAAAAATCGTCCTGCCATTTTCCATTAATTCTTAATGTTCTTTTAAGAAATTAATTCTTTTGTTCAAATCTTTCCTAGACAAAATAAGGCTTATGAAAATTTATAGTTCATAGCTCCTGATGGGTTGGTGTGTCCTAAAGGTAGCAAACACACAAGCCTGAAACTAAACTCAGGACTGAAGGCAGTAATGTGCAAAAGGGAAGAAAACTGAACATTAAATAAACCAGGAAATTCAGGAGTATGACTGGCTTCTTCCTTTCTTGACTGTTACTCTGGGAATGGCCAACCAACAAAAGGTAAGAGATTCTAGATGGGCCAAGTATGACTCTGAAGTTTCTGTCGGAAACATGAAAAAGGGGTGCGGATGGGGAAGTTTTTGTACACTGGTGTATGAAAGAGACACAGAAAGATTTTAATAATAGAAAAGATTTGGGGGAAACAAAAGGTCAGCAGGTACCTTCAGTACTCCTCAAAAGCAGAATTCAAAAGGCATGTGTGATCTTACAGCTCAGCAAGGGGTTTTCCCTGATGAGAGGCTGAGTGGGCCCTGCTTGTTTTATTCAAGGACGAGTCACTCTTTCTGACCAGAAATGTTCCCCTCTCATGAGAAGGAAAAAGAAGCTGGAAATTACATTAAATCTTTGTCTTTTTGTTGTCTCATCCTTCAGTTACAGATACTCAAACCGCTTCTATTTGACTTCTTAGTCAAATACCAAGATGAGAAATAATACTGAATCTGAACTTTTTTGTTGGCTTATAGCTTCAGACTATCACAGAATCACAGAATCGCTGAGGTTGGAAGGGACCTCTGGAGATCATCTAGTCCAACCCCCCTGCTCAAGCAGGGTCACCTAGAGCACATTGCACAGGATTGCATCCAGGCGTGTTTTGAATATCTCCAGAGAAGGAGACTCCACCACCTCTCGGGGCAACCTGTTCCAGTGCTCTGTCACCCTCACAGTGAAAAAGTTTTTCCTCATGTTCAGATGGAACTGTCTGTGTTTCAGTTTGTGCCCATTGCCTCGCGTCCTGTCGCTTGGCACCACTGAAAAGAGTCTGGTCCCATCCTCTCGACACCCTCCCTTCAGATACTTGTACACATTGATAAGATCTCCTCTCAGCCTTCTCTTCTCCAAGCTAAACAGGCCCAGCTCTCTCAGCCTTTCCTCATAAGAGAGATGCTCCAGTCCCCTAATCATCTTTGTGGCCCTTTGCTGGACTTGCTCCAGTAGTGCCACATCCCTCTTGTACTGGGGAGCCCAGAACTGGACGCAGTACTCCAGATGTGGCCTCACCAGGACTGAGTAGAGGGGGAGAATCACCTCCCTCGACCTGCTGGCAACACTCTTCCTGATGCACCCCAGGATACCATTGGCCTTCTTGGCCACAAGGGCACATTGCTGCCTCAGGCTTAACTTGGTGTCCACCAGCACTCCCAGGTCCTTCTCCGCAGAGCTGCTTTCCAGCAGGTCAACCCCCAACCTGTACTGGTGCATGGGGTTATTCCTCCCCAGGTGCAGGACCCTGCACTTCCCTTTGTTGAACTTCATGAGGTTCCTCTCTGCCCACCTCTCCAGCCTGTCCAAGTCTCTTTGAATGGCAGCACAGCCCTCTGGCATATTGGCCACTCCTCCCAGTTTTGTATCGTCAGCAAACTTGCTGAGAGTGCACTCTGTGCCTTCATCCAGGTCATTGATGAAGAAGTTGAACAAGACTGGACCCAGGACTGACCCCTGGGGGACACCGCTAGCTACAGGCCTCCAACTAGACTCTGTGCCACTGATCACAACCCTCTGAGCTCTGCCATTCAGCCAGTTCTCAATCCACCTCACTGTCCACTCATCTAACCCACACTTCCTGAGCTTGTCTATGAGGATGCTATGGGAGACAGTGTCAAAAGCCTTGCTGAAGTCTAGGTAGACAACATCCACTGCTCTCCCCTCATCTACCCAGCCAGTCATTCCATCATAGAAGGCTATCAGATTGGTTAGGCATGATTTCCCCTTGGTGAAGCCATGCTGACTACTCCTGATCACCTTCTTTTCCTCCACATGCGTGGAGATGGCTTCCAGGATGAGCTGCTCCATCACCTTTCCAGGGATGGAGGTGAGGCTGACTGGCCTGTAGTTCCCTGGGTCCTCCTTCTTGCCCTTTTTGAAGACTGGGGTGACATTGGCTTTCTTCCAGTCCTCGGGCACCTCTCCTGTTCTCCATGACCTTTCAAAGATGATGGAGAGTGGCTTAGCAATAATGTCCGCCAGCTCCCTCAGCACTCGTGGGTGCATCCCATCAGGGCCCATGGATTTGTGGGTGTCAAGTTTGCTTAAATGATCTCTAACCCACTCCTCCTCCACCAAGGGAAAGTCTTCCTCTCTCCAGACTTTCTCTCTTGCCTCCAGGATCTGGGGTTCCTGAGGGCTGGCCTGAGCAGTAAAGACTGAAGCAAAGAAGGCATTCAGTAACTCTGCCTTCTCTGCATCCTTCGTCACCAGGGCACCCACCCCATTCAGCAAAGGGCCCACATTTTCCCTAGTCTTCCTCTTACTGCTGATGTATTTGAAGAAGCCCTTCTTGCTGTCCTTGACATCTCTAGCCAGATTTAATTCCAAACGGGCCTTAGCCTTCCTCGTCGCATCCCTGCATACTCTGACAACATTCCTATATTCCTCCAAAGTGGCCTGTCCCCCTTTCCACTTTCTGTATACTTCCTTCTTCTGGTTGAGTTTTGCCAGGAGCTCCTTGCTCATCCATGCAGGTCTCCTGCCTCCTTTGCTTGACTTCCTACTCATAGGGATGCACCGCTCTTGAGCCTGGAGGAAGTGATGTTTGAATATTAACCAGCTCTCTTGAACACTCCTTCCTTCTAGGGCCCTCACCCATGGGATTCCTCCAAGTAGGTCCCTGAAGAGGCCAAAGTTTGCTCTCCTGACTATAATGAATTTAAACCTCCAGAATCTGGAGAAAATTGACTAACATAGAGAAAAGCTTTTATGAAAGCAACTTTTCATTCAACTATTTAACACATCAGTCAACTAAGGGTAGTGAGTCTACTGCCTCTTTCCATACTTCTGGGCCATGTAACAGAAGCACTGGATTTCAGAAATAATATTGAAAGCTTAAGTCCCCTTTTCTATATTCCCAGCTTGTGTTCTGGATAATTTTCTCTTCTTTTTCTAGTGTAATTTAAGCTCTGATCCCTACATTGTAATTTTCAACTAATACTCCTGGTTCAGAGAGGTATAAATATTTTGACTCATGAAGCCACCAAAAGCTACTTGCCAGAAATATTTTCCCAAGTGTTTTGAAATTGCCTACTTGGATATTTAAAAAAGTGTAAGTTTGCCTTCCATATAAGTGGGGGAAAAAAAGGAAAATAAAAAAATCTAATACTTTTGCTGCAATTTAAGGCACAAGATGTTGCATTTCAAGGAGCTTAATGTAGTCACAAGAGGGCACCAGACTCCAGTCTATTACTCCTGCTGGCCATGGTGGCCTTCACAGTGGAAGAAAAAAACGAGCATCTCTTCTCTTAAGTTTGCTGTCCATAATCACATATTTGTCAGACTACATGCTGCTATGTAAAAAAGTGTGTATACATGAGTGTGTGTGTTTGTGTACTCACGCTTACTATGCAGGTAACTGCTGAGGCACACACAAGGCTAGGTTATAATGTTTATCCAGCTATGGCAGAAATGCACAACCTTTTCCAAATGGTGGCTATGAACAAACAGAAAAAACAAGAAGGAAAAAAAAACCAGACTGAAAACAAACACAGAAAAAAATGGGGGCGGGGGGAGACAATTCCCTTGTATCATACAATAAAATAAATGGAGGATAATGGAACTTGCCAGGATCTGCCCATAACTTCCTGGAGAGGATATAAGTGGCAAAAGGCAAACACACCATCTAAGGCACTTAGTTGAGCCAGCCACTGTGGTATCTAAACACCAAGTAAATTCTAAACAACTCTTTCAGGAGCCCCACTCTGCCTCCCTGTCCAGGCAAACCACTCTCTATATATTCCTGCATCATTGCTCACTGCAGCTCCTGTGACTCTGTCACAAGTTTCATAGCATTCGGTGCTATTTGTTAGTCAGATCAGGTAAGGCCAATTAAGCATTTATTATTCTGTTAACCTAGTCATTTTGAAATGATTGCTGGGAAACCACAGGTTACCGACAGAGCACCAGCAGACATGACTTAACATTCCTTTATTGCCCCAAAAGTCAAAGCTGTCATTCCCATCTAGGCACAGAACCCAGAGCAGAGAACAGGACAAGCTCACAGCCTGTTATCTGTGTTCATAGTCGTGCTTCTAACCAGGTTAACCCTTTAACCAGATAAGGCAGTCAGACATTAACAATCATTCCCTTAGGAAAAAACAGAGCAAAAACTACCTGTTTAATATGTCTTTTTATCCCCTAGTTTGCCTAGTTTTTGTGCTCATTTTCCTATACCCTCCCTAAACTATAATTGCTATGTTACTGCTATAATATAGGATATATATATATTTTTTTTTTACAGATTGACTGTGTAATTCAGGTAAGTCACCATCAAATCTACATCAGCAATAATTTGTGGATACAGTATGTTTTACAGTTTAACCTATCAATTCACCAGACTCTAAAACAAAATTTGCAAACAATCCAAGCACTCCAACAAGCCCTTATAGCCTTCATTTACTCTTCCAAGGAGCACACAAGGTCTATTTAACTTGTAGATAAAAAGTTACTTCTGTATCAGCTTATCCACAGTTCTCTTACCTATGCCAAATTCTATTATCCTGGTTACAAATGGTAGGTCTAACGAAAACCCTGTTTCTGTTTTGGAAAATGTAAAATAATTACTAGTTTGTTATTAAAAGTCTCAGCTGCCAGAATTAAGTGACTGCATAATTCCATGTTCTTTCTTTTTTCTACCTTTTTACTCCTAGTCCAAATGCTCATTAAGGCAAATTTAAAAACAAACAAATGACCAGCGTATTTTAAAAACCCTCATTCTTTTTAACCAAGCTTCTGATTTACAACTCTCCAGTTTGCTAATGCTGCAGAAATTGTTTTCCCACTGGTATTGCAACTTTCAGGGACATAACTTCTAGAAATGGCACAGTGACTTCCAAAACACTCATTTCCAGAGCAAAACACTATATCAGAAGATGCAGAACAACAAAGGTGTAAGCCTCAAATCTGGCCTAAAAGATCTAAAAGCCATACTCTAACATATGTTAACGGATATATAAAAAAGGAATTATTCATTAACTTCTTCAGCTTGCGATTGCTTCAGGCTATTTTGTTCTTACAGGATTTGCAATTTTCAAAGGAAGGTAGAGCTGGTGAAGAACAAAAGATCTTCATATGTACGGCACAAGCACATTCATTAGAAGCAGAGTAACTCCTGAGAAGAAAATATGGTACTTAGCTTGCTGGAAAGACAGCAATACCTTGTGTACTGACAGGCTGCACATGTTTTATGAGCTTGTGGGTGCTATTTAATAGTAGATGCTTAGTTGCTATAGCAACTGTCATACCCTATGGTATTTATACTTAGATATGGAATGCATATTTTAAGCAGCACCAGACAACATGGCATTCAAGTGTCCAAAATGTACGTTTAAAAGAATATTCCTGTAATGAAGCTAGCTGGTGTGTTCCTCCACTTATTAGAAAACCTTTCTAATGCAATACTTTTTCAACAACAAAACAATCTCGTCCATTACAAACAAAACAGAACTACCATAATGATCCAGAAGAGGGCTTAGAAGTCTTAAAAGTCCAAACACCATCCAGCATTTTAAAATCCAACTTTGCTGACTACTACTGAATAATTTGGATACTTCTGCTGTTTGATACAGTGCATAGAGCTTTGCCACAAAATGTTTCTATTGCAATATTACTATCTTGCTAGGTATTGGTTTGAAAGTCATAATTCAACTTTTTATCATCTGGGCTTTGTTCCCACCACAGACATCCATAACCAACACGGAGCCACATAGTGGTTATTGTCCTCTGCCTGCCAGTGCACGTGCGCATTATTTGTGGTTTCATGGCTGGAATTTCTCAAGCACAGCTCCTCGCCCCTTCAGCTTTTGCAGTTTTGCATACCACCCACCACAGAGAACACTTCCTCTGAATCGGCTGACAGCTGCAAATCTTGCTGAAAACACTTCTTTTATTTTTACTTTGTCACATCCTGGTTGTTGAGGAGCATGGACAAACACTGTAAGATGAGGGCACTCTTTCTTTCAGGTCCTTTCCACCATCAGAGGAAACTAACGTTTGTAATTTCTACAGCGGTCTGGGTAGAGTCCTTACCTCCAACACAGGCACTTGAGCCAGGCATGTTAAAACAGTCAGCAAATTTATACCTCTTCTTACCAATTTATTATCAGTTCCATAAAGTTACTAGCTGACCTGGATACACACAGTGTTGCTGCTTTTAATGCATAAGGCTTCTTAGTCTGAACATGTTCTTTAGCTCATTCTTTGCTCATTCTTAGCTCCTTTCATCCCTAATCTCCCTGGCCTCCTACTAGATAGATGAGATACTCTTATCCATAAAACCAAGGCCTGAGGCTGGTGGCCTGAGGCAGACAAATTTCTGCATAAGAACTGATTTGCTTTGGCACTGTTAGTAATGAGAGCCACATACCCTTCACCCACCACCCATCTACTACAGCTCTTCAGTTGCTTCCCATCACAAAAAGTGCTGAACCAATATAGCCAACTGTGGCTGTATTCAGACATGTATTAGCTGGTGGTGCGATGAGTGCTTTGCTTACACTATTCTCATCTTGTAAAAACAACAAACACTTGATACCATTGTCACTATCATCCAACATCAAACTACATTTAGTCCCATCAATGCAGGGCTCAGAAATATTCTCCTCTTTCTCCTCACTCACTCACTACGAACTCTGGTTCATTTTACAGGCAGCAGATGCCAAACCCCATCTATGGATAGAGCAAACAGCCTTTCCAGGCTCAGAGCAGTGAAGTAGAAACTTACCCTCACTGAAGGCTGAGCTGAACTACCTTTGGTGGTCCACACATTAACACTCTATAATGATACAAAAACACTCTCTGTTAAATTTGGTGTGTTGTGACTGCATAGAATGAAGTTGCATCCTGTATCTGGCCTACAGGGCCCAGGTGAGCTGCTACAACAGACGTACTTCTTAGGGAACAGCCATACTTAATTACCCTCCTTACTCTCCATCTGCTCCTGGATTCTTCAGGCTGAGCTCTGTTGCAGGAACGTGCTAGTCTGCAAAAGCACTCAAAATTGCTCTGTAACATTGCCTATTTCAAAGGCAATTAGAATTTGCCAGGTTAGGCTTAAAGGAAACAACACATTATAAGTGTACTCCTGAGCCAAATTAAAAAGATGAGCATATCTTAAATGCTTTAATCAAACACTAATTATAAGAGAAACAATACAGACTCCAAGCATGTCCACATTGTTTTTAGCAGGCAGAGGCAAGCAAGCTCTGTCCTTGTTCTGAACCAGCTGGGTCACAGCCAAAACTCTTCCAAAACTTATGCAGTCGTGCTGGTACAGCACAGAGTGAGCTAACACACCTTGTCTCTCAATAGGACTGCACTAGCCCGAGCACAGCACCGCACTGACGACAGCTACATAGCTTCCAGTTCTGGGCTGACTCATGTCTGGTTGGCTCCAAGCGCTGGCAGCGCAAGCCCACATTTTCCTGCCTCTGACTACACAGACACACTCTAAACTATTAGCCCTGCTCCACTGACCCCAGCACCCTCAAACCGAAGACTGAAAACACTGCAGCCGCACAGAGTGCCTAGTGGAAAACACTTCATTGTCAACTCAGTACTGGTATTGAGACAGGACTCAGTCATATCTTTCTGAACCTATTTGTTTAAAGCTTAAGCAACCTCCTGACTAATTTTCCTAACCTCTGTATTTGAAAGCTTGCAACCCACTGGTTGAGAAGCACTCTGTTAAGCCACATACAAACACCTAGTAAGAGACAGTGCCTACCAGAGCAGAAGAAAGGCTCCCTCAGGGAGAGCTTTCCATGGGCCAGAAACAATATCAGCGCCGTGACCCAGTGGCAGTGAGGAACTTCACTCCACATGTGTTTCTGCTTCTTACTCATCTACGTAAGGATTAACTGCATCAGCCCTTTGAAACTATTAAAAAACTCTATTTTTATAAACATTTGTAACATGGAAATGTCATGGACTGAGACCCTTTGTACAGCTAGAAATTACACAAATAAACTGGAAATCCAGTCTTTTTTTTTTTTTGTCACTTAAAAGAGCAATTTCAGCCCCTCTCCCAGCCGTTGAGGTCCTATTAATTTGTGTGGTTTTATAAACACTGTCCAACTCCAGACCAGCCTTCCCGTCACTGCTGATGTGCGAAAGTCTGGCCAGCTCAGCAGGGGCTGAGCGACTCTGGGAAGGGAACAGCAAAGCTCCTGAGGCATCAGGCACAGCCCAGCACAGGCTTGCTCCAGAAGGTAAGGAAGGGGGCTGGGAGGGAGGGAGTAGGGGCTGCTTTGCAGCGAGCACGGCACGCCGGTCACACCACCCAGCACCAGCTAGCCCCAGAGGCAGAGGCAGCAGCTCCTAGGAGAGCCAGCTCTCCGCCGGAGCTGGCAGCCTGCGGGTGGGGAGAGCCGGAGCCAGGCTCCAGCGTGGCTCTCGCAGCCCGGTACAGCTCAGCAACGGGGGAGGCGCCGCAGCCGGAGCCAGGCTGCACATGCAGCTCGCACGCAGCCGGGGATCTGAGCAGCAGATCGAAGCTGGCTCCGTCCCCCATCCCCGCCGGCGAGCGGGAGAGCAGGCAGGGCACCCCTGGCTCACCACTGCCTGGCCGAGGAAAGGGGGTCAGGGTAGTGAGCTAGTTCCCCTTGAGTCAGCCCTAGGGCAGGAGCTCTGACTGAACAAGCCCCACCATGTGCTAAGGATGGATCTGCGTCTTGGCCCATCTCAGAGGGGTCAAGCTGATGTCTGCTCCTGTTAAACCACCCCAGTACCTGCTGCTTGTACACAGAGGTGGCATCCAGTTCAGTGATTTCTTCTTTGGTGGACACACTTTTATAAAATCTGCCGGTACTTTTAAATCCCCTCCAAACTATGACTCACCCTGGAGTTTCTGCTGGGCGCCAGTGGTGACCCGTCTTCCTCAGACAGACGGCCTGAACTCTTTGCATCATTTTCTCCATGTAGCCCTTCATCAGTGTTAGTCATTTCGTCAGCAAGCAGGTTGCTGTGCAGCGTCTCACCAACTGCTGTGCCTCTCATTTCTCTAGGAGCTATGAGCACACATTCGAATAACTTTCCATTTAAAAGCCTTCTTTCCATTTCTGACCAGTAAAATTCTTTTTCAGTTTTTTTTTTTTTTTTTGGTATGCAGGAATTGTCCTAATTTCAGTTTCCCCTATCAGGTTGCCTCGCAGACATTTCTTTCTGATTTTGCTCTGTGCTGTGGATCTAGAACTCCAACTTTTAACTTAGGCATCAGTTCTGCTTTTGCTTGTAGATTACTTTAGCTATGAAAGTTTCAGGTGCTGGGATAGCTTTGTCAGTAAAAAAATTCTGTTTAGGAAATCATCAGCTTTTGACCTGTTCTTTTTAACTCTGGTGTTAAAATTTCATTCATTGAAACAGGTAGGTGGATGGAAAACTTTAGTGTGTGGTTACATTTTGATCATTCTCTTTATTCCATTGTGGTTACAATTCAATTATTTTCCTTATAACACAATTTCACTCCTATTAGAGATTGTTTGCTTTCTAGTAAATAGTTTGGGCTGCTTTCTTTTGCATAGTTCTGTCCAGATTTTTCCATTTTGACTTGTCAAGTTTTGTTTCTCATATATGTGAGAGTTGTTTTCTCCTAAGAATAATCAAATCTTGTCATACCTTGACCAGAGACATGCAGAAGTTTTCTCAACCCTTCAAAGAAGAGAGGGTGTTGAAAATCTTTCACAGTTTTTCTTTCAGTGGCTTCATCAGAAACTTAAATGATGTAGCGTTTTTAAGCCATCAGACATGCTCTCGTTCCACTGGCCATTCATTTGTTTTGCTGGAGATTTTCTTGAAAAAACAAAAATTTCAAGATCCTCTCATTGTATTTGAAGGAAAAAAAAAGATAAGGAGACTTATGGACCTTTTTATACAGATGATGCGATTTAACACTATAACAAGAAAGAGCAAAACCACTGCACTTTTCTAGCCCCAATCCTGCAGGTAAATGCATCCACACTACTTAGCAAGTGAACTCCAAGGAGGCAGGAAGGTTCTTGAAGGATCTAGTGTGGGACTACCTATTTGAATTATCCACAGCTAATCTAAGAAAAAAATGCTGTCAAGCTGAATAGCACATGCAAACATTTCTCTTTGCGGTATTGCTCTTTTCTTGTATTTTTGCACCATGATGTCATAAGCGCAGTGCAAGAAAGTAAAAACAACGGGAAACACTGCACTTTGCAAGCTATCCATCTTGTCCCAATAGCTGCCTGATTTTGCTTTGTTATGCAAATCTTTTTTTATCCTCCTCTCGCATACCACGCTACAGCTCTCTGGTGCTTTACAGTCTTGAACCTAATCTTCGAGTCCTGCTGTCTAGCCTACTCTCTCTCCATTTTCTTCCTTTCTTCCATTCCCCGCCCCACCGTGCCTCCGGGGGCAGCAGAGCCTCCTCCCGCCCGAGCCGCAGGCTGCAGCGGCAGCTGGAGCCGGCGCAGACCTGGCTGCCCGCCTCCTCCGCGCTGATTCAGCCTGCCGGCACGTAGCAGCAAGACCGGGAAAGCAACTAAGCAATAGCTAAGTGCTTGGACGACCTAAGTGTTTGCAGATGTGCAAATGCAAGCTAGAATTAATACAAGTCCTCAAAGTTTTCGTTTTTCTTTTTTTTGTTTTTGTTTTTCTTCTCATCGCGAAGGTTGGAGCTTTTAGGATTCCGGCTTTCGCCACACTCCCGATGGGGACGAAACCTCACGGCTCCGCGTTCACGCCCCCCCGCAAAGGGAAGGGGCTTCCCGATCCTGACTCCGAGACCTGGGGCCGGGGGCCCGGCCGACACAGGGAGCGCCACACGCCTTGCTCGTGGAGCAGGCGGCTTGGCACTCCCGCGGGGAGGCCGCTCCGGCAGGGGCCGCGGGCTCCCCAGCCCGGAGGGAAGCAGCTCCCAGGGGCTGCGAGCGGCCGGCTCCAGCGGCCGCGGGGGGGAGGCGGCGCCTCACAGCCGCGGCCTGGCTGTTGCTGCCCCTGCTCCGGCCCCTGAGGCTCCCCGAGCCCCCCGCGGGCTGCCCCGGGGCCAGGTCTCAACCTGTTCCCGCCGGAGCCCATGGCCAGGAGCCCAGACACGCCGGCGAGGCCTTGGCGGCCGTTTGAAATCGGGACTCCACCTCGCCCCCGCCTCTGCCTCCCGTCAGCCTCTCACCGCCGAGGGGAAGGGCCCGGGCGCCATGGCAACCCCTCAGCCGCCTGGGGGCGGGGCGGGCGGGCGAGGCTGAGCGCTATGGTAACCTCACAGCCAATAGCAACAGCGAGCCGGCTCTGCGTGCGTTCGGGACAGCCAATAGCAGCTGCATCTTCCCTGCAGGCGTGGCTGGGCAGTGGAAGCCCGCCCCTCCGTGGCGGGATGGAGGCGGGGGAGGGAAACGGCTTCCTTTGTGGGCTTCGACAATAAGATGGCGGGTGGGGAGGAGGCGGGGCTGGCCTGTACGGTTAGCCCCACCCCTTCTCCCAAGCGCGGAGCGGTCGGTGAGGCGGGAGCGGGGGTTTCTGTGCTGAGAGGCGGCAGCGACAGCAGCAGCAAGGTGGTGAGTGGGGAAGGCTGGGCTGGGTCGGGCGCGGCGCGGGCCGGGTGGCCGCCCGCCTCCTCCCGGGGCTCCGCGTGCGGACGGTGCGGGCGGGGAGCCGGCGCCGGCGGAGCCCGCGGAGGAGGGAGCCGATTCAAAATGGCGGCGGGCCGTTTGCCGGGAGCGCGGGACGATGAGTAACCGCCGCCGGGGCCGTTGGCGGCGGCCGCGCACGCGCCCCGGCCGGGGGGGAGGGGGAGAAGTGGGACGGGCGGGTCACGGGGGCGCGTTTCCCCTGCGTCGCCCGCTCTCCTTGGCCCGCTCCCCTTCCCCGGTCGCGCCCCCTCATCGCCCGCGCCCCCGGGCGCCGTGCTCCCGCCGCCTCTTCTAGGCGGGGGCTGCCGCACGCCGTGGCGTCGCTCCCGCGCCTGGCTCGGGACCTCCCCCGGGCGCCCGCTCCGAGGCTCAACCCCTCCGCGGCCCCTGCGCGCTCGCTCCCTCCCTGCCTCCCCGTCGAGGCTGCGTGCGCCGCGCCTTGCTGCCCGCCCCGGCCGGGCACGCCTCTGCCCGCGGGCTGCGGCGGGCCGCCTCCTCTCCGCGCTGCCCCGCCGCCCTCGGCCGTCTGCCGCCGCCCTGCCCGAAGCCCCCGTGCGGAGGGGTGTGCCCGGCCGCCCCGAGGCGCCGGCGATGGCCCCTGCCCGCGGCGCGCTTTGTACGCGCCTTTGTCGCGGTGCCGGTGGTCCTTTCTGATCCCGCCAGCCCTCTGCTGCGCCTGCAGCTCACGCTGTCGCCGAACATCGCCGTGTGCACACCTCTGTGTGCCTGACGAGGAGCAACGGGCTTTCCGTCGCCTTTTCACCACTGCACAGAGCTTTGATTTCTTTCCGCAGCTGTTACAAAGGACAGTTTTGGATGGGGGCGGAGGAGAAGCAGGAGGAAAAGAGTGGTGGTGGGGGGGTAAAATGCCTTCTAACCTTCCCTTGCCAACCATCATCGCTATGCTTATGTCTGTACAAAAAAACCCCAAACCTCTCCTTAAGTGAAACTGTAGTACTGGCTTAGGTAGTTCTTGGCCACTCACTCCTAAAGATGAACAATGCTAGAATCTCTTTCCCTATCTTCTCTGTTGTCTCCAACTCGTCGGTGGTGACTTCTGCCCTCGTTCTTTAGCGTCTGCATATGTCTTCTGCAGCGTATTGCTAGAGGAATCTGAATTGAGTGTGAATCTGGAATGTGTAAGCTGATACTCTAGTAAGGATTGGATCGAATTTCAAGCACTTTACTTGTAAAGCAGACTGGGAATTTGTGACAATCTCAAGAATAAGAAACAAACCTTTAATGAATTACATAGTACTGTGTTCCCTGTACTACCCTTTATGAACAAGGGTGTGTGTGTGTTTTAAACTGTAGTATCCTACACATATCTGTATGATAGAAGTTGTCAAGAAGATACAGCAATCTCAAGCAACAATTGGACTTTTGGTGCACACAGACTTGCGTGGTTTGGGCTCTTGATAGGTAGTAGTAGAAGGGAGAAGATACAGCTGGTCTTCTGTTCTGGACAGAAGCAAATGCTGCTTGTAACTGCTGGGAGGTTTTTGAACACCTTACTTCTAGAACAGCAGCAGTCTTGCTCTTATCTGCCAGGAGGTTTTTACAGTGTAGCTAATACCTTTTTTGATTAGATTAATATGTAAATCAATAGAGAAACATACTTACATTTTAATTAGGCTTTAAAGTTAGTATTCTATTGAGATGATTGCTTGTTATAGGTGGTGCAGAAAAGCCTGGGGGAGGTTGTTTATTTGCAAGGCTTTCTTCATGTTTGACAATGGCTATGAAGTTAGTATTTTTAATGAAAATTTAGGTACTGAGGCACGCTTAGGTAATAGAATCTGTCTGTTAGTAGAAACTAAAGAAATAATTGCTATGATGAGCTTACTCTTTAATAAATTCATGCCAACAAAGGTGGCACATTCTTTCTTTATTGCTCTAGGGAAGAACTTGGAATCACATGCAGCAGGTCTTACACATTATTGTATTGCTTGGGATAACTGTTTCCTTCTTTAGTATATTAACAGAGTAGATTGGACTTGTCTGCTGCCATCCTCTCTGATTTAGTTTGTGGACCTGATAATATTTCTTTTATTTAAAGCCCGTATGTTCCCATCAGTGGTCCCCTACTGTATCAGTCTGCTATTTTGGGAGGCAAAAAAACAGAGGCCTTTTCCTCTAAAACTGTCAGATATCCAAAATAGCACCAGAAAATCTTATTTATTGTTCTCATGACTGCATCATCTTTATCTGTAGATGTCTAAAAAAAAAGTGGGTCAGGTCAGGGTTTTGGGGTGCAAATGGTTGCTATATACAGGCTGTCAGAGTGCCCTTGATTTATATAATGGGTTGAAAGTATACTGGAGAGCAAAAGCTTCTGAATTTTTATAGCATCATAAGCTGTTTGACAGAAATAAGAAATGTTCTAATTCAGTTCCTGTTATGGTGTCTTACTGGAGTTGTAGTTCAGGTGCCTCATGACCCTGTCTTGAATGTTACTGTGAGCCCAGTCTGTAAGAGATTAACACTATGAGTTGGGTGAAATACATTTTCCATGAAATAACAGCATTTCAGTCTGAACATTTTGGAATTCAGTCAAAAAATTTTGGCTTGGGAGTGTTTAAGGTGGCCCTCTTTTTTTTTTTTTTTTTTTTTGACAAATATAAAGCATCTTGAGTGAAGCAGATGTTTTCTGTCCGAAGGAAAAAAAAAAAAATCCTTTGTCAACCATCTCCCTCCCCCCAGTTTTGAAGAGCAAGCTGTTGTCAAAAATTTTCCTTTAGCAAACACAATAGAAAACAAGGGAGGATGCACGTATGCATCCTTTTTACTTGTTTCTTTACCACGTATGTACTTTAGTTGGAGTCTATTTTGTATAGTACAGACATGTCTGGAAAAGTATTTGACTTTTATATTTTATCATTTAAGCTTTTGTAGGTCTTCTAAGCTGAGCATTCTTTCTGTTTCAGTAATTAAAGGAATTCTTTTGTTTTTTGGGTATATCAAATCTTATTTTGCCTTAAATGTGCTTCAAAACCATATTTTTTATAGTTTAAACAATTTCCTTTTCATTACTATCATCTTGCAAAATAAACCTTAGTCATAAAGTTTCTGTGCTGCTGCTAAATTGTTCCTGTTTTTGCTACCTTTCAGTTTTGTATTTGTTCATGCTTGCTCTTTCTCTCTACATACTATAGTCATATATGGTTTTGTACAACAAAAGGGAAAAAATATGTGATTTTGTGTGACAGAAGTAATGAAGATTTGCTTTCAGTACGTTTCTGTGCGCATTTAAAATTTTTCAGATGATAGCTAAAGATTTTGTTTACCCTTTAAATGGTGAGGGCACGGGGATAAGGGAGAGGCTAGTCCGAAGGTCAGGATAATAGCCTAGGACTTGGACTTGATCTGGCAGTTTCCTTCTCCTGCCACAGATTTTCTGTGTGTTGTTGGGCAAATCACCTTTGTGCTGTATCTGTAAATAGGGTCTAATAGTATTATTCCGGTTTATAGGGGTATTGCAAGGATAAATGTAGTGAAGCAATTGAAAAATAGAAGTGTTTCAGAAGTTTCTGAAATGGGAAATTGTTTTGCTGTGTATCTCCTGTACTTGCCTGACATCTTGCTTCCTGGTACTTGGTAGGTGGTGCCATAACTTTTACTGTATGGACTCTTGCTCAGTAGCATGGGAGAAGAGGAAGGACTACATCAAACACAATTACTGGTATGTAATTTTTTCTTAAGTTACTGAAATAGTAACCTTGTAGTATTTTGTGCAGTCTTGGATGCTGGGTGACAAAGCACTGTTTTTATGATTTAAGATACTGATTTGAAATGAGTATTATAGAAAAAGGAAAATTTCAGCAAATTCTATGCAAGCTTTATCTTTGAGGATTCATAAACTTTTTTTTCCTCTCTGCATGGTCTTTTTTACACACACACACATTTTCAAGTTTTTTGTCATGTTCTGTCCTCTATTGGTGTGCCTTAGTAGTAGTTTAAATGACAAATAATAGCTGTCTGAAAACCAGATTAACATTTAATTGAGGATTTAATTATTCTTCACATGAACATAGGTTAGAATGAAAAGAAGCTTCAAACTCTGTGTGTACTGCTTAATGTTTGATGACATAATCGTATGTGGTTATTAGTCCCAAAAGCTGTTTCTAGAGGATGGCAGTTTCATACAGGGAGTATATGTTTAGAAACTACTGTGCATACTTCCTATGAATTAAATGGGATATCCTCAGATGTGAAGTTTATAGGAATATCTAAAAATCTGGAAAAGGTACTATCAAGCAAGAACTAGGGGTTTTTTAGGGGGGAATAACAAATATGTTGGGTTACTGGAGAGATTTTTTTACAAGGAACTTCCAAAGAATTTGATACATTAGTAATTCATGGATAACTTTGAAGTCTGTGAAAAATGGCTGTAACACCAAGTTCATGTGTTTGCTATTGCAATCTCTGTATATTATAATTTCTAAAGAGTTTTGTAGCTTCAGTGAAAAAATGTTTATAAAGAGTTCTCAAATCCAAACAAACAAAGTTGCCCTGTTGATATATCCAGCAGTATAAGAACTGTTGCATACGGTCAGATGAAACATCTGTCTAGCTCTGTCTAGCTACTGTCCTATCTTCAGGTTTTCAGAGTAGATAAATATGTAATGAGTGTTGAAAGGAACAGCATAGTTACTTTGGATTTTTAGTGATTCTGAAAAAGATGGGAGAGTTCTCATTGAAAATGATAGCATTCAGCACAGTAAACAAAAAAGCAAGTTAAAGGTTAAGGCTTACCAAAGGAAATGTTAAACAAAATAGAAAAGACAGTTCAACAATGTGTTATGATTTTAGTTGAAAAATCTTGTTTAGTTTAGGTCACTACATACAAAATTCCCAAAATATTAGGCAGGCAGGAACTCAAAGGACAGAAGACTTAGAAAGGATATCATGAAAGTGCATAAATTTAAAGATCAAGTAATTGCTTTCATCTGCTGCCTAATTTTTATATGACTAGAAGAAGTGACATCTATCCCACTAAAAAAGTTACTGTCTATTTCAAGAGGTTAGCTGCAATACTTAACTTGTGTGGGGGACTACTATAAAAATTAGTGCAATTTAGAAGGTCATCTGGATGTTAGCAGTTGAAATTCATATCTTAACTAATTCAGCAAGTGACCTTTTTTTAGACGCAAATAATCAGAGGCCTGGATGCATCCCATTTATTTTTAGGCAAGTAGCTGGTGAGTGTAAATGAGGAATACAGCGTTCTGCTTCCTAATAGTCAAGTAAGAAAGAATGGCCCATACAGGGGATGACTGTGCCTGTCCTAACTGGATTTGCACAGTTCACATTTGAACTGAACAGTTCAGTTTCCCACCAGAGTGAGGGAAGCTGGGTGGGCTGCTTTTAGGCACTTCGGTTGGATGCCTTAAGTTAGATGGAACAAATCTAGATCTGACCCTCCCTGTAGCCTGAAATAAACTTACCCTTTCAAGTGTGCTGCCCATGGGATATATTTTTTTAAATTTTATTTTACTCTGTTAGGTGTGTTGATGTTCTGCAAGGGACAAAAATCTTTTAAAAATGGTGTGCCAGGTTGTATTTTTATTTCCAAAATTAGAGGTTAAGCATGCAAGTAGAAACTCGGGAGGAACAAGGAGAAACTGCCTCTCCAGTAGGTGAAATACAGCCACTGAGGCGCTTGCTTCTGTGCAAAGCAACGGCTCCTGACTTCCATCAAGTATGGAGCTTAATGGGAGCCAGGAGCTGGAAGCCCCAGCCTCTCAGATGCCTCTCTCCGATGCCATGACTTGTGGACCTGCTCACCCCTGGTTCCCGAGTGCCGTCTTTGGGACCCAGTCCATATGTTCCTGACCCCTGTTGTACCACAGTGGCCATTCTATAAGCTGGTATGACAATTCTGACATTTATATTCTCAAAGAATTACTTTTGCTGTTTAAACTTTAGAATAAAAAGTTTTGTTTTGTTTTTACTAGTTTTTTTTTTCTCCCCCTCTTGAGCTGTTTACATTGTTCAATTTTTTTTTTTTTTGGTTTTGTTTTTTAACAGGACACAATGTTTGTACGAGGATTAAAGAGAAAATGTTTTGATGGTGAAGAAGATATTGAAGGAACTCTGGCTGGTATTAAGGCTATTCCTTCATATAATCTTCAGCGACAGTCACTTTTAGATATGTCCTTGGTTAAACTCCAGCTGTGTCACATGCTGGTTGAACCTAACCTTTGTCGTTCGGTACTTATAGCCAACACGGTACGACAGATCCAAGAGGAAATGACCCAGGATGGGACTTGGCAGATGATAAATACACAGAGTACAGGGCAGACATCCCTGGATCGTCTTGTTTCAACGGATATCCTCTGCCGTTCATCCAGGGAACAAGCTGAGGGAAAGCAGGTTCCAGGTTATAGTAATTTCAATAAAGACTTTGAGGATGACCAGACACAAGACAGTTCAGAAACCATGTCAACAGCTTCTTCAGTGCAAGCTCCAAGAAACCTGCAAAGCAATGTGTGGGAAATGGAGAATCCACAAGAAAACAGAGGAAACTTTCAAAAATCATTAGATCAAATATTTGAGACACTGGAGAATAAAAGTCCTAATTCTGTTGAAGATCTATTTTCAGAAGTTGACAATTCTTACTATGATCTTGATACAATGTTAACAGGAATGATGAGCAACACAAAAATGGGACACTGTGATGGGCTTGAAACATTTTCTTCTCCAACAACTACAACTTCTAACTCTAATTGTAAATCTGATCTTAATGAGCTTGATCATATTGTGGAAATCCTTGTTGAATCTTGAGACTACTTGTCTAGGAGATAAAGATCTGTTAATGGAAATGAAAGACTTGAACTATTTCAACATAGTTTTTTCTATCAAATCTGCACGTGTATTTTACAAATATCTATATATTATATAGATATATATATTAAAAAAGCACTTCATATTGCAAAATAGTGTTAACTCTTAAAGTTAACCTGCAACTTGTAGTGTAATAATTCCAGTTTATTGTCCATTGAACTGTAAGTACCCTACGGTAAATTTTAAGTTTGGGATCTGAGGCTTTCAAAATTGGGTTCCTTTTGCCAATTTGTTTTAGCCTTTGGAGGATATGTTCAGCAAGAGGGATTCTCTCATCTTTCCTTTTTCTTATCCTTCCCTCAGTTTAAAAAAAAAAAAGTAATAAGCATAGAAGTTGGATAACTGTTTTTTTTTATTTTCCTCTGGTTTCCAGGCCAACACTTTGTTACACCACAACTCCTACCATATCTGCTGCTTCTGTTGTAAGTCGCTACATGGCTCTTAAAGAGCAGTATGCAATAGTTCCCATTATCTTAGCTAGCTTATTCTGGGTTTTGCTACTATTTTTTTCTTTAAAAATAGTTTAAGTGTTTATTGGTGTTTAGATTTTTTCCAGGTATTTTCCTAAAATATTTTTTTACTACAGATGTTGTGTCAGCTGCTAACTTAGTAACTTTTGATCATATCTGCAGTTGATGTATTTTTTGAAAGATTTTTCAAAAAGGGATGTTTTTTTACCATGAGCTACCCCATGTAGTTCAGTAAAGTGTTTGTAAATGTAAATATATGATTTTATACTTTACATTAAAATGTAAGAGCTGTTTTCATAATTCTGTTTTATAGAGTAGTACTTTACTAAATTGAGAATTGTACAATTATGCTTTTTATGCCACATATAGTTGAGTGTCATTAGAGGAAAAATTCTGATCCAGCTAGATACAATTACATTTAAATCAGTTCAGACCATATTTTTTTTGTTAACTGCAAACCTAAATTACGTAGGTTTTTATTTATGTGTATTTATATGTAAATGTCATCAAGTGAATTGTTTATCACTGAAGTCTGCCATCAAATGTTTGTTTATATGGAATAACTATCTTGCACTAATTACTACAAAAAGTGTTACTAGTGGCCTTTAAATCTCAACTGGTATGTCTTTGTCTTGTCATAATTGGTATGCTCCAATCTTACCAAGGTTTTCCTCTTGCCTTTTTTTTAAATAACAAAGAATAATAAGTGTGGGATGTTGTTCCTTTCTTTAAGTAGTCATGCATTTGTTTTAGAGGGCATATAACTAATTTTATTCCTATGAGACTTTTGGGGGAAAGGATGGATCAAGTATCATATATGATTTTGTTATAAAATGACAAACATTTATCTTCACAAATTGGTACTGGGAAGAGTTCTAAACTGGCAGGGATGTAGAAAAGGGGGGAAAGATTCATTGGTTTCTGGAATGTTTTAGCACTGGTTTTGGAAGGGGGAGACATCCACCAGTAACTCAGAAGTTTTTATAGACTTGTGTCCAGTGGGTCAGTGAATATGCAGAGAGCATGTTTCTCTGTCTATTAGACTGTCTTTGCACAAGTGACCTTACCTACTATGTGCTATCTCTTCTAGAGTCTCAAATCCCTGAAATATTGGGGGAGGAGGATGTTAAGTACACTCCAATATCACTTCCACAAAAGGAGAATACTGAGCTTATGATTTCAACAAGTGTTTTAAATACAGCTCCTTTTTGGGGAGGAAAAATAACATTGCTTTGCTAAATTGTTCAAACTTGGTAGTTGAATGCATGCTAACTCAGTTGTGTGAAACCATGCAGTTGGTGTGAGTCTCTAATGAATTTTAAAATGCTTTTTGTATAAAACTTAAACATGAGGTGATTTTTATTTGCTGTAGTAGTTAAACATTAGTTCCTTAATTAAAGCTTGATAATAACTTTGCATTAAAGTATGAAATACCATATAGACACTTGCAAGTTCAGTCCATATAATACAGCTGGACCAAAGAAACAAAAACAGTACTAGATGTCTTAATAGACACATTCATATTTGAAATTGTCTAATATGAGAATTTAAAAGATGATGCAGTAGTAAAGCCTGCTTCATGAGGTTACAAATATTGGTGTGAGTTTTCATATCTCAAAATAACTGTGGAAATAATAGTCTGTTTTACTTGGCAGTGTTTGTTGCAACATCAGAGGTTCCTTCCAAAGTTATAAATCCTCAGGAAAACTTGCTTGATGTGTTTCCTTGTGTGGATAGATCACTGAATGGGACAGCAGATGTCTTAGGATAAAGTAGAAGGCCAGGCAGTTTCAAAGGCTTATGAAGGGAGCAACAGTGATAAGTTGAATAACAAAATGTCTTCTGTCCCCCTGGGAAAGTTCCCGAGACTGATTTGATATTTAAACTCTTTTGAACAGCTGTGGGTGTTTCCCACTGGCACCTCCCCCATTTTCATTAAATGGGATGTTGCAGGTATACATATTCCAAAACAAAACCCTTCTTGGCCCCCCCTCCTGCCCCACCAGTGTGTTTCAATTTTCATATTATTAGGTAGGATTTAGTATAAATTGTTCATAATAACTCTTAAGCAGTATAAATCAATGCATATATCTTACTGCATCAAGCATCTTGCCATGTACCCTATTTTACTGGGGAAACTATGCCTGGTTACAGTAATGTGCAGAGACTACTTGATTTAACAGGAAAGGTATTGGGTAAGTATGTGTTTATGTAGCTAAGCATTTTAAAAGGAATCTTTTATTATTTATTAAAGGAAATGTTTTATGTCCCTTAAACTTTCTCCAGATGTTCTCATATGTGCTATTACATGCCTGATATCTTGGCTCAAGTCTTCAGCAGGTATAAGCATTCATGCTGCTGAAACTTGCACAGTTACTTTACGAATGTGTACTTAGAACTGGACTGAATTTGAAAGGATCCAGTCAGTGTAAAATCAGCTTGTCTCCCTATGAGGCTGTTCATTCAGGGTAGCTTCACTTCATCTGTAAACAAGAACTCTATTTTCTAGCTCATGTTATTTCTTTGCTAGTGCAAAGAGGTCATAGTTTATTTCCATGCCAGTGATGTGTATTTTTACTGTATTAACCTTTAGGTATTTCTCTGAGACAGAGATCAGAAATGATAGGGTGCCTGGAAGGGAATGTAAATTAATTATTTTGTGAACTGTTATTAAAATGGGGAGAGCTGATACTTCCTGAAGGTGATTTTCTTAGTTCCTATATATGAATAGAAAAGAACCTCTGCTAAATTATGAGGCTACTTCTAGCAGCTTTTTTTTTTTTTTTTTCCCCTTTTGGTGTGTTCCCAGGGAAAAGAGTCATGAAACTTGCACGGCAGTCAACACTCTAAAACTAGGCTGTTGGTCTGAATGATAGAACTCAGCCTCTTTTTTGCACAAAAGGAAACATTTTCAAGCAAATAGCTAACATCAAATCTTCCTTCTTAGGTCACCTTGAATTTATGTCCCCTTCTGCCTGTGGTTCTATTTCTTCTCCCTCGCAAGAAAGCCCAGAACACACGGAGCTTCTGGAGTTTGGGCATTCAACAAAGGCGAAAGTGGGAATACAGGCTGAGTTGAACATGGCTGTGTGTCTGAAAGCTTGTCTATTTGCTTGTCTCTCTATCTCCCCCCCCCCCCCTTTTTTCCTCCTCTCTCTCTTCCCCAGCTTGGAGTTGATCTATCAAGATGTTGCCTATCTCTACAACTGTAGCCATATTTGCATAAAGGACAAGTCAGGAAACGAGGGAATTTTCTTGGGATGAAAAGCACCTTTCCGCATTGCCTTTGAGGTACAGCAAAGGGGGGGGTTACAACTGTGGCTTTCATCCTCTGGCAGGTTAGGGTTTTGCATGGGGAGTCCTCACACTTATGAGGAATTACCTATTTTCCAGCCTGTGCCTATGCTGTTTTTGAAGTCTCAAGTATATCTGGACTGGTTTGGCAAATGTAGGTCAAATAAACTTCACTGTAACAAATGTTTTTCATGTTACAGAAAGCATTTTAAAAAGCATTATTGTAAGTTGACTGATATTATAGTTTTGTAATTATCAGGCTGCTGTGGATGCATTGTGGTTCTGAGTGTATGGCTGCTTTAAAATTCTGCCACTTCATTATTCCATATTCCCATATAACCAAACAGACTTGGTCAAAAGACAGGATGAAAAACAATACCATTTACTTGCTGACACCTAGCATAAGGCAAAAATTCTCTCAAAAGTTAGTACTGTTCAGAGTGAAAGTATGTTTATGTCTCAGACTTGGGATGTATGTCCCCTATGCAAAAATTATGACTGATCATGACAGATTTTGATTGCTCATCTACCCTTAAATGAGTATGACCTCACACTATACTAAGAGTACAAAAACACCAAGCTAACTTTAAGACTCCATAGCAGAAGAAATGAAATGCATATCTTCCAAAAAAAAAAATAGTCAGTTTGGTTCATTCAATTATAATATTTCACAAGGATTGTCTCAAATCCTTTTGGTGTCTCTTGCAAAATTGATAGATGAAAAAAATGTACTACTTTTCCAGGAAGTTCCACATTTCAGATAAATGAAATCCTGCCAAATAATTCCAGCTGTCAGGAAAAAGATATACTTCAGTTGTCTATGGTAACCTGACTTTTCCTTTTAAAACCAGTGAAAAATATGACAATTTCATTATCTGAAGTGATTTTCATTAGTTTACATTGGTAGCTCTATTACTTAAAGTACTTCCTTGCTTAACCAAGATTCCTCTTAAATGAATATTTATGACCTGAGTAATTACTGTGTAAACCTTAATGTTTGTATGCAGCCGGTATAAATGTTGATGCCTGACCAACTTATTAACAAGAAAATACAAAGTTAAAGGTAGCTTTTTATTGCAGGGAAAGTGTTCAGTAATTTCAAATGTCATCTTTTTAGGGAGGAATAATGGAAGATACATGGCATTACATGACTTCTTGCAAAAATAGTATTAAAAACAAATTCTATCTGTATGTCTGTTGTATTTGGAAGCCCCCTGTGAGCATGTTAGAAGTGACTAAGTACTGCAATAGCAAAGTGTTAAAATTGAGGGATAGTCGATAATCTTTCACATACCAGTTACAGGCAAACAAGTTTTGGGGATCAAAAAAATGAAATGTAATTTTAAACTTGGGGCTGTGCCAGCTTTCAAAACAAGATTCTTTAAGGATTGGCAGGTTATGTTCTTAGAAAATACCAAAGGAGTTTAAATTACTTAGTACTGAATCTGTTACTTGCTACTGGGAAGACATAAAATGGGTGAAGTTGCAGAAGTAAATTTTTTTTATTACTTTGGAGAAAAAACAAGTGTGTATTTGCAAATTCTGGATCCTGCTATCACTGATTTATTATAACAGAAATGTTGTTATCTAGGGCTGCGACCAGCTGTTTTTCCTGTGTCCAGTTATGTTAGTTTTTGTCTTTCAGTTAAGTATTACTGACTTGCCAATGGTGTGGTGTGATTTCTCCCCCCCCCCCCCAAAAAAAAAAAAAAAGGGAGTTCATTCAGTTAAGTTATCTCAGCTAAGTAATTCAAACTTTTCTGTAAACTAGCTGATTCACTTGTCAGGATAAAATGAAAGCATGTTTATCACAAGCCCCTCGGCCTGGAGCCCAGTGGAAGGATGGGCAGTTAATGTTGCTGCTGCAGCTTCTTGTTAGAGGCTGTTCTGTCTATAGTTAACAATGAAAATTATTTCCATTGCTGTGCAGAAGATGCATATGTTTATAGTCTAACTTAGCCATAGCCAAGATACTTTCTGATTGCAGTAGTATTATTCCTAGTTTCTGTAATAGCTCTGTAATATTACTAGCCTTAATTAGTGGAAGTACAAAGGATCTTGGACTGAAAGCAGAGGACTATCACAACACTTAACTTCAAATACTGGTGTTGATGGTGATTGTTTTTGCTTAGAATTCCTTTGGCTACCATTTTGAATTCTTTTTAACTTGAATAATTGTAGGTTATTCTGTAGTTAGTGCTTCATAGAGGCCTAACAGCAAGAACGTAGGTGGTACTCCAAACCAGGCTTGGTGCAGTAGGCATTATCCTTTCCAGCTTCCCTATGGAAGTACGGCATACATGACTATTCTGCCATTCAGCTTCAGAACGGCTAGTTAACTTCAGCCGCATCTGACAGATCTCGTAGTAGCTACACTTTCAGAAAATTATTTTTGAGAATAAGCAGGCAGGTAAAAGAAAAACGAAAGGTGAAAACTGCTTGCTGAACTGACATCCACATAAGGGAGAGACATTTATAAGTTTCCAGGCATAAGAACAGCTTCAATTAGAGCTTGTACTTTAGACACTGAAGTCAATTATCACAGATGTAAATCCATAGGAAAACAGTCTTCATTAGTTCCTGTATTCTTAGAACTGTTGTTTGAATAGATACCTAGTACTATGGTAAACAGAAGTAGCAAACCTCCAGTAATCCGTTCATGAGTTACATGGAGATCCTGATTGGTTTTGGAGGATTTTTTTTTTTTTTGGTTCATGTGAAACTTGCTGCAAAAGCAAAAACGTTGCTCATGAAAATGACATCCTGACCATGGTGAGTTATGGTGAATATAGTCATACCGAAAGGCTGAATTTTAATCATTAAAAAAAAAACAAAAAAACCCACTCGTTAAGGCTTCTGTTTGCCCCAGGTTAGTTTAAGGCAAAATGGGTGAGCATTACGGACTCCTAGAACATAGGCATCTTTTGAGAAACTAAGGGCATCTAAAGGAAGGTTTATGAAGAAAAACTCTAAATGTGAGCTCAGGCATTAAAATTCTCAACAAAGCCTGCGAAATAAATGCAGCTCTTCTATTCAACTTAAATCTTAAGATAGAACATAGACACAAGTTAAAGTGGATTTCAGTTCTCCTGCATGTATCCCACTGTTAGTTGATGTTTGACAGAAGTGAAAAAGTGACAAAAACCTTTGCAAATAGTCAGTGAAATGTGTTTTCCATGTTAATTTCTATTAACCTCAGTAGGTCATAAAAATAAAACCAAAGCTCTGATGTACTTAAACAACACTTATTTTCATAGATCTTTTCAGAGCATGTATGAAACGGATCTGACCTTTCTAGAAACCTCCTGCTGTAGAAGATGAATGCACTCTTTTCTATTAAACAGAACAAAAATCAGTTACAAAGGAATTGACTGCATTAGATTAATAGCTTAAGCCAAAGCGGGAGAAGCGGGGCTACTAGTGTTGGTGTCTGTCTGAAAGGCCTGCAGAGGGGGAGCAAATAGGCTTTACCCATGTAGGCTCCTGGCAGCAGGAGTTGGAAAGTGTGTGGAGGTAAAGGTGAAGGGGCTGCAAGAACGGTAGGGTGACGCGGGTACTGTATTATCTTGCTACAGCTCTGGAGAGGAATGAACCAATGCTAAGGGATTGCCTGGAAGATGGATAGTTTTGGCCAGCTGGAGCCAAGTCTAGAAAAATCTCATTTTTGCTCAAGTTGTTAAAATACTTTTGTGGTGCTGCTGGTTTCATATGGGTTAAAACACCCCTTTATATGCTGCTGTTATGCATAACCATTCCAAAAATGTCCCTTGTGCATCTACTGCCTTCATACCTCATATGCTGTCTCTATTTCTCAGAGATAATCCCTAGCATGTGGCAGAGGCCTGCCTTGGTGTCGTACTCCCTGCTGTCCCTGCCTGACTCGGGTTCCTTCTCTGTGGTCACCTTGGCTCATTCCCCCGCCTGAGCCCCAGCAGAGGTTGGGAAGGGAGGGGAGCCTGGTGCCCTCCTCCCCTGGAGTCACTGCCGGCCCCCGATGGGTCCTGCAGGCTCTGGCTGCAGTTTTTGGTGCCTCTCTGCCCTTTGCCCCTTCTTTCGGGTCATGGCCCCTGCCTGCTCCCACCCTTCAAAACACCCATGGTGAGACATAAGGGTTGAAATCTATTGCACCTGGGAGGGCTGCAAAAATCCATCCATCTGCTAATCATAAAGAGCAACTAATATTTATCAAATTTGCTGTTTTGCTTCATCAGTAACAACTGAGAATCTTCCTGGAGTGTGCCATTATGTAATCCTTCTGAAGTTGGTCTGTGTTCACTGCTCAGTGCATTTCTGAGGAAAACCCTGTGTGCCCAAGTGTACTTAAGTTGAGATTTTTGTGTTTTTACTGTGTTAGGAATTAACCTAAGCCTGTTTTTTGAGAGATCTGAGCAGTTTTGGGGGGAAATCATCGGGTAACCTCTGCTGTTGATTGACAAAAGACTGGAAATCAATCTTTACAAATACTTGAACTTCAGATTTTGAAACCTGGCTTGCATAAACACTTGTGCCAATATAACTTGATTACGCAAATGCACACAGAAAGCAAATACAAAAGAGGTTTGAGCATGGACAAAAAAAAAAAAAACCTTTAAGTGAATATTTATGGAAGAATTTTGCAATGTTTGATGTAGCTTTATCGCTGCTTGAGAGACGTAGGTGCCTTATTTCTCAACGCTGCTGGAAAAGGGAGCTGTAGAAACAATTCTTTATGGAGGCCCCTGCAGTTCCATTCAAATTGGGCAGTGTCAGCTTCGACTGAGGGTCGTGATGTTCAGGTTTTGAAACGGAGCACCGGGGTGGTGGAGGGGGCTGGGGCTGAGCCACGGGAGCGCGCTGGGCTTGGGGCGCTCCGCGGGGGGAGGGTGCAGCCCCAACTTAGTGCCGCGCCGGGCGCGCGCCCTGCCCGCGTGTAGCGGCGCCGCGTGCCGCCCCGTGCCTGCCCGCGCGCTCCGCCCCCCCGCCAGGGGCACCGCGCTGCGCGGGCGGGGCCGCCTCCTGGAGCGCCGCGGCGGGGGACGGGGGACTCGCCGGCGCCCGCCTTCCTATTGGGCGAAGCCGGCGGGCGGCCCCGCCCGCCCTAGCGCTCCCAGCTTTCTCATTGGTCGGCGTCGCGGGGCTGGCCGGAGCCCAACCCACGAGCTCGTCGGCCAGTGAGAAAATGGTTGCTGGGCAGGTTGAAAAGGCCGCTGGCCAATGGGAAGGCGGCCAGCTGGCGGGCGCGGTGCACGCAGCGCTGCCCCCCGCCGCTCCTGTGGGTGCCGCGGGCGGAGGGAAGGGAGGAGCGGAGGCTGCCGGGGCCCGGCGGGGGTGGCGCTCGCCTCCGCCTCCTCCTGGTCGGAGTCCCAGCCCCGCCGAAGGGAGCCCGGCCGGCTGGCTTGGGAGGGCACGGCAGGCGGCGAAGGAACGGGGGGTCCCTGCGCTCCCAGGTGCGGCGCCGGGCAGGGCAGGGCCGGGCGGGGCGGCGGCGCCGAGGGAGGCGCCGTGAGGGGACCCGGGGCGGGAAGGAGCCCCCGGCCTCAGCGGCGGGGGCTGGCGCGCCGGGGGGCGGGGGGGGGCACGCGGCGCCGCGGGGGGGGCGGCCCGTAACGGCCGCCGGGCGACCGTTGGGCAGGGCTAGGGGGGGGGTCGGAAACCCCGGGAGGGGGCAGCAAGCGCCGCAGGGCGCCCCGCTGGGGGGGTGCGGGGGCCGGGGGGCCCGCGGGGGTGCGGGGGCAGCGGCCGCCCGCGCAGGGGGAGTCCAGCTGCCCGGGCGTGAGGCGCAGGGAGTGCGATGGAAGTTGTTAGCGCAGTTATAATTAGCTTGGCCGGGGTCTCTGGTAAGCCGGGGAGGAGGAAGGGGGAGGAGTGTAACTTTTCGCAGCTCAGGAAGCCCAAGGTTGTCTCTGGTTACTGCTGCCCATTGCTGCGGGGGGAGGTGCAGGCAGCCGCTCGCAGGAAGTACCAACTAGTCTCCTTCCACAAAGGCCAAATGGTGGCAGGCTCCTTTGGGCTTTAGTAGGACTTGTGCACCCGGAATAGGAGCTGTAGGCAGGGTGGCAGGAAAGAGAGACTTTCTCGGAATTGCTGCTTTTTAATTCTGTTACGCGTGATTGCTGCCTCTTAATAGCGAGTGGTCTTGTGTGTTTGCTGCAGTTCACGTTTTTAATAACTGCTGTTCTTGTTTGCCTCAGTAAGTGCGTATGTTTGTCTGGATTACTAGTAAACGGGTAAGGCTGAAGCATAAGCCTAGTCTTTTGTATGTGTATCCTAAATTCACCTCATTAATAGATGCAGGTAATAACTTCTGCCCTAGATAGGCCTGGAATTTTTCGAGCTGTGTTGGAGCAGTTTATTTCCAAAACCGTAGGTAGGAGCCCTGTGCAGTAGTTTTCTTCTTTATTTTTTGATTCAGCCAAGGTCCTTCAGTTTAAGCAGTTCTTAAGTTAACCGCAATACAGAAAATACCATGAACGTTGAAATGAATACCGTGTCTGATTTCTAAAGTGACCCATAAACACACAGTAGAAAATTGCAAGGGGAAAACAATAGAAGAAAGGGAAAAAAACCATATTTTTTTCTGCTGCACATGTAATTCATCCTCATTCACAGCAACTATGTGTCTAGTATAATTTTTTAAAAAAAGCTGATTATAAAAATGAAACCTAGTAACTGCACCTCTGTACTTCCTATTGTCACTCATCTCAGTGTGAAATCTCATAGGGAAAAAAGCATAACCCCAGCAATTTTGTAGTAGTCCCTTAAAGTATATAATAAACTAATCTAATTCAGAAACTCCTTGAATTTCAACTTTCTCTAGCAAGAGCTCAGACTTTTAAAATACAATATACAGGATTTTTTTTTTTATGACTTTTGGCTTTTTTTTTTTTCCCTCGGTACTGGAATCTAAAACTTTTTAATGTTTCAGTGTGTTTGTTAGCTTTTTTAGCATTTTTTTAATACTAAGTATACTTCATACTCCAAATATTTGTTCTTTTATATTATATAGAAAATGCTATAGATGTACTCCTCCCAGCATAACTTAACAAGTGCACTTTAATAAGCCTCAACAGTGCACTTTTAAAGTCTTGGTGTTTTAAAACAAAAAAGGTTGTAAATCTTCATTTGTCTAGTCATTTTTATTTTATTTTTTTAAATCACAAATGGCATGGATCTTCTTATGCTAGGAAAGAAGCCAGCTTCTAGAAGGAGGAGGAAGATATTACTGTAGTTATATTACTGTGGGTTAGATTTGGCATTATTAGGTCATGGGCATTTTAATGCTGCGTTATTGCTCTTCTGTTCCAAGATTCTATAAACAGAGGAGCCTTTTGCTAGCATCAGGCTGTGAGTTACTATGTTAAATGAACTGTATTCATTTATTTCTCCATCTCTCTAAATATAAGACTGGCTTTTATCGTGTGTTATTTTAAAAATAACTTAAAAATTCTTAATTCTTGATCATGAAGGAATGCATCTGTGTACTACTGATCTTTGCTCTTGTGTTGAATCGGTAAGGTAATAGGACTGCAGTAGCAAGGGGTGTGTATGTGCATGTATGTGTATTGTATAGACACAAATGTAATACACAGTCCAGAAGGTAGGCTGTTAGGCTGTTTAAGGGCTTTAATTCTTGGAATTAAAAAACATACATTCTCCAGGTGGAGCTGAGACCTCAAGAGTATGGATCACAATTCTTTCTGTATCTCCTAACCGATCCTACAGTTTACTGTCATTTCAACCTTTTTGGGTATCCTTGGGTTTCCAACACCTTGATCTAATCCATGATTTAATCTGTGTAGCTGTTGGCAAACTGCAGATGTTGCTTTATCAGGGTTCTGATGAAAGTGATACTACATTGAATATTATATGCAATCATAAGGCATCATGCCTGCTATCTTTTCATAGTGATTTTGTGTGTGTTGATGAAAATGAGGAAAGTTAGGGAGCACTTGGGAATATTTTTTCATAAAAGTCCAAGTCTAAAAGTTGAACTCCTTTTGCATTCTGTAATTATTGGGGGATTACTTTGAAATGTGTTTCTTTACAGTTTATGGTATTGGCTCTCCTGATGCGTAATTTCTGAGATGATTATAAGTGTAAATTGGTGTATAGTAACTGGAAGAAGTATTGATGCAAATTCTTATGCTAAAGCTTACAATTGGAGGATCAGTGTTCCCTTCTCTAGTGTTTGTTCATGAACAATAATTTCCACCTTTCACATGTTCATAGGTAGAATTATTACATCATCTTATTTCATTGCATTTATGAACTTCAGTTTTTCTTATTTCAGTATAACTGTTTTAATAGGATTTAGCACTAATCATTTAGTAAGTTGTATTGGGCTGTGTGCTGAATACTGTTCCTAAAGAAATCTCATAGTAATGAAATATTCTTCTAATTTTTTTCCCCCAAGTCTGTTCATCCTACCTCGGTGGATGGCTTGGACTCTTGAATAGTTCAAGAGTCTTGGATGACCACACTTTATGCAAAATCTGGAATCTTCCTGCCTGGACTCCTTCTCATATTTTAAGGGTAACTACTTGTATGCTTTATAAAACCATATCTTATGTACGTAATTCATGTTTGGATAGTCACTGTCACTCCAAGGAGATTTTACTTAGGTGGAACCATGGTTGTTGGATTCTTGTTCTGGGGTTCGTTTTTTTTATGTTCTAATTTAATTACAGTTCAGTTTTACTATAAGAGTTTCTAGACTTTGTAACTTTTGGTCATGTGTTTGCTTTTGCTCAATGCTGTTCTTCCTTAAAAGTAGTTTAAGTGATTCCAGGTCCTTCTTTCTGCTAAAGACATCTACTGCAAATTCCTGAAAAATATCTGCTAAACACACTTGCATTAAAAACATAACCTGTTGGCTTTTTTTTGCAAATGTCAACCATATCCAAGTAGAGGGGGCGATGAAGGAGAGGAGTGACAGAGCTTTTTAAAGGATCCTTTTTTTTTTTTCTTGGCTGTGTTACTCAGCACCTTTTCCTATATAAGCTTCTAGTGACAGATATCAGCTGTAAGAATATACTTCATTTACTGTTGTAAATGGCCCAGAGCAGCTTGTTTTCGCCTGTGGAAAGTAGACCTCCTAACAGAGGGGCTTCTTGTCCAGAGTGAAATGTTGTGCTTTGAAACTTACCACAACTGCGGTAGTCTGTAAAACAAAGTTATTACCAATACTTCATAAAATAAAAAGGGGGTAGGGGGTTTTCTAAAGTGGCTTATGTGCAGGATGTTTCCAGATCCAATTAGACATGGTAAGAGTAGTCGATTATTTTCCCACATAACTTTTAAATGGAGGTAAAACTTGCTCTTAAGTGCTTTGTAAACATCAATTCAGCCCTAAAGTATTACTGTAGGGTATGTATTTGTTCTCTGTTTCCGCAAATAGTGAAATGACAGTGGGAAGGTTGTGAATTCCAAACTTTATTCTATGCTAAGGTTAGTTTTATCCTCATTCATTTCCTCTACTTAATTAATGAGTATTCTTCAGCTTATTTTTACTTTCAGAATGTGGGAAAGGATGTTATCCTTAGGTATGTGGGGTTTTTGGTTTGGGTGGGGGTTTTTTTAATCTAAATATTAGCATGTCTTGCTTCTGTGTTCCAGTTGCGTTAGTAGTAAGAGAGACACTTATGTGCATTATATGTCAGGATTTGGTGACCAAAAAGCTAACATTAATGAGCAGCTATTTCCTGGTCATTTCTGACTCCTGTAAAGAAGTTGTTATGGAGGAGCTTAGGTGTGGGAGTAAGCTGATAGGACTGAACTCCTCCCTATATGCACACTTATAGCCACATGTGCCTTCTCAAACAGTTACTCATCTTCGCTAAATTGGGGGCAGGAGGCGGGGAGAAAAATTTAATTCCATTTTTCTATATTTTAGAATGTGTTTAGATCTGGGTTGCTTTTTACTCTGGTATCTTTTTATGTGTTTAATTCTCCTTCCCTCACTTCCTTTTAATTTTTACTAACAGCCAAGATGTGATGTTATGGGAATCTCGAACATTTGCTGAGGACACCAGATCAAATACACTGTTCTGTGTAGTCTGTTGACAGCTTACTGTGTTTACGTAAGTCATGTTTAAGTGATCAGTGTTAAGTCCGGATGGGAAGAAAGGATTTATAACTGTGTCTGTTACCCATAACTTTAGCTTTACCTTTTTCCTGTGCAGCTTTTTATACTTGGAGTACTAATCAAGACTCAGTCCACCATTTAATTAAAATCATTAATGAAGTCTTGTTGCCCAATATGTTGCCTGTGCTGATCCTTTGAGGGTGAGGGGAAAGATTATCATTAAATACCATGTAGTATACATTAAGGAAATCAAGTTATGAATTAGCTTGTCAGTCAGTAACACAAGTCTACAATCCAAAGAGACTTCTAGCTGTCTTATCTGTTATGTACTTTATACAGTTATGAGCCCTAGGAGACTCTGAAAGGAAATTAGTCAAATTATGATAGCAAGGTATCTCTGATTTCAATGTTAATACAGTTGCATTACTGAAAACTGGACAGGCAGCTTTCACTCACGAGATGCTTGTATCTATTCAAATCTGGCATCCTGTCTGATGATAAACAGTCATATTTATCACCTGAGACAGTCTTAGACACTGTGCCTTTATGAAAAGAGTCAAGCAAGCCTGAATTTAATAATATCCTAAAAAGTAAAGCCAGAAGAGACCACTATTGATCATATGATTTTGACCTCCTGTACATAGTGCGGCCAAGTACTTTATTGGTGATCTTGCCATTTAAATGTAGTCTTTAATGGTCGATGAATAACTCTTGTGTAGTTGGCTGTGGTGCTTGTTTTGTGCATGAAAAGTACATGTTCAGACTGCTTAACTGTGCCAGTCATGCTTTCTATGCTTGTGTTTCTGAAACTTTTCTATACTGAAAATGAAGCTCTATGCAGTTCTGAGTTATAAGCATTTTGTCCTGCTCTTGAAACATTTTGTAAAAGGTGAGGAAGAGGAAATTAGTAAGCAGTTTGCCCAAATAGAAGTAATTACGGGTTTTCACTTGCTGCTTTCTTCTTTGTGACCATTTCCAGCTGCACTTCCTAACCATGTGTCAGTGGCAGCTGTGCTGCAGTATCAGACCCTGTGACAGATGGAGCTGTGTTTTTCCTCTGAAATGGTGGCACGAGTCCTGTATTGTCCGCAACACTTCGCAATGTGAATGTTTCTTGGTAGCCTGGAATGTTGCTTCTGAGTAGCTGCAAGCTCTGACGAGGCCTGTTTGTTTGGTATTCTGTGCTGATTTTCCAACCAGTGACATGCCTCTTCCCTCCAAGTTTTTTCAAACTTGGATACAGTCTAGGATTACAGAGCATGGATGCTTCTTCCCAGCTTAGCAGGGAGAAGTTGCTATGAAATGTCCTCCATGGAACTGAAAGGAACTGCGAAGCATGCTGTCAGGGCAGAATTTCTAAGTTTAGGCTCCTTTATATTTCAGAGACATGGATGGAGAGTTTGACACTCCTAAACGTTAGGAGTTCACTTTGCTTCCCTTTTTCCACATACAAAAAATAATAAAGCATTAAAAAAACTTCTACCATAAATGGCCTGTAACTAGGTTTGTGTTAATACAACAAGAGGAGATGAGAGAATGCCAGAAAAAAATACTGAGATGTGGTGTTCCTCATTGTTCTTGTTTTTTTTCATGACAAAAGATTCTAAATAGAGGAGCTTTTTTTTTTTTTAATTTGGTCACTGAACTTTTTGTTTAAATTCAAGAGAAGTGTAGCTTGCACCTTGCCTTTTTTTATTATTAAAGAGATACATGTATACCACGCATCTGAAGTTGGCATAAACTTTAATTTTTATTCATTTTACTTATTTACAAATTACAGAGTTATCAGAATGGCATATTCCAAAATCCTGTTACTGATCCAATTTTTTGAGATCTGGGCAAATTCCTGGAATTAGCCTGGAGCAAAAAGAGTACACTTTCTAGACACTCCTTGTATTTTAGTAAGTCCAACTGTGCTTCTCTGAGCTGGTTGTGCAGTTCTGTCAGCTGACTGAATGGACCGACAACTGTACAGCAGTGGCAATACAGAATTATTTCGGTATGGAAATATGGATTTGTGTGTGTGTGTATGTTTTGATTTTTGTTTTCATTAGTACCAAAAACTGAAGCGTGGGAAACACTGCATAATTAAACAGTATGATCAGTATCTTGTATTCTAAATTAACATGATCAAAAAAAGAGCATTTGATTGGCTGTGAATTTTGGGTTTGGTGGGGTTTTTTTATACACACAAAGGGCAAGTTACTTGGGAAATATGGAGTAGCTTGTTAAGGATATGACCCTGTCAAAAATTCTTACACTAGAAAATAAAGCAAAAGGCCTGATAAAATGTAGATTAGCTGGTAACAAAGGGGCTTTGTATCTTTTGTAGGTCAGCAGCTGAGAGTGTTTGACACAGAACTGAAATTTAATGTCTCCTGTAGCAACCATGACACTAGTCATTTTTAAATCCACTGTAGCAGTGATACTCTGGTACCAAATCTCTTTCCAAAATTTTTTTCTATAATGTCTGAAATCATTGTTTCCTACTGGGAGACTTAAGGATCCTTGCAATTAGGCAAAAATCACACTAAACAGGCAGAATTCAGGATCCTTCAAATACCAACAAATGTTTTGTTTTAAAAAAATTAGACCGTGGGGAATCTGTTAAGTAGAAACATTTGAAGTTGGAGCAAATAAGGTTTCTTAAACTTTGTAGTTCAGAAAGGTGTCACACTGAAACCTTGTTACATATTTCTAGAATGCTCTGGGACAATTTTTTTATTAAGCAAGTTTGGGGGGAAAAAGGGAGGATGTCTGTATATGAACATGAAATATTTAGTCTAATTGGACTACAATGTGAATTTAAAAGTTAAACATCTAATTTTAAATGTGGTGGGGGTTTTTTGGTCAAAGTATGTGTCCTCACATCCTTTTTCCCCTTTAAGCTTGCTTACAGAATTTAAATACCAGCACGTCTTTTGAGATACTAGCAATTGACATTGTTCATATTCAAATGGATAAAAGCCTGGTATTTCCTGTGTGTATAACAAAGCGTAAGTGTATTTTTAAAAGTTATATTGAAAAGTAATGAAGTGGCAAAATCAAACATTCTGAATTTATGCAGTGTGAGAATTGTTGTTCTCTGTATGGTCTTAATTTAGCTCCCTTGTAAGTATGAATTTTGATTTAATTATTATTTGCTTTAATTATGTTAGTGGGGGGCTGAATCATAGTGTGCAGTGCGTGGAAAGAATGGTGCTTAGGGAACCTGTTTTGATGTATATTTTTTATAGTAAGCATATGGGGTCATGCCTTAGGTAGTACACAACATTTAAACACTGCTTAGAAAGGATAATCAATAATTTTATTGTGAATTCTATGATTTGCAGACACTATTTAGATGACATTGGTATATTTAGTAGTTAGTAGTTGGTATATTTAGTAGTATGTTTATTCTAAAGGCCAGCATAATTCAAGTTTTCCTTAGACTGTAGCTAAAATTATCAGTTTTTGGTAATATTGTTGATAGTTTGATTGGGGATACTTCATTCCCCCCCCACACACACACCCCCCACCAGGTACTTTGTGTAATTTTTTATGGTACTTGAACTTCATGTCCCGATTATAATTTCTGCTGACTTTGTTTGCAGTTGAGTCCTCAACACTATCTGGTTCTATCTGTTCTAAACTGAGTGCTGGGTATGTCTTAAACTTAAATTTGTCTCCTGTCTTTCTGGTGTGTCTTACTGAAAAGTATGCGCCGCTTGCTTTCTTTTCCTTCAGAGAAGTCGGAGTTCTCTAAGAATCTAGTCCAGGAAGATGAATGTAGCCATGGAGCCCTGCAGTGCCTCCTGCAAATCTGGAGAAATCCCAAAAGTAAAAGAGGCTTTATCCTTCTGCCATCTCCTTGTCCCCAAAAGTCTAGCAACAGGCTAGCAGCTGGCAGCTGCAACAATCAGCTGAGCTATTGCTGGCAGTATCCAGTGCTCACATGAAAAGGAAGTTGGGAGGCCCTCTGCAGTGTGCGGGGTCTGGATCATTGTGTATGAAGGATCTGCCCTTAATCTGCCACTGGGTGTCTAATTTATGATTGCTTTCTTTTTTTTGTTTGTTTGTTTGTTTGGGAGGGATATCTCTGTATTCTATGGACACATCAAGATGCTGCATATAATCAAGATCTTACCAGTGCTTCCTGCTGACAGTATAACTCCTTTTTTGTGTATGTACGAGTGATTATTTAGTGTTAGCTGGTCTGTTCTCTGAAGTTGTCCCTAATAAAACAGTTTAAATTTGAATGGGTGATTGCTCAGTATCCAAGCATGTATTTGGTTGGATCTCATGTATTTTAGGTGTGCATACAATCTTTTGTATTAGCATGTATTATAGACCTATCCCTGTTTCTATGCTAAAGTAAAAAAGTTGACTGAAAGCAACTAAATTCTTTCTTTTTTCCATGTACCAGAATAGGTCACCTTAAAAACTCCATTTGCTAGTTTGCAGCTGGATGTCCTCAGTGTTAAGTCAGTAGCAGATTGTGAACCTCTGCCCATGAGCAGTGATCATAATCCTTTGAGCCGTGTGGCCTAGCCAAATTTTCTCCCACCTTATAGTATGCTTAAGTAAACTAGTATGCTATGGACCGAATATAAGGATACTATGCGAGTCTCTGTTTATGGCCATGCTGAAGTCAAGACAAGTATTCACTGCTCCCCTTCATTCACAGAACTACATAGAAAGTTGTCAGGTTGGTCGGGCGTGATTTGCCCTTGGTAAATCTGTGCTAACTGTTCCCAGTCACCCCTTTTTTCATGAGCTTGGAAATGGCTCTCTGGAGGATATGCTCTGTAATCTTCTCAGGGACAATGGTTAGGCTGAACTAATAGAAAGTCTTTATATCAGATAACTCTCGTCTTTTGTTTTCTGGGAGTTGGGAAAGTTGGGAGTAATTCTGCTCATGTTCCTGAAAAAACAGGTGTTATTTTTGTTTTTCTTAAACCTGTAAATTGCAATATTTCACTGTTGGGTTCAATGCCTGTTGTAGGCATGAAATTTGGGCAGCAATTAAAATTGATTGTAATGTAAGCAACTAACTTGACTACCCTCCCCCCCCCACCCCAGCGTGTGCTTTTTGACTCTTTAGTCTGCTTATGTCAATGTAAACATTCAGGAATTTATATCTCTGAAATGACAGTGTAAATGCTAATAGTGAAGAACGTATATTTTATGCAGTCCAAAGGCTGACTTGCATTTACTGATATACCATTAGTAATGTGTACTTCATGAGCATGTAAATAGTGCACCTCTGCTTGTAAGTGCTTTAACTGAAGGCAACCTTCTTTTGTATGAACAAATAGCCATTTTTTATTGCTTGCAAGTTTATCTATTTTTTATTAGTGTAAATAGTGTACTCAGTAAAAGCTACTGCTGTCTTGACTTAGTCTCAAAGTCCATCTTCTAATTATGTGGGATACAGAGGGCATGTGGTGAACAAGACAAGTCTTACTGTAGCTGGACAGTTCAACTGCAGCTAAACAATTCTTTAAGTCATCAGAGAAGGAGAGAGATAATCTCTGCACAAGAGAAATTGAGCAAGACAGTAAAACTTCAATGAGGTGAAAACAGGTGTTGAAACTAGTTTTAAAATTTTAATTACTGTACCTGGTAAATTAATTTTAAAACAAAAATGATGAAATATTCTGTGCAGTTGTTTTAATCATAATATACACTTTCATTTCATGTGGACATAGGACTTACAAATGTTTCTCTTTAATAAACTTCTTGCAAGCCATTTAATTTTAAAGAATGAGCCTAAAGAATACACCTAGCCTAATAGTTTTTAAATAATTAAATTCATGTTCTATTAGTAGAGTTAAAAGTAGACCTTAAACAGATCAACTTAGAAGTATAAAGCTTCTTTTAAAAATTAGTTACTGTATTTTGTTTTCTCACTAAAATTCTGCTGTGAAATAATATGGCAAGAAAGTGCATCTTCTTGATGAAAACAAAATCTTGCGTATGATTCATTTTGCCATTTTGCCTTTTTACTGTTTTATAGCATTAGAACCTGTTTAAATTAACCAGTGCATTGTATGCTACCTACTTTCCAAAGTGTGTATTGAGAATTCGCAAAAGAAGCGATAGTCTTGTCCACAGTTAATTTAGAATTTTTCTCTTTCAGGTTCATGTTGGGGAGAGGTCTAAAACGCAAGCTGAGTGACTATGAGGAGAACGTGGCTGGTCTCTCTAGTGCCTTTGATTCCAGTCGAAATCTGCCGTATCCACTTAAGAGGCAGTTGGTGCTTAATATGTGCCTCACCAAGTTACAGACTTACAAAATGCTGGTGGAACCGAACTTGCATCGTTCTGTCCTCATAGCCAACACAGTACGGCAAATTCAAGAGGAAATGAGACAAGAGAGTAGTCAGCCAATTAACGTCTGCACTGGCATTACTCCTAGTTCTCACAGCTACACAGGGATGGAGTCATCTGGAATTTCTCTTCAGTTGCCTTCAGGTATTAGTCAGCAAGAGTCTTACTGTTGTGACTTGCGGTCTGTAGAAGACCCCATTGAAAATAGCCTGCTGATAGTTTCAGATGATGATATGTCATCTGCTATTTCATCTATTCTGAAGGATTTAGACTTTGTAGAAGACATAAGCCCACCTACTTGTCTGGTTCCTACTGGAGATGACCAGCCAAAGTTTCCAGAAAATACCGGTCTAAAACTAGAAGATGATAGACAGGATTTGAAGGGAGCTGAATGTGTGTTTGGTTCCTTTGAGATTTCAAATTCAACGAGTTACTTGAAGGATTTGGCAATAGATGACATTTTCGAAGATATTGACACTTCAATGTATGATTCAGACTTTTGTTGCCCTCCACTAATGCCACCCAGACCACCACCTGTTGCTACAGAAGAACCATTGAAAACCTTTCCATCTTGTAATTCTTCTTCAGCAAGCAACATTCAGATATGTAGAACAGATCTGAGTGAATTGGACCACATCATGGAAATTCTTGTTGGATCCTGATGCTTGTTTTACCCAAAGATACTTTCCTGACTGCCACTTTCAGTTGGTTTAAGGATAAAAGCCACTGGAAAAGTTGTAAAGAATTCCTTAAAACACAACCTAAAAATAATTTGTCTATAGGGGAATCTTCTAAATATTTCCAAAACTTATAAACCAAAAAGTGGCAGGGTTTTTTTCTTTTTTTTTTTTTTTAAGAAATATTTATTTATCAGAACTGTGCAATCATCTTTTTCCTTCCAGGGTGTATGTGGAACAATAGGCACATACCCGTATCACCCCTCATGCCTCTTTCAATAAACTTTTTTATGTGCAATTTTTAATTTGTCAGAAGAATTTACATGCAAAACAAAATTCATATGAGATGGTCTTTTACAAAGCCTCCACTTTATTTTTAATATCAGAGTCTATGCCAAGTTGGCATATGTCAAGTTGCATAGTTGGATTGCATGGATCCAGCCACATTACTAGAGATGGGTATATTTTAAAAATGAGACACATTTTGCTTTCTTTTGGTCAGAAAAGCAGATCAAGACACTTGTCAACAAAGTCTCTTGCATTTTCTAAAGCATTCAGAACTATTTATTTTTGTAAATTTTATAGTCTTTCTACATTTTACTATGTTATTTCATCATAGTTCAAATATAATGGACTTCTAGTTGGATGTGTTTAGCACTACCTCTGAGCTGAAATGCTTTAACTCTTTCCAGTGCTTCGTCTAAGACTGCAAATCTTTTTGTTTCTATATTTTTTTTTTTCTGGGGAAAAATACTTCTAACTCATTAAGTTGATTCTTTGACAGTGACCTAGCTGATTTGTGAAATCAAAGGTATTCAATGTTTAAAAACTAAGTATTTACAAATGTAATTTATATGTAGGTTGTGCAATTTAACATTTTTCTGTCAGTATTATGTGCTTAGATTTTGAGTAATCTTGGCATTCTTTAAATTAAAACTTACTGTGTACAGGTAGCTTTTTAATCCATTTTGGAAAACACTGTCTTTCAACCCTGCTTTCACTACAAAATTTAAGATGATTTTTATGTGCAATATTATTTAAAAAGATACACACTTGTATACCTGGCATTATAGAAAGAAACGCTTTGAACTTAAAACTTCTAGCACCTTTGGAGGATATCTGAAGAGTCAGCATTTCTGTATCCTTTAAGAAACAAAGTTGAGAACACTCTTACTGCACCAGTGCTTACTGTTTTGAATACTCCTGAAATACTCATTTATATGTGGTGAGTCAGTACTGATGACTAAGTACCATCGTGCAGCTGTATCTGTGAGAGCTCAGGGGTCTGACCGCTCGGACGTGGCGTTAGGACTGGGGCCTACGTGTATTTTGGAAGCATCGCGATGGTTGCTGATGATTATGCTGCAGATAGTACTGAAGAACTGGGGGAGGAGGGGGGTTGTGTGTATGTGCGGGTGTGTATATAAATATATTATAAGCACACTCATTAACTGAAGATGACATTTGCAGTGAGAACTATTTTTCCATATGACAGTTGGGATACTGTGTTTCAGCTTGAACTGAGGTCTATATTGACCCTTGCTTTTGTCTTCTAAACTACACACTTGCACACTTTTATTTTAAACTATAAAACTTTTATTTTGTTCTTGAAAGCTGCAGCACCTGTCTCATGGAAAAACTTATAGTTGTAAAAGCTTTGCTTTGTGGGTTTGTTTTTGTTTTTTGGGTTTTTTTGCTTTTGTTCTGCTGAGACTTTTCATGAATGGGCATCTGCAGAGGAAGAAAATGTTCCCCGTGTGTTGCATCTCATAAGAGTTGGAATCCTGGGCCTGTTGAAGGGGCCAGGATGTCACCTACTATTTCTAGTCTTACCGGATGCTGTAGCACACTTACCTTGTGCAAAGATCTTTTTTTAATTATTTTATTTTTTACTGTGACTGTTTTGGTTAACAGCTGCCAATACAATTTGGTGTCCAAACCAGTGGAGAACCAGTTCAGGTTACATCCTCACAGCCATTTGGGTTGTTTAGCAACCAAGGGTATAAATGTATTTATATGCATATAATGTATTGATTCTAATATAAAACTTCTGATCTAAAGTATTTTGAATTGCTGGATAAAGGGATTTGTTTGAAGAGTGTATAAATAGTTCTTGAAGAGGTACAGCTTCAGAATGTACACAGATTGTGCATTGTGTATAGACTACTCTGGCTTTTCCTCAGCCTCTACTTTTGTATTAAAGATATGCCTGAATAAATCCTTGAAATATTAAGGGCCTTCTGCACTGTGATGAAGCAGAGTTGTGGCTAAAAACATCTTTAAATTCAGTGATGGGGAGTAAAATGAAAAGACTGCATCTAATTTCTTTTTTACATTTGAAAATATGGAATGTTACTATGCAGCAAAGATCATATTTTGGTATGAAACTTGTATCATGTAGCAAATAGTGAACATGTAACAAATCCACTTACCTTGCAGCCCTACAGAAACATAAGATAGAAGAAAATGTACATTTCAGCATTTACATGCAAAAGGTGTTTTTGTACACTTCAGAAATGGATCAAAATTGTTGGTAGACATTTTATCAACAAATAATTAAAAATGCAGTTTTTGTTAACATGCTTGCCGCAAATCTCTATTTCTAATTGGTTGCTTGCATCACAGTGCCAAGACCATAAACTGGTATGTAATGCAGTTTGCTTATTTATGGAATTATGTGTAAAGGGAAATTTTTAAATATGCACAAACTAATTTTGAACTCCTTCCATGTAAAATGAAGCTAGAGGCTAGTCGTGGTGGACCTATTTATTGTATGTTTGGAAATAAAAGCCACAGTTTTGCAGTTTAACCACTTAAATTTTGAAGCCTTCAGTATTTGAATGTTCTAACAACAACAAAAAAAAAGTACCTTGACAACCTTCTTTATTCCTTCTACTCATGAAGATGTAACACTTTTCCCTAGATGGTTGCTTTCATAAATTTGCTATTTTTCTTAGAAATATTAAATACCACATCCAAGGTTTTGCATCTTCTTTTTGCATGAAGATTCCCATCTCTGTAGAACAAGGGTTGTCACACACAGCATTTTTTTGTAGCTGGTGGGGTGGGGTGGGTGGGAGAATCCTTACTGTGAACCAGTGAAATACATTCATTATGCTTTAGCCATGCTTGGTTTTTTGTCTGCGCTAGGTAGCTAAGTCTTCTTTGTCCATGCAGTTCTTAGTGTTACTTCTAAGGCTGCCGTGCTTGAAATCGTGTCAAATACAAGTCTTGATATATATCTATTTATGCATGTATACACATACAGTTGAGGCAACAGACTCTTTGCTTGTTGGTCTGGGAGGAGCATACTGCTGAACTCCCGTGCTAGTGGAAGGTTGGTTGCTAGTCAGTGAATTGACTGTGCTGATGCAGATTACACCAGCGACTTCAGGTTTAGCGGCTTTTCTGTTGTGGACCTCTAAAATGTTTCTACTGAGCTGCTGACCCTTCTGCAATGTTATTGCTAAGATTGTTTTTATTGGCTACTTCTTACAGAGCGGGGGTTCCCACCTTTTGCCCTGGAGCCTGCTGACCACAGTTTGAAAATCATGGGTCTAAAAGCAATTCCTTTTTGGGTGTGAGGTGGTTGCTGTCATGGCACTGGCCCTATTGCTGTCTGTTCTACTGGAGCAGGACACTTCTGACATTGCAGTACAGGAGAGAAGAGAGCTGCTCCTGTTCTGCTCAGTCCTGAAATCTGGTAATAGAAAAAGCTGCCTTTATTGAGGTATACTGCAGTTTAACTTTTTAAGAAAATATTTCTCAAGTATTGCTTTCAGATCACACTGAGACTTTTTAACAGTGCTATAAGGTTTCTTGCATTTG